>NC_091932.1:11775440-12147106 GCF_041260155.1 Ptychodera flava | reverse complement strand
CATTTCTTTCAGTTGTTTGATGAATTCATCGGCTGCTACTTTCAGATCTTTAAATACATGGTCAGTGTGGCAACCGTTGACGACCACGCAATCTTGGCAGACCAAATCATCGCAGGTGTCACAGTAAGTGTGGATTTCTTTCCCATGGTGAGTTTTGCAGTAGACCTTGCTGTCAGCCGGGTTTTTACGCTTTTCCCTTCTGTACTGGGCAACCTTCAATACCTTATGATCTTTTGTTTGAGGGATGACTTCATGGGGCTGTAGACAAGTGGTTGCAGAAACAAAGTTTGCAGGTAGGACATATGTGCGACGCACTATTTTGGCACGCATCACATTGTTGAGCTTCATCGTCGCCCTCAGGATTCTCTGCTTCCTAATATCAGACAACACCTTGAAAAAAACGTTTTCTTTCGATTTGGACAATCCGCCACCAGGAAGTCTACCCAGTTTGCTACAAGTAGGACAAGATAACGTACCTTTGTCTTTTTCACTGCTTTCACGCATGATTCACAAAACCTATGACGGCAAGGTAGAGCTTTGAGACTCTTGAACTTTTCACCACACTCTGCACAGGGCATATCGTCTTTTTCCTGGGAAACGCTGTCTAACTCGAGCGCAGGTTTGGTCGCCATATCACCAGTTGTGGATGCAACAACCGTTCTGACTGAGAAGGAAGGGTGTGGACAATAAGTACTTGCGACAGCGGTTGGTGACTCCCTATGTTGCCGCATGAAAATCAGATTTTGTTCATCTGCAATGTTCCATGAATAAAGTTAATTTTTAATCGTCCCAATTTCTTATGCGGCGGGGGAACTTAGCTCCTTCAATTTTAAACAATGGATATAAAAATCATGTGACGACTCAGATGACGGAGGGACTTTTTTCTGGCAAAAGTCCAGAATGTCCTTTTATGCTGCAAAGTGAAAGTTAACCAAATGGAGGACACAGATCGACAAATGGCGTCCTTAGCAAGCAAAACAATAAATACTCTGAGAGTCACAACTGTTCAAAATCCCATGCGATAATTATGATCTTTACAGGAGTTGCATCTGTAAAAATGCAATAGCGTAGAGCAATAGAATTAAGCCTGCTTCATGAACACAAACCAAAGAAATGTCACCTTGTGAGAAGGGTCTTGTACAATATGTGTGTCTTGTTAAAGAGAAACGAGGAAAGTGAAAGAGTCTGTGGTACATTTTATGTGAAAAGGGAACAGAAGTTGAACCTTTACCTTCAAACCTCGCGGGGTTTGATATACAGCCACTAATTTATCATCTGTGGTAAGAGACCATATAATGTGTGCTAAAAGCGAAAGAGAAAATAGAAAACAAAATAACAAAACAGATATGACAATCCCGTAAAAAAGTATATTTTAGATCTGTTCTGATTTACAAGACTCGTCAACTTTATTTTTTGTCCTTTAAGACGATGTCCGAGGGTGACTCATGGCGTATGTTCAGTTCGTCCGTCAGAAAGTCCGTCCATAAACACGACTGGACGGAGTTGTATTATATGTAAACTTTGTACATTGGTAACACATCAGACCATACTTGTGCACGTCAATTGATTTTGGGTATGACCAAATTTTGCCGTCATGACACGATTCAACAAGAATGCTTGGGTGCCATTTTGGTGGAAATTTTTGTCTCATCGATGTGTAGTACTCATACATTCTTTCATCGATCTATTTTAAACTTGACGAAAGGATAGTACTATGGAACCAGAGGGCGACGCCCTGACCATTAACGTTTATTATGAGGGCAAGCAGAGAAAGTAGGACAAGTTAACGTACCTTTGTCGCCTACGCCAATAAATAAATGTAAGTGGTCAGAACAGGCTCTTTTATTTCCAATATGTTTTGAACGAACCCGAGAAAATCGTTAAAATTTACGAAAATTTTCCACGCGAAAGACAACGGGGCCTCAGAAGTTGTGCAATACGCACCGCACTGTTACGCACGCTGTAACTTGGCCCACAAGTGCTCCATTTTATTTTGTGATTGACTATGATCTTTGTACAAATCACAATTGCGTTGTAGCTTTAAAGTTACGAATTTTGCGATACTGTGAGTTGTTAATATTATTATTCATATTAAAGGAAATATACACAAACTATTAATGTGTATTTGTGGTCAGTCACGTGGTCCAGTTCGACCAGTAAAAATGAGACGGACAGGGTATGGTAATATGATTTATAACTTCTTATGCAAATGAAATCATTTTATATACAGTCTAACATGACCACTATATTGCCATTATGTTCCTGTATTTAACCTGCCAACAAATTTACTCAGACATGCCTCGACCATTGATTTCATAGTTGGCACAAGGATAACGTACAATAAGAAACATATGCATGACAACTTATTCTGTGACTTGAGCCTATATAGCGCTTGGATCTGGTGACTTGGATGACACATATGATGACCTGCATATGCTTTCAATTTTATTCAGTGGCATAATCACATAATCAAAGATGTCTGCGTTGCAGTCATTTTCGTAATATTTTCATGTTCACAACCTTCCAAACATTTACTGATCTTTGGCGGGGACTGCGTCATGAACGATGACTTTTCATCTTTCGAATGAAGTAAAAACTACTGAGCATGCTACATGTAATTTATCGTTACATGCTGCCCAATGATTGCAACAGAAGAAAGGCAAATAGTTCTTAGGGCGTTTTGGCTTATCTCTGACATGTAATTTACAATATGTTACAAAGAAATGCATAAGTGTTGAGACGTGGTAGACGTGCACGTAATACTCGTACAACCCGTGTTAGCAGAATTCGTTGGCTATTTCAACGTAGAGTGCCCACGCAAAAAAGTGAAACAAAATATAGCGACACAATTAAATCAACAACTAAACATAATTGCCCATATATATACACTAAGAAATGTTTTGAGAAGTGCTGAAGTGTTGCGACGTGGCTGACGTGCACGTACTAGTAGTACTTGTACAAGCCTTATTAGCAGAATCCCTCTGCTATTTAAACTTACACTGCCAAGGCAAAAGTGAAACAAACTATTGCAAGATATTAAATCAACATCAGAGTTAGGATTGCTCTTATATACTCTACTGCATGGACGTGTTACAATGTCATGAGCCTGGAGAAATCTCTCAAAATCAACGAGCGGGACCTATTTGTTCTAAACTCTTTACAAAGATAAACACACAACACTATTTATCATTATACCTATATACCTATCATATACCTATGCCCTGTATTGTGTCTGTACTGAGTTCAGTGACATGATTTATCATATTGATTTGCATGTCAATAAAGTGATACGCCTTGCTGATTTGCATATGAAAATAATGATCAGCGCGTCTTTCTTTCATTCAATTGAGTATTTGCATATGAAAAAGTGATACCCACCTGTTAATGATTTACATAACAAAGCCTGATACGGCCTGTTGATTTGCATACCGGACTACTTACATGGTGGCGCCCTAATCAAAACAAACCATGGTGCCCGCGCCCGTCTATGATTTTGAGTTTGACTACGATTATCATGTCCGATCTCCAAAAGTGGCAGGGTTTTGAAGCATAGGGAAATGCGGGGTAACTAAATAAAACACATGTGTCGATATCGGATTAACCTGCTAGTAGTGCTACCAATATGAACAAATTAAAGAGCAGAGCATCATACCGTACGGGCACTGACAGATCGATGACAGACCAGCTAGCTGTTCCGTCCGTGCATAAGCACAGACGCGCAGACGACAAGCAAAAGTGCTATCGGACATGTCGGAGGACCGGCAAATTCAAAAGCACAACTTTCAAAAACATCGTGTATTCATGGTTAATCCGTTCTGGAAAATAATACCATAGCTCGTGTGTGTGTGTGTGTGCGTGTGTGTACATGTTTGTTTATGGATGCTTGTTTGTAATGTTACTATTTTTTTTATGACAACTTTAATGTACTTTCTTTTTATCTATAAGTGTTGTAAAGCGCATTGAGATTTTATACTATTATGTAATGCGCTATACAAGAATTAAATATTATTATTATTATTACATGTTTGATGACAGAGTTCAAGCATTTCTCTGCTCAACCGTAAAATAATTGTCAATGAGCCAGCTGATAGATTACGTCAGACGCTAGTATATCAATCCGCCTTAGCAAGATGACGCAAACAAATGTAGTCCATCAAGAAAAACCACAGTGAAACGTATCATATTTTAATATACGAGATTTATTCATTCAATAACGTGGGCATAGGTATATGATAAAGAGGTTATCCCTCGATATCACCTCTTGGTGGGGTCGTATTGCTGCTCGTGCAGTTGTGGGCCGCATCACACTCGTCTACAACCGCACTCGCAGCAATACAACCCCACCAAGAGGTGATATCGAGGGATAACCTCATATTATTAAATGCCTCGTATATCGTAATACCCCATAATAATATCAGTAGTAGTTACTGTAGTAATATGAGGTTATCCACGATATCAGCGCTTGGTTGGGACATATTGCCACGAGTGAGGGTGCGAGCCGCATCACACCAGTCGAAGACGAGTGTGATGCGGCTTGCACCCTCACTCGTGGCAATACGTCCCAACCAAGCGCTGATATCGTGAGATAACCGATTTATCATATGCCCATGACCGTATATTTATGTAAAAGGTAATTAAAAATAAAGAAATTTATTAGTTTTTGTCAGTCTTTCGAAGGGACTATGTTTTTATATTCTGCCGCTGGTCTGATCGCATTGATACATGTTTGTTTACAACAGCTGATCAAGTCGTCGATCGCATCGTGTCGAGTGTATGCAGTGTAAACAGGATTATTTCAGCGCAATTTACCGCAGTTCAGAAAGGAATGGAGCCAATTTACTTATTCTGGTCACCGTCCGGTGTTCTGGTGGATAATTATTGCAAGGACAATATTGTAAGTTTGATTTCACTTTAATAACTCTTGCCGAAACATGGCTGACGTGAACAGGAACGACGAATTAGCGCGAAATACAACAGATTGTAAACATCAAATTTTAATTTTCTACAACAACCTGTCCTATAACTCTCTTTAGATCTGAAATAAAGGAACGTTAAATTCATATGTAATAGTAATATGTTTGTTTTATATTGATAAATTTTGATTGCAGTGAAAAAGATGGATTTGATCGTTAAATGCAAG
Organism: Ptychodera flava; assembly: GCF_041260155.1. Lineage (NCBI taxonomy): Eukaryota > Metazoa > Hemichordata > Enteropneusta > Ptychoderidae > Ptychodera > Ptychodera flava. Next base: position 12,141,966 of record NC_091932.1, on the reverse strand, counting down.
ATGAACATCATAACATCAAAATCGGAAATTGATGACGTATAACGTGCAGTATCAGACTGATGTTTTACGTTCCACGTCACGACGCGTCAGAGGAGACACGGATACGGTCATGGGTATATGATAATAATAATTATAAAGCTTAATTTTGAAATATTACAAATCACTCATAAAAACAAGAGTATAGAAAAGCAGATGAGCTTACATTCGGAGATTAAACCGACATTTCATCACTATCCAATTATCCCAAATTAGTTCCAATCGTCTTATTTGCTTTGTTATCGACCCATGCATGCCTATGATTTTTTTTGGTGAAAAAGTGACCCATTCGGGCGGCAATTACCCGTGCACCTTTCTATTGGAGTAGATCCGGGGCAATGACATATCATATCATATCATTTCATATCATTTCATATCATATCATATCATATCATATCATATCATATCATATCATATCATATCATGTCATGTCATGTCATGTCATGTCATGTCATGTCATGTCATGTCATGTCATGTCATGTCATGTCATACCATACCATACCATACCATACCATACCATACCATACCATACCATACCATACCATACCATACCATACCATACCATACCATACCATACCATACCATACCATTTCATATCATATCATGTCATGTCATGTCATGTCATGTCATGTCATGTCATGTCATGTCATGTCATGTCATGTCATGTCATGTCATATCATATCATATCATATCATATCATATCATATCATATCATATCATATCATATCATATCATATCATATTGTAACGCCCTCCTTTTCGCTTCCTTTCCGAGGCATCTCTTTCTCTGAAGTGTTGTTCAGATGATGTGTTTTATTTTGTTGTTATTATGAAGACGTTCGCGTACAGAAATTAGGATTGTTTGTTGTTTCTCTCCTCAGTTGGCTAAGTATGCCAGAGCTAGTGATCCGTATGTGATACAATGGTCCTGTTTATCCGAATGGCCTGAGGAAGTGATACAGATAGCGATAATGAGGTTTATCGCGGGTTTTTGGTGTTTGTTTTGAAGTCTTTTGGTTTGATGATATTTCGGTGTTGATGTTTTGTTTTTTTTGTTGTTATTTTGTTTTGAAGGGGATTATGCGAGAAAGAGCCTCGGATTTTGGCACTAAAGTTTGCTGTTGCTACAGTCTAGTTATGCCTAGCAGTCGTTGCTATGGCGACCATAAGCAGATAATGCCTTTCCACTATTCCAGGGTCACGATTACATCACCCTTCTATATACATCACAATCTTCCAGTTTTTAACAGATTTGTTATTAATAGTAACTTTATTAGGATTTAAGAAATTATTAATGGGATTAGACAAACGTTTATATTTAGTTAGAGTTTATTGTAATGCTTTTATGTATTTTTCAAGATAAGATCATTAGACTTGTAATTTTAATTTTAGACGTAGATTATTTTATGAAAATATTTTGAGTAAGAGATGACAACACTGCCTGTTATGTATTTTCTCGTATTTTAATCACACTGTGTTTTATTTTGGTATTTTCTTTAGACAGAAACTTTTTACTTTCTTTGTACAGCGTCATTGCTTTTGACCAGCGAGGACGCTGGTTATTAAAAAGGTGGGAGAGTGTAACGCCCTCCTTTTCGCTTCCTTTTCCTTTTCCCAGGATTTCATAGTTTTAAACTTGTAGTAATTCACTTGAACTCTAGTAACCTCACAGTGACCTCCAAGACTACACTGAGTTCCTATGCTTATTCCCTTGGCGATTGTAGTTTCCTATTACTCACTAAGACTGTTTATGTTCACAAACTTGAAGTAACCGTCATTGTCTTGTGTTGAGTGGTGTATTGTTTGAACAGATGCTAAACTCATTAGAAATGACCGGAGGTTGACGTTGACTCAAACTTCGTGTTGAAAGAACACTTCGTCCTGTTTTGACAATATTTCCTGTCCTTTAATATTTTCCGACATGATCTGTATTTAATTAAAATTGTAGCTTGAGTCATTCATTATAATATGTAGATTTGGAAACTATTTAAGTTGTACACTTTTTAGAAGTAGAGTAGAACAGAACGGAGCGGAGCAGAGACCTGAGAACGGTGTTTAGTAATAAAGATTGAAGTTGTGCTTACAACCGACAACTTTGGTGTCAAGCTTCAGTTACTGAAAGCATTACGATCCCAGACCGGTACCTCAACCCAGAGAGAGTGAAAGTACAGCCGTGACAATATCACATCATATCATATCATATCATATCATATCATATCATATCATATCATATCATATCATATCATATCATATCATATCATATCATATCATATCATATCATATCATATCATATCATATCATATCATATCATATCATATCATATCAAATCATATCATATCATATCAAATCATATCATATCATATCATATCATATCATGTCATATCATATCATATCATATCATATCATATCATATCATATCATATCATATCATATCATATCATATCATATCATATCATATCATATCATATCATATCATATCATATCATATCATATCATGTCATATCATATCATATTCATCGTCCTTGCCTGTACCAAGCACGCACGGTAAAGGAGATTGAAATAACCCTGACTGCCACAATCCCAAGAACATGGACTGTAGATTAACGAACCTTGCTGACAGACTGACGATGGAAGTTGGACCATGGTCTGACACTCAAGGTGTTCTGCTTGTCATAGGTGCTCTCATCATTGCTGGTATATGCGGTCGTGAAAGGAAGCCGACAGATGAGGAAGTGCCTGGCCCTAGTGCTTGTACCGCTAGCAATACTACCAGGACCTGTGGTGGTACTCAACTACGTCATATAGCGCTACCATCAAAAGTCCGATAGAAATTTACGAAATGGAGCCACACTATGAAGATTGCAATGTATAATATGTATCATACGAACTTCAAAAGAAAATCTTTGTAGGACATCTTTAAGACGAGACACGTACAGGTCAATTACATGTATGCTATCAGGCCAGACTAATTCCTCCACGTCTCTTCAGGTATTTATGACCGTAGTCGTTTTATAAACATATTGCCACGCTGTATGTCTTTACAGGCAGGCGGTCTCCCTGTCAAATTTATAACATGGTAATATTGTTTTCCCTTATCATATACGATCATTGAGTGACTGGGCTTCCGAGAGAATTTATTGGCGTCATTTAGTACTAAAAAGGCCTGCTTGATGAGGTAAATTTGCATGGTGTCAGGTAACATTTGCCTCACATGGAAAGACAACATATATAAGCCTTCACAGAATCCTGAATGTAGATAGATATATTTACTTACAAGTTTGATAATATCAAAATGGCGCAACTCCTGTCTCCAATATAACATTTGAACACTATCTCATTCTCGACCTGTATCAGTTGTGCCACTGTGTTGCTATGCAATTCTAACAAATACTAAGTCCTGTCCTGCAGTAAATCCATAAATTAGATATTGTGCTCACAGAGTTAAAGGTGATTTAGATTCGCCACGATAAAATCCACTCCATTTTTGCAAAACCAATCTGTCGTGGGTCAGTACGTAAATCTCGTCAAACACAGTTTAGTGTTACGAGCTAAAGAATCTCCACTTCGTCGTTTTCTCGGCTTTCAAAAAAGATGTTTTGAATAGAAACTGTTTTTTTTACGTGAAAAGCTTCCACTCTCAACTAGCTTCCACGATCATGCCAATAATTGTTCAAATTGTCCACCGAGTATCATCAATGAAAAGCCTTCCCATGGAATTTACAAAATGGTTTAAAAACTCGACCCTTACACGCACAGTTTTGTTGGACTCTTTTCAGTAATTAAGTCAGTATAAATTAAGGGAAACGCTTTCAAAATTATGATGATAGCCTAAAGTATTCACAAACTGTGCTCCACCCAATGGCTGCAGTACAATTATTAGTTCCGCAAGGCTTTTGCTTCCTACATGTAACAATGGTATTTCTCTATTGACAGGTACGACCAGCATATGAGATATATTATGTTGTAAATTTCAAGCTTGGCATTAAAAGCTAAACCCTTAAAATTAATGTAATTTTCTTAAATAAAGAAGCGCCTTGAATACATAGAGTCTCTGTCTAGCAGCTAATGTTGTAAGAGTAAGTATATATCTAACTTTCAGTCGTCGGCACAGAATGTACAAGAACATGAATCATGGCCGTCAAAAGGTGACATGTGCCCTTGTGATTTATAGAAAGGTGGAAAGGAGATTATTAGATAGGTTCATATTCGGTTACACGCTTTACGTGCGAGGGAGACGCTCACGCCGAGAACTTTAGTGATGATGTCATCCATTTGTGTGCCCATTTCATACACGGAGTGGGCGGTTTTGATTATAACTTGTCAACATGAATTTATCATACTTTTAGGCGACATTTCCAATCACGGTCTGGCTGTGCAATGCTTTCTAGAAGGAGGTAAACATTGCTTTGAACTTTTGATCGAGCGACGGTACCATACCTAATGAGTCAGAGACTAGCGCAAGATAATGGCGCAGTATCCAAATATGGGCACCTTAACCCCAAGTATGATGCAGCTTACGCTTTATCCAAACACCTCTGCCGAGTTGAAGATGCCTGCTGCCTGTTGAATAATAGATTGTGGGAAAATATAATAAAAAAGAATCGCTTGAGAACTTTTAACCCTTTTGAAACACATGCACACAATCACAAAGAAAGTTTACATTGGTGCAAATCTACTTTTTGGAGGGTGTCCTAATAAAAGCCATGAGATTTTACAAATTAAGTTACATTGACTCTTCACGATTTGACATGTCGCAAACCTTAAACAAACACCGATATGCACCAAGTTATACGATCGATACAATTGACTGTTATGACTTCACCTGCGTTGACCTTTTTATAAACAATGATTTATCGTTTAGAGCAATAATCATTCTTTTCATGCTGAACTCAAGTGCGATAGTCACGACTTGACCTCGTTTGCTATTGATGGCTCCTTTTGCCCAACCAGGGCAGATTCGACATTGACAAAATATTTGGAGTTGCGCCCTACTAAAGAATAAACGATGCTGGTATTCATGTTTACTCGCAGTAACGATCCAGTGGGGAATATTAGTTTGGCTTACTTTTGGTAGCTCCGGCTCGCATTATAAAAAGTCGTATAAATACTGTTCACAGTTGGAATAAAATACATTTAAACCGTAAACATGTAACTACATCTGCTTGTCTCTACGCTGCAAATTTTTTTGGGCTTTGGAAAAAATGACCCATGTAGGATTCGAATCTACGTCGCCCAAATTCAGTTTGGATGCTCTACCAACTGAGCTGACGGATCAGTTCAAGTTAGTTTTTGGCGTTATCATTGTTGGATCTTTTTCTTCCCTGAAAGAGGCATCAGATGCATTAATGTTGATTCTCCTGAATGAACTGTTTTAAGAAACCGTAAATTTGTAACTATAAACGTTTTAAATGTAACAGGTCCCTAAATTTTCTAATTAATTTATCTCCATGCTGCACAACATCGGGCAACATATATATATATATATATATATATATATATATATATAATATATATATATATATATATATATATATATATATATATATATATATATATCGAAGTATGCAGATGTTCTCGTGAGACATTACAATGCTCGATGCTAAAGCAGAGCGTTATAAATAATAACACAAAATTACTTCAAGTACAAATTAATTATATCTGTTACTTTAGTTTCATTCATCCTGCAAGACAGAAGAAGTGTATATATATGTGTGTGTATGTATATTGCTTTTTTACCTAAAGTGGACAGTAAACATCAAATATCTAGCGAGACATGCCTGCTCTCATTTTGCTCATTTCATTCCAGCGAGACTTCTAGAACGATTTTGTTCTTGAAAACACGTACAGTTTGTTCACATTTTTTTCTTTCCTCTTGTTGAATTGCTATATTTTATGGGCATCATATTTGTCAAACCAATTCTGTTCAGGAATAAAAATCCCAATGTCAACGATATCATCGGACATTACACAAGTACAGGGTGTGATATTGGACACTGGGTATTTTGATAAGATTCGATAAGTAAAGAAAAATAAATCATTTTACAGGTAGAGCAAAAGTTATGGAAACTACATCAAAGATAAAGCTAATGAAAACAGAATTAACCATTATCTATAACTGCTTTACCCTGTATACGATTGAATCTTAGAAAACAATAAATAAAATAATCAATATTCATCGAGATGACAAAGTCTTTCTTATCATCAAGCTATTGGCCAGATGATGTGACAATGTAAACGACGATGGCGGCTGCGGCGGCGATGATGATGATGATGACGGATGTTGATGATGATGATGATGATGATGATGATGATAAAAGCCGATGATGATATATAGAATCATACTCCAGACAGACAAATAAACGCCGTGCCGATAGTTTTTTTGAATGTGTATCATTATTTGCACTGCAATTACGCTCCAACACAATGATACTGATTCTATGGGCAATGTTCTATGTTAAGTCAAATTTTATTTATACATTACTTTCCCGATTACCCTCTTCTTAAACTTCTCTCCTCTCGATGATATCTTCTTTAAACCTCCTCTTCACTGCCTTAGCGACTATGTTTGCAGCGTCATCCCGTTTTTCGGTTCTAAAGACTTGGTACAATTCTTTGTATTTGTCTAAGGTAATATCACCAAGCATCGCAGCCCACTGTTGCACTAACTTTTTCACAGGATCGAATTCAAGATTGTCTTTCTGATTTTGTACCATATTCTCTATATCTTCCGGGCGCAATTGATGTAACGAGCAAACAGTCGCCAGTCGTCTTTGTCGGGACTACGGCGTACTGCGTTCATACAATACCCTCGACAGTTCTTTTGATTCGCTGAACGAAAATGGAGGGTCCATGACTTCAGTTGCAATGGTTGGTGGTCTGGCATTGGACTAGAATGCCAGACAACATGTAAATATGTTGAAGACACAGAAAAGAACGTTTAGACTGAAAATGTGAAAGCATATCTTAATCAGAATGCAGAATGGGTCATAAGACCAGATGTGAAGAATTATCAAATGCTATCACTAAACCGTAGAACTTGCTCAACGCGAATAAATTGTATCGTTGGATCTCTCTCTCTCTCTCTCTGTCTGTCTGTCTGTCTGTCTCTCTCTCTCTCTCTCTCTCTCCACAATATACACGGTTTCCATATTGTATTAGCGATTAATGTTTCAAGAATGGCACATTACTGCAAAATTAGACAAGTGAAAGGAATAGCTAGCCGCGTATAATACAACGCTTACAGGCAAGCCTTGCCACTTCGATGCCTGGTATGCATGTGTTTTTCACACACACTAAACTAAACGTTTTCATATCATTAACAAGAAGAAACCTAATGACTTGATTGTTTGTACAGGATAAACAACAGAAAACCCGACACCGAAATATATCCGACATGTAAGCCTTGAGACAGATTACTATCACAAGTCTGGGGTGCAAATTAATGTCTTTACGACCAGACCAGTCATTAGGTTCCTTCCTGTTCATGATATGAAAACGTTTAGTGTGTGTAAAAAATCATGCATGCCAGGCATCGAAGTGGCAAGGCTTGCCTGTAAGCATTGTATTGATAACGTTACCTGATTCAATATTTCATTTAAATTTGTCATAATTGATATCTCCATTCCTTCACTTTCAGCGCTGCCAGATTGTTTGAAGGTCACCACTGCCGAAAAAAACTTGACCTCATCTCACCAGAACCACCGGTGTTGATGTTATTAAAGATGAAGTCTCTGGTTTGGCTCTTGTTTCAATCCATGACATGTGATAGCTGAACGTGGCTGTCTGAAAGACAACAAAGGGCAATTTGAGAGATGGGGTCGTAGATCGGTAATTGCAGAGCGACGGGCGGGCGGCTCATACGAAATACTATATTGATTTATGGAGTGTTTTGTCAAGAACGCTGAGTTATAAGATTATTTCCTACCCAAAGAGAAAGGGGTTTCGCATTACTTTGGTTTTTAAGGCTCAATAGGCTGCTAATAGTATGAATAGTATGGTTAAATAAGTGCATTTTGTATAAACCTTAACTTCGTCAAAATGTGCTTAATTACTTTATAGTTTGCAGATTTCGGAATCACATCGATCACAAATTACGCTTCCGTGATCAATAAGTTATTACTTCAAACTAATCATTAAAGTGATCACCTTTCTATTGGCGGATGTCCAAGATGTTGTATCATCCACGAGACAATTTTTCACCATGATGTTACCTTTGCTTTGGAATATCGAAAACCTTTTAGCGATCGTACACTCTTTGCTCGTTATGCCCGTATTCTGCTGAAGAACTCTCTCTTCTTGTCGGACCAACTGTAAGACAGTACATTATGCCAATGTAACGTTGTCTCGTGAATTAGTTCCAATATCAAATTAGTGACTGCGCCAAAATCGTAATCATATAGTCCTAGAAGGTATTGGGATAGGAATTTAAAATAGTTGAACACATGGTGCCCCATATATCAGGTTTACAAATATTTCTAATATGAATAATATATGAAATAAATATGAATAAAACGTTAGGAGAGATTCAAGGATCATTAAGAGTTTCCACTGAGATAAGTCGGTAAATACTACCGGGGATTCCTCTTTGTTGTATTTGAGTGTGTGTGTGTGTCTGTGTCTTTGAGTAATGATGTAGAGATTGCATTAGAAATTGCATGAGAACGTAGTGTCTATATCAATATATGTCTCTGCGTGATGACGATACCATCTTGTAACACCTTTAAGTTCACAAAATGTAGGCAACGGGAGGCAAAGTGAATGAAATCGTTTCAAAAGAAAAAGTTGATCTAAAGGAGTACAACCTTTGGCTTTAAATTACCTCTTCGGAATCATTTGTATCGCTGATGAAATGCACGCGTAAAGTGGCTAATTTCTGGCCATCATAGGACATGTAGATGACGACTCTCATGGTCTTTGGTGGAAGTTGCGTCCGATTTCTTCCATTGCCTACGTCAGCGATAAGTGTGTATATCCCTGGAATGGGTGTCGTAATAATCGCCTCTCTGTTTTGGGTTACAACGACACTGGCCTCTGAGGACGTTGGCCTAGAATCAGAACTTGCTTGGCCTTCGACAATTCTTAGAACTCTCGGAACCATTTGTTCACTGTCGGTTACAATCGCCAGTGGTACTGTAATAGTCACTGGATCAGTGATGTTTGATGGATCGAATTCTGTTCTGATTGAATTAGACGCTTTCATCTGACTGTCTGAAGTTATCGGGTTATCGTCTACTACTGAAATCTCAACAACAGCTTCACCGGTTTCTGCCCTGACAGATTCCGGTGGAACGTGTACCGCAATACCGCACCGTTCACTTCTGACCTGGCCTCCATCAGCTCCAAAGTTTCCGTGAATCAGAAGCACTTCGTCATCCCTTTCTTCCCTAGCTGTAAAAAAATCAGAACATTTTTAAACCTGATAAATGTGCTGTTACATTTATACTGTCTGTGAACTCACAAGCCTGCTCTCTCTCTCTCTCTCTCTCTCTCTCTCTCTCTCTCTCTCTCTCTCTCTCTCTCTCTCTCTCTCTCTCTCTCTCTCTCTCTCTCTCTCTCTCTCTCTCTCTCTCTCTCTCTCTCTCTCTCTCTCTCTCTCTCTCTCGTATATTATATATTTAAACATACAAACACACACATGTATATATATATATATATATATATGTATAAGTATATATATATATGTATAAGTATATATATATATATATATATATATATATATATATATATATATATATATATATATATATATATATATATATATATATATATATCTTACCTTGTGTTTTAGCTTTTAGGGGCTGACTTTGATTAACAATAGAGTTCATCTGCCGGTATAGAATAATCTCGTATTCAGTATCAGGTTGAAGTCCATCTAGACAGTATTTATCGATACCCTCCTCAGATTTATCGACACCCTCCTCAGACACTATTTTGCATCCGTTCACCGTGCTTCCCAATTCACGGTATTCTACGTAGTAGTGGCACTCTCCAGGTTCGCACTCTTCTGTCCATTTAAAGGTCACTGAGAAAGCTGTGACTTCATCGACCATGATTTGGACTGGTTCTAACGCTGACGGAAAGCGAGAAGAACCAGATATGAACGGAAAATAACCCTAGTTTAAGTATATATTGCAGTTTTTCTGTGAATTTAAACCTATGCCGATTGTTTACAACTTTATTGAAAGTGTTACGATCAACACCATGAGCAATATTCACCACAGATTAATGCCAAGGTCATTAATTATATAAATATGAAAATAGCTGAAATAAAAATACAAGATTTCTTTGACTGCTGTTATTGTATTACCATTTTATATAAAAAGTGTAATTGCCTTTTGTCAAGTCCTCCAAGCTATATATGCCAAACTGTGAATGTCATTAGATATACGAATTATAAATCAGCTACCTTTCACTTATACGACATAATTGTCTAATCAATATACATAGCAAGTTTCATAACAATTTTAAAGGGTCCTCAAGTGTTATATCCCTAATTGGGAAAGTTAATTAAATATGCAAGTTGCAAGTTTTTTCAACTTTGCTCGCGTCAATCCAGATATATCTCCCTAATTGGATAAGTTAATTAATATGCAAATTTATAATAAGTTTATCTTAAACTGTTAAAACAACTTTCATGATTGTTAGATCAGTGTATCTCCTATATACATGGCATGTTTCAACAACTTTGATCAAGTTTATCCCTAATTAGGAAAGTTCATTAAATATGCAAATAAGGACTTGGATGAAGTAAAAGCTAAAATTGAACGATAACAAAACGAAAGTGTACTCATTTGTTCCAAATTTAACCGTATGCCATGCCAAATTGCTCATATCACTATGGGCACGAGTTTTACAGGGCGAATCGGCACTCAATATTGGCATCGAATTCGACAGTCATCTCTCCTACGGGAAACATATCCACTACAAAAAAAAAGCTTCTTGTCTGCCAGTGCAGTCAAGATTTCGATTCAAAATATGTTTTACAACCTACAAAGCCTTAAATGGATCGGCACCAACTAATATGATCGACCTAATCCAGGAAAAGCGAACTACAAGGATAATGTGTTCATCTGCTAAACGTATATTAAAGGAACAAAGTTACCATCTTGAATCATGGTGGACGAGCATTCTCATGCATCCGCCTCGATTGTGGAATAAAGTTTCTCTTGAATTGACAAAACCCCTCACCCTGCTTCAGAAGGAACCTTAAAACTTATACTTATTCACTCAATCTTTTGCTTCATAAATGTTCAGCGCCTCTGAACTATGGATACATAGGATACAGGGACTTTATAAATCATTTGATTGATTGATTGACTGATTGATTGATTGATCGGTTAAGGAAAAATTGATATAATTTTCTTCTTGCAAAACATCAGTACAAAATTTAAGCTCAGGTCAAATTTAAAAAAATCTTGTTTCGGAGTACATGCCTACGAAAATAAGGGAAGGTGGGTCGGATTAATATATATATATATATATATATATATATATATATATATATATATATATATATATATATATATATATATAATATATATATATAAAACCGTACTCTGTGTGCCCAAGTTCAGAGGTTGCCATAAAGGCATTATGGTGATAACCAGGAGGGCACATTGTATACATTTTGTATATATATATATATATATATATATATATATATATATATATATATATATATATATATATATATATATATATATATTTGTTAAGTATAGGATAAAGCCCGAGTACGAGGGCTCTTCTGGTATATAAAGTCCAACCAACGATAAAATGTCGAGGCCGCAGGCCGAGACATTTTATCGTAGGGTTGGACTTTATATACCAGAAGAGCCGAGTATGAGGGTTTTATCCGACTTAAAAACTATCGCCCCTAACTGATATATTTTCGTTTTCAATGTGTTTACGTCAACCGTCCCCTTTTTTAATGTAACATGTTTAGGATATGAATTTAAACTTTTATTTGTGAAATAGCCTTCCAATGTAATGGAACATCCTATAAATGCCCTAGGGCACATTATATAAATGCCCTAGGCACAGCAGATTTTGTGTTGCAGCTGATTTCCGCTGTGTTACCAAATTTGAATATTAAAACGTACCAGATGTCTACAGAATATGACATTTTCACTTTTGATTGGACAGTACCTTACTACGGCGCTGTCATTCGTTTCTGGAATTTGGTGACCAAGGCTTTACGAGTAGATAAAACACCCTGAATTGAGCACTCTGATTGGTCAATCAACAGTAGATAGTTTTTAAGTGAGACATAAAATACGTTAAATTTAGAGAATTTACTCACAATTATTTGAAAAGGCGAAAAATCTGTGTGGGATCGGCGGGGTTTTTCTAGGGTCAGATGGGCTACGGGAACACACATAATTTTTATTTGGCCTTAAAACATATGCACACCGGCTAAAAACCATCGGAGAATATAGATATGCTTTTACCTCTTGTTTTATGTGTTATAGGTTGACTGCGTACTGTGGTGGTATGATCACTCAAGCAGACCATTAACTTATACTCAGTGTCCGGACTCAGGTCATCGACACAGTATTCAGAAACTCCTCTGACCGGCATCGTCTTTTGCAATCCACCGTCCGTCGAAAGATTCCAATATTCAACTCTGTATTCATAGTTTCCATCTGATGGAGTCGCATTCCAACAAACAGTCAGGGAGGATGGACTCCAATCCTTCACGTGAGCTTCTATTGAAGTACCTAAGAGTGAATTTTATAACATATTGCATCAATTCCACATAATTCCATAATGCCATAACCTTTTTGATTAATTACTTCTATAGTAGTTGTTTAACTTGAAATCATTATATAGCAATTAAATGACTGAATTGTTCAATGACATTAAGAGGCCACGGTAAGTGTTTTAATCGGAAACTTTGTATTTTTCTCACTTCAACGTGACTAAAAATCGATATGTAAGCTTCACTCGCTTTAGGTTAAAGGTACTTGAGCTGCACCTTTTGGCATTATTTTTACGATTTTTAGCATTGTGATGGGTCATATCATAAACTGGTGCGGGTTTTCATTGTTCGGTTGAGGTGTACCGTGTACCGAGTACCATATTTCTATCAGATAGTGCCGCCTATATGTCCGGCCAATCTCCATACATAGATTGAAGCGCAGTGGGCAGGAGCGCGGTGTGGATAATTCGAACCAAGCTAGAGGGTCTCCGAGTCGTTGACGACGCGCCCCCAACTGCTGAGACTCCCCAGCTAGGTTATAATTTTCCACCGCTCTTCAATCTCTGTGTGGAGATTGATGTTCGGCATGACCTGCGATCCGCGACGTTGACCAAAGTTCTCATCGCGCTCAGTAACCAAGGAAACTCTACCGAACGCCAGAAATTTGGTGATTTCGTTCACCGACATTTGGTGGTCGACAGTAAAATCCCTAAGGCTTTTCTCATCGTCAACGAATTTTACTGATTTTTACAACCAGTAAAAACAGTCGAAGTATCTACATGTTGACGTGTCGTTTTTTGGACTAGCCTTTCTCTAACGAGGAATATCAAGAAAAATGTACGTCCCGAAACGCTCAAAATCTGTGATTTTTGCAGGGGTGTAATGCCCCCAGTGAAAAACAAACATCAAATCATTCCGGTCGAAAAAGGAATACGTCAAGCCCTAGCCTGGTTCACTAAATAAAACCCCGGGCAAGTAACGATTTAAAAAGCGTTCATATCTATGTCGTCACCGGGCGCGCGCTCACAGCGCGACTGGTTTTTGACGTCTCTCTGCATTTCGGAAATGTGTGCCGAGCGTTTTCCTCAAAAGTCAAGGGAAAGATCGGAAACACACCCATAGCAACCACACAAAAGATCCCGGTGCCCATCTTAAGCCTTTCTCAAAGGTTACTTTGTTGACTGCGATCTATGACAGACTACTGAGGCTGACGTTGTAGGGATATACCTGCATTTTGTTTGCTCTCTCTCTGTTTGCGCGATACCGCGTTGCATGAATATCCCCGCATGGTCTCACTTGATATGGGCTTGTAATCTGCAGACGGATCATATGCCTCTGAAAACGCTCAGTGTGTTAAAGTCTGCTGGCATTTGCGTAGTATTTTTTTCTCATTGAATTTTGCAAAATATCGGCAAATGCCTCAATATTTCAAGATAACCCTTTATTCCCAATCGTTTTTTGGAGTTTCGGAATCATATGAACGAAAATGAGTGAAAATTTGAGACAGGAAAATCGAACATCGGCGTCTACGGTGGCCCTGTTAAATGTTTACAACTCGATAGGTTTCCCTAGTGTAGAAGTTGCTGGTCCCGCTTCAGTGACAAGCACAAAGAGAGGGTAATGAGAAAGTGCAACATATTGAATTACGAAATCTGATTAGTCGAACCATGGGGCACTATCATTGGCTGTTCAATTTTACTTTGAAGTAAAGCTAAAATTACCACAGCTACATGATGCGAACATGGCTAGAATTTAACCAAGGATTTAATAACCATACTTTCAACTATTGAAATATTGGCAGCTACCAGACTAGACTGAAAAGCATGCGACAAAAAAAGACGCACTATGTGAAGAAATGCGCAATTAACAACTTCCGAGAGACCAAAAACTAGCACATTTCAAAATGGCGGTTTGCCTGTATCTGCGTCTTACTACATCGTGCTGCTTGTCTGATCACGTGTTTTTCAATACTATGACAATTATCGGCCGCAAGTATTTACAAACACAAAAACCTTCTTAATTTTTGAATGACTGGACCGATTTTGACCAGATAAATATTTTTCATCATTTTCAGAGCACTCTTTGGAAATTGCATTACAAATAAAAATTGATTGAGACTTAAAAATGTTCACTTGGTAAACATTTAATTCACAAACACTAGGTCGTGCATTTCACATGCACTCAGCAGGGAAGTGCGTCATTTCTTATTTCTGCATTATTTAACTTGTTTCAACATGGAACTTTAGGCAGTTTTAACTTTTACTGATTAATGATCATTCATATATTTAGTCATTCTTAGGGTTCTTTGGGTCCATATCCCACCTCATGCCGCTGCATCATCAACTATTTGCCAACAACTCCATGCCAACAACCAATTACCTGACCTGGCCACACACTGGAGAAGCTACAGCGTCATTGACGGTATTTTATATTTATAAAATTTGTTCATAGAACTGTTCTTCCTTAGAGATGTTTACTCAAGTATAATTATCCACTGAGAGGGACTGCATTGGGAGGTTTCAGTAAGACAAATAATAAACAAGTGACACACCCAAATAAATGGCCGCCTCCATACAGGTACATGAAAGACGCCGTAATTGTGCATGTACACATTGAATCTTTACAAATACAACATGGTGCAACCCTCTGAAAGAACGGAAAAGGGATTCACTCCAATTTGACAAAAAATCTCGGTTTTTCATATAACATGGCCAGATTTCGAAAATGGCGGGAAATTTAAAATGAACAAAAATCTGTTCTATTTCTTGCCTATTCTGCCAAAAGCAAACGTTGTTGAGGCATATATGAATTTGCAATGAATATCTGAGCAAATTGGAAGTACCTTGAGGTTGGACAAATTTCGCAGAGTTGCAGTTCGACGTTCATTAATTGGCCTTTATCATCCCTGTTTCGAAATGCAAATGATGGGCTTGACAATGTCATACCAAATTATTGTACTGCAGTTTGTTATTTCTGTTGGTGATGTATGTACTTTTACAGTGTTACTTTATTCTGTAGATAATGTGAAATATACCATGGACTAAATATGGTACATCAAAAAAAATATTACTTACGCTCTTCGGGAATCGTTACACGCAGTCGTTTACTTTTGGTCGTTCGCAGGCGGGTTTTGGAGATCACTGTGAGTTCGTAGGACTTGCCTTGGCACAGACCTTTCAAAGTAAGTGAATTTGAGGCTGTTTCTTCTGACATGACTTCAGAAACCGAATCATCTGGCTCGCAGGGACAACATTTGATGTAGAACACTTGATCTTGGTCGTCGGCGTGACCAGGCTCCCAGGTCAAGAACACAGAGTTGAAATTTACTCTGTGGAGCTTTACTTCTGAAAAATATTTTGATGCATGTAAAATTGTTTTTAAAATGAAAGTAGTATGGACCACTTTGGTAAATGGCATCTTGAAAGCAAAAGTTATGTTAGTTTACCTCTTGCACCGTCTTAAGGTATGTTTAGGGTGTCGTGACTAATTTTAACGTCTTATTTTCAATTAACTACTTTAAAAGATTTGCCTTTCAAATTTGGACCAGGGAGTGTAGAGTTATCAATATTTGAATTCTGAAACATCAAGAAATTGGTCTCTGTATAAGTAAAGACGAAAACCAGAAAAAACTTCCTTCGAAGCTCAGCCACCAGATGAAACAAATCAGTTTTATCAGGGTTTGTATGGTTCGAATCAAATATTAAGTGAAAAGTGAGAACAAGCTAAAATCCACTTAGCGCCTGGGTTCATTTGGTAGCATGCGCCCCAGGGACTTTTACAATTCTTTTCTGATCTACCACTTGTGAGGGTTCATTTTGAAATTCTTGTTGTAAGAATACTTTTTCCCGTCTTAGTTTATCGACTATCGAAAATTTAAATTTTCCTCCATAGAGTTAACACAGGGACGGCAGCCATTTCTGAATTTCAAATATCGGAAAACCTTAAGTAATTTGTCTCGCTTGTACCAAATTTTGCACGGTGACCCCTGATTTTTACTCTTGATTTTGAAAGAGAATGGTTGAAAGTCTTTGAGGAAGGTTTGAGCAAAAGCTTAAGTCTTTCACTTTTGAGGCGCGTATTACCATACTATTGCGTCTTTCTACAATCAATATACGGAAAACGAAATGCTTAAATTAATGTAGTTTCTTTTGACACCGATCGCACTTGCAGTCTAAAATCTTTCATAAGACGAAATTTCTGAATGAAAAATGCTTTGTTGCACTTTACATGCTTACCACGAGGGCGCGTTTCCAACTTCTCATACTGCAAAATATTTGTAAGTCTCTTAACGAGTGATTTACACATCTCTTCCGAATGAGACAATTTCACCATCCATTCTGGTATCCATTGGGTCAAAATTTGGAGCAGCGTTACTTTACATAGGTGCAACACTTTTATGTAAATCCACGCTAATGGTTGCTCTCCACAACTCGCCAAGAGGGCGCGGTAATTTTGATCACTCTTACGGAACTTCAAGTCTTCAGTGTAGTATCTTCTCTCAATTTCCGTGTTGGCAAGAAGCTCGCTTTTTATGGAACCTTGTTGATAACATTCAAGAATTTGACCAACCATGTTTATACAAGTTCTAAAATTTTCCACAGCTTGTTTCCTCTTTGGAGAGGTCCTCTGTGTAGACGCATACGCAATTCCGTCCTTTTTAATGACTTCTTCAGCATAATCTAAAATGTTACCAATATCCGTTAGCTTCAGCTTGTCTTTGATCTCGTAGCACCTCTCCAGTCTTTCTTTATAATGGGTTAGAATGTACGGCGCGTCTGGATGCTGTCCCTTGATAAACGCGTCCAACTGATTGTGGTTGACGATCACTTCATCGGAACGTTGGAGTTCGGCGTTTAAACAAGAGAAATAGTATTCGGGATTGCTGAGTTTGTCAAGCAATATCCGTTCGATGTTTTCTTCGTGTGCTATACTCTGCTTTATGATCTGCAAACGGCTGCCAAAGCTTCTGATGGATGCGCTCTCATCCATGGTTTCTTAAAAGCAAACACGCGCCTTTGTCGGTCTGCTGTCAAGTGAAAAGAAGTAATGCGATGATAACTCAATGAGTAAAATTGGTTGCTAGAATGTAAGTTGGAATGAAAGACTGCAAACGTTAAGTTTAGTTACCGTAACATTTTTTATTTGCTTTTTACGAAAAACGTTTCTTTTTGTTTTACCTGATCTGACTTTGTTGGCTGGGAAAATGAATCAAGGTTTAACTGAGAATCGTTTTGGATACCCTCTGCAAATGATTGAACACTAATTTAATGGATACCTCCACAACACACTGTTTTTGTCATATTTTGTTTTAACGTATCATCGGCCATTGGATCATAACATTCATTCTTTGTAAAATTAGATCATTGTGGATTCTAAGCAGATAATTTTATGGAATCTTGCACGTGCACTATTTCGTCGAAATAAGAACAAAATCTTAAAGAGTCTGCAAAGAGTTCAAAGTTTATCAACCTTGTACGGCTGCGCAAAATTCAATTCACTCCATGTTATAAAGCTGCCTTCGTTTTTGTATACGAGTCAGTGACTGCCAAAATAACAACAGTACTGTTGGCATGGGAACAACACCTTCACTACGTTTCAGAAAGTTTATGAGAAAAAAATAATTTGGGGGATCTATTAATATCTGCGTCATATTCATCTTTCTTTAATTTTCATTTCTTTTTAATTCTATCTTACCATAAACAGTATAAAGACTTGATTCTGACAAGTAAACAGAGGTCTAAGCTTGAAAAAGGTGAAGCATCTCTTAGCTGTATTAAACTTTAATTTTTCATTAGTTTGTTTTCTATTTGTAGTTTTTTTTGCTGTACTCGTCGAAATGCATAGAGTCTATCAACATATTAACACAGTATGTCTGTTAGTGAGAAGTCCGATGGTATTTTTCCGACTGAATTCTACCGTAGACAAGAATTGTTTTGCTTTTTTTTTTCATTTATGTATAATTTCACAAGTCTGTTTTACATTGAATGGTACATATACTAGTGATTCAGACATTCTGGTAAATTGTCACAATTGCCTTTACAGATAAAGGTCAAAGCTTGAAAAGCGTCACAGCTCTCTTGTCTGTAACTTTGATGTCTTTCATTTGTCATTATTTTGAGTTCTATTTGTAAACACTGCTTTTTGCTCTACTCACAAAACCGTTGCACATGGCACACGTTTTTGAATTACACAAAGGAGAAGAATAAGAATTCACACCCGTGATAAGATGACGATGAGAATATTGTTAAACGCTTTCCCTACAGTATTGTTGTTGTTGTTGTTGATGTTGTTGTTGTTGTTGATGATGATGATGATGATGACGTCGACTAAAATTGCACGACACTGTCATAATTTACAGAAATTCACTCATAAGGCCGAGTTACACGGAGTAACTCGTTTAGCAATTGCAACGTGACGAGCAACGTAATAGGCAACGCGAGTTGCCGGCCGTGTTGCTTCGTTTGTATGATATCGTCGCGTCGCCCAAGGGTGTCAGGCGACGTCGCCTGAAAAACCGACATGTCGGTTTTCAGGCGACGCGTCGCCCGTCGCTTGGACGAGTTGCCCCGTGCATACACTGCGTCGCGTCGCTTGAAGAAACTTTGACCTCTATTCATGCGCAGAACAGTGATTCTGTTTGCGCTCATCGATCGTAGCTTGTTATCACATGTAATTTGCGAAGCTCGAACATGAAATATACTATAAACTAATAATATCAAGTAATCAATATGTAAATAAATAAATCAATCATTCTATAAACAAGTCCAAACAATATCGACCCTCTCTATTAATTCTATTTTAGTCTTCGGTAAACTAGTGAGTAACCGCTTCAATATTAGATCAACTGCTGAATGAGAATTTCTGCAAAGAAGCCATTAATATTCTCTGTTTTATATGAACTGATATCAAACGTATCGAAAGCATCAATCAGGTCGGGGCAACACAGAGAATACAATCAGCTCGACGAAAGACAATGTGGAAGTAAAACTTTCTCACAAATATGCTCGAGCCTCGCAACGTCATCGTGATATGTTTTTTCCCCTTGGGCCTATACATCAAAGAAAATTTGAATATATTTTCTTTAACCCGAATAAATTAATCTTTTCTTGTTATGTATAGTATTTTCATCTGATGAAATAAACTCAACTCAACTCAACAATTAATCGAAATTTTTTCATCCTTAATTTACCGACTCGAAATACCTTCATCCTAAATGTCCTGTCCTATTCTGTCTGATTATTGTATCGTATACTTAGTACTCTGTGCCGTGTTCCGGTCAACGAAGGCAGATAGACATGCCAGGCCCCAGTACATTGTACACCAAAACGAACAATTTACGAGGTGTTTTGTGTGCTTAGGATTGTTCAGTTTTCTTCATTCAGCACGCACATGTCAAGCCTTGAACGCGATTGATGATCTGCGTCGCGCATTTGAGCAATTTTATGAAGAGCTAAAGGAAACAAAAAACTCAAAAGTACTTCCCGGGTGTGAGCTTCTTCAACTCATTATGAAATTCCGCCATAGACGGTCTATCGTTGCACACATGGTGGCCACAATATATGACGCAAAAACTATAATTCTGTTAATATAGATGATCAGTAGATCATTAGGGCACCATCATATACTCACCCAATAAGCTTACTTCTCAGTGTGAAAAGGTTGATATCTGCAGAAGTAATAGCAATGGACCAGGTGTTCAAATAAAATGCTATTGCCTACAGGAATCTGGTCGTCTCCTTATGGACCCCTTTCGAGCCGACAGGTTGGCTTAGTGCCTTACAACGTTGCTGTGTGCATGAACTCGTTGTGGTAAACGTCTTTGTAAACTTTAAATTCTGAAAGACTGTCCGACAACCTATAAGGGTGTTTTTATGTTTGACTTCTGACGTGATATCGCCATGACAACTTGAAGCTTGACCCCCTTCGCACTAGACTGTTTGTCTATTAGTGCGTAAACAAATATCACTAGTACAGAAATTTGCGAGAAATTTGCGAGAAATGGACACTTTCTCGCTGTATTGCGAGAAGTAAGCGAGAAAACATACTTTCTTTCAATCAAGCTGCGAGAACTGTGCTTTCTCGCATGCATCTGCGAGAAATTGAATTCTCGCAATCAATCAGCGAGAACTATGTTTTCTCGCTCTGCATCTGCGAGAAATTGTGAAATTTTTGTGAAATGCTTACACAATTGAATACAATTTCTCGCAGATGCAAAGCGAGAAAACAAATTTCTCGCTGACTGATTGCGAGAATTCAGTTTCTCGCAGATGCTGAGCGAGAAAACACAGTTCTCGCCAGCTGATTGCGAGAAAATTAAATTCTCGCTAAGTTATTGCGAGAAAGTTATGTATTCTCGCTTACTTCTCGCAAAAAGCGAGAAAGTGTCCATTTCTCGCAAATTTCTCGCAAATTTCTGTACTAGTGCGTAAACAAATATCAAAGACTTTTGCTTCTTAACAGGTTAATCAACAATAGGTATCTTCTCTGTCTATTAGGTCTCCTGATTTTATACGCTTGACCAGTTTTGTTGAACAGGCGGGATATTTTGGGGATCTTGTGTCCTGACTCGAGTACTCTACTTAACACCATCCTTTCAAAACTCTGAAAGCAAACCTAGTGACATCTGGCCCTTCCACCAGTAAACGATTCAACGCCATTTGAACAGGTGAAATTCGTGCATAGACTCCGAGGCTGCTGCTTTCGACATTGTCTGGAATAAAAATTAAGGTAGGGGACTGCCCATGGTGGTACAGTGGTAGCAAATTATGTTGCATCGCACGTTGAAATGTAGTGAATGAAATTGTTGGAACTGTCCATCGGGTGTCTAGAATGAAAAGCCTTCCCTTGGAATCTACACAATGGTTTAGAAACTTGACCCTTAAACGCACAATTTTGTTGGAATTTTAATATATATATATATATATATATATATATATATATATATATATATATATATATATATATATATATATATATATATATATATATATATATTAATATATATATCAGTCGACAAGGTACGGTGAAAAACTTCCAAAATTATGATAAAAGCCTAGAGTAATAACGAACTGCGCTACACCAAATCGTCACACAATAGATTATTTGTTCTGCAAGGTTTCTGCTTCCGACATGTAAGGGGCATTCGTTTTTTACGGGGAGGGAGTCGGTGGAAATTAGGGGGTCAACTTTTACGAAACCGTTTTGGGGATCAGATTTTACTATCAATAATTGGGGGAGGGGTCAAATGTTACGAAGGTTTGTATGGAGTTATGGCAAAAAACTTTGATTTGGAATTTCTCCAAAATGTTGATCCACTATACATTGTAATCTATGAGGAAACTATGAATATTTTTTTGAATACAAAACTAGCTAAATCTGTGTATTTATAGATGCTTGGCAATTGACACATACACATTTTGGGAATAATATGTTTGAAAGAGCAGATGTGAAAAACAAATATGATATTGGAATTTCACCAAAGTGATTATTTGTTAAGTTCAAAAAGTATTCTTTGAAAGTTCAAAGGTCAAATGAGAAATTATACGTCAATTAAGATATTATTAATAAGGACTGTGACATCCGGGAGAGGATCGCTGTTTTTTGCGCATGAAAATTGGGAAGTGTCACTGTTTTCCTTGGAAACACTTTTAAAGGACCCAATTGTTCACCCCAGGGCAATAGGGTGTGAAGGGTTAATGAATCAAATCTGATTAATTGGGGGCTTTTTTTGGGGGGTCACATTTTACAATTGATTAATTGAGGGGGTCAAGTTAAGAAATTTAATTTGGAAAGGTGTCGCTTTTTGCATTTCATTTTTCGCTTAAAGTGGCACTCCCACTTGGTAACATTTTTAAAACATATTCGGTCGATATTTGACGTGGCGACTACGCGCGGATCACGAGACATCGATAAAAACTTTTCTAAAGTACAGAAGCGTTTTGAATGCATGGAAATTAGTCGCCAACTTTGAATGTTGAATCGATTAGCCTTCAATGGTCGGCACATCTGAATGCAAGAATATGAATCTATCCGTCAAAAGGTGATATATGCTCTTGTGATTTATATAAAGCTGTAAAGGAGATTATTATACAGGTTCATATTCGGCTATACGTTCTATATGTAGGTGAATGCGCACAGTGCGAATTTCTGCGGTGACGTCATTGATTAGTGTGACATATCTATCGCGCGGAAAGGGCGTTTTGAATTATACGGCAAGTAGCTTGTACACACTAATTTATTATCCTTTTAGGCGACACTAATTTCAAATTAAAAAGTTTAAAAGTGCTGCGAACTACTATCGAGACATGTTACCAGGCCTAATTCATCAGCAACTAGTCTACAATAACGGCACAGAGTACGCAAATATTTGCACAGCTACCTCAGTTATGAGACAGCTTACACATTATCCAAATTTCTCTGCTGTGTCGAAGACGCCTTCTGAATAATAAATTGTGGGAAAAGAGTGCAAAGGAGCGCTTGACAACTTTTAAACTCTTTAAATACAGACACTTTTCTGAAATCTACTTTTAGAGGGGCCCTAATAAAAGCCATAGGGACTTACAACATTAAGTCACGGCGCCATATTTGTAGCTGCACCAAGCTGAAGAATACACGATGCTGGTTCTCATGTTAACTGTGACAGTAACCATCTCATGGGGAGTAATACCTTATCTTACTTTTGGTGGCTCCAACTACCATTATAAAATGCATATATAATACTTATGGTTGGAGTTATATGGATTGTTTCAACTACACTGAAGGTAATCGTCTAAAAAGACATGCCCGCTCTCGACTGCGCAATTGGACAACTTGCGCATTTCGAGCCATTTGCGAAAATCGTGCACAAAACACAGCAAGCAAATACGCCCATATGATGGTGACCCAAGCGCATAGTGTAGTGACCTGTGAATTTGCTGTTGTTTCTGCCCCTAAAATGTCAAGTCTGCCCCCTAATTTTGATGAATGGGGCAGAAATTGCCCCTTCAGTGAACATGCAGAGAAAACACTGAGCTATCATTTTGCTATTTCACTCCCATGAGCCTGCTACTTACAATGACGATAATTGTAAGCTTTCATGACATTTTCATTACTTTTTATTGAAAACGCGTGGCGTTTGTTCCGTTTTTTACTTGTCGTATATGTTGAAATACAAGTAATGACCTAAAACAAGATAACTTGCTATATTTTATGGGATTTTATATTTGATAAAGTAAACATTCCATTCTCAAAGTAAACATTCCATTCTCAGCAACATCATTGGACGTTACACAACTTCAGGGTGTGATCAGTTGGACACTGGGTATTTTGATATGATTTGGGAGTAAAACAACAGCAATCGTTTCACAAACAAAACCTTATTTAAAATACATCACCATTATTTGTATCTTGGAACAGGTTATTCTTTATCTCTATTTGCTTTACCATATATAAGTAACTATTGAATCATATATGATAAAACACTGCTGGCAGATCTTGACCAGTCTATAGTGGTGGTAAAAGGCAAACATCACAATGTAATATACTTGCTTGGTAGGAATTATCTCATGAGGCAATTGAAACGTGTATCGAATACGTTTTCTTTCGACAGATAACGAGAGTGTTTTTTTGCTGTCAAAATGTACGACTTATATACGCCTCACATTCAATCTTAACCTATTGAGTGGCACCCTTGAAATTGACAACAATGTCGTATGCACAACAGCCCCCTGGCACGTGGTCCTGGTGGTCTAGCAGGTAACTTTGTAAGAATAACTTTACAGCTCATATTCAGTTCTGGGCGTTGTTGAATGTACAAGAATACGTCGAATCTTACGGTCAAAAGGTGATATTAAATGCCCCTATCGTGAATTCAAAGCTTTAAAGGAGAATGTTCGACAGGTTCGGACATAAGTTTTAAGCGAATAAAGATAATATGAACTAGGACATCACAAATTTCTGCTGTTTCTGCGGCGTTGGCATTAATTTGTACAAGAACTCCTGCATCTACGGAATCGGCGTTTATTACTTGAAGAGAGCTGTTTACACGCAATTTCAGAACATCGAATCTATTCTCACTTGCACACTGTAAAGTTAAGTGTTAAAGGATAGAACACCAATTAAACGCCTTTTTGTAACACTTTTTGAACGCGTCTAGACGTTCAGAAATTTAACACTACGTGTTCAACCAACGTTCAATTTTTGAACACACGTGTGCAGATTTTGAACGCTACGTGTTCATCAGACATTATATTGAACACCATGGTGTTCCATATCCGAACACACTGTGCACATGAAATGTGTTCAAAAAATGAACGCATTTACGCGTTCAAAGGGCTGTAACACTTTTTGAACGCATGGACGCCGTTCAACGATAAGTGTGTTAAAGGCTAGAACACATGATGCGCGCTTGTTGAACACCGTTAATTTTGGGCGTTCAGGGGGTGTTCAAGCCTTGAATTAACATTACAGACCACTGATATTCAGTAAAATTATTTTATTCTAAAAATACACAAAGCATTTCTAGAGTAAAATACAATAATTTACTGTAAAATGGGCAAATAAACATTGCCAATTTGTATGTAAAGTTTGTCAGAGGAAAATACCAACGGTGTTAACACCCTTCTATCAAAAACATAAAAAATATGAACAAAGTAATGACAAAACAGGTTTTACTTAAATATTGTGGATTACGTTTTAAGGTTCATACTTGTTTAAAATGTACAAAAAATCATCTGAAAAAGCTCAAAATTTGGCTTACTTATTGTGTTGAAAACACGTATATGTATGGAATGCATACTTCATTGTTGTAAGATGGTTTCTTAAAGACATTTCCTCTTGTATAGACAATTGTAAATTTTGAAGAAAAAAAAGTTAGTCAAGGCTTCTCTAGTGCACATGGTATATAGTTGTCCACATTAAAGTAAACACAACATGTCAAGTTGTCAAAGTGTCACAGTAAGGCACAACATGCAGAAAGTGGGGAAAGTTGGTCCTTGGCAGGGTAAAACCTATTTCCTTGTCCGACAAAGTCCTTCATGAACAAAAAGCTTTGTTTGTTTGTAATATCTTTAAATAAACAATGAAACAAATCGGCGACATTTCAAAATCTACTTCTCAGAAATCAAACACATATTCGTAAAAGCCTTTCAAATTCTGGTGTACCTTGCTATTAATTTTGTACAAATGTTTTCACCAAAAGTGATAAAAATCACCCTTAAAATAAAAAAATGTAGATTTCATCATATTGTTAATATACTACTTTCAGGTAATGACTCATATCTTAAAAATGTCTGAAATGTCTTTAATGTTTTAAAAATACAAAGTTCCAAATTTCTACATAATTTGAACGATTTGAAAAGGCTACCAGTAAAGATCTATGTCTAAAATATCAAAGCTGTTCAATTAGAAGTTTTGAAGAAGATTTTTAAAGATTTTTTGACCAAAAATGACGAAAATTGCCATGAAATATAAAAATTTGAATATTTCATCACAACTAGCACTTGACTAGGGTCATTCTTAGGGACATGTTTACAAAATATTGAAGACGTCAGTAAAAGAGAAGAAGATTATTGCCAAAAAATAGCAAAACTAGCCTCAAAAATATAAATTTGCATAGTTCATCATAACTTGAACATATGTGATTAGGGTAATCCCTGGGGACCTGTAATCCAAATATTAAAGGAGTCATACAGGCTGTTTTGAAGAAAAACCTTGAGATGTACAAATTTAAGGACAATGCTACACATCCACCTATTTAGCTAACAGCAAAGCTATAAACCAGTTTCTAAGAACAAGAGACCGTTGAGTTACAATACAAAATTCTCTAAGGTTTGGTAGCATGCTATGATCAACTAAATTTTATAGGGGCATAAGCTTCCAAAGACGTGAAATCACCTTTATCACTTATGCAAGGGGGAATGAAAAATTGAAGCAGAAAGTGACAGAAAATTCAGAGTGAAAATTTCAGAAAATTCAGTAATTCAGAGTGGACATTTTTACTCTGAATTTCCATCGCTTTCAGCTTTAATCTTTCATTCCACCCTTGCATTTGATAAAGGAGACTACACGTCTGTGAAAGCTTATCCTCCGGCAACATTTAGTTGATCATAGCATGCTACCAAAGCTTAGATTAATTCAGAAAAAAATTCAGAAACTTATCAAAATTCAGTTACTGACCCTCGGAAGTTTAAATCTACATTAGAGATGAACTGAGGTTCTCAAGCCTGTTTCCAGACAGCTACCTGTACACTAATCTTCTTCATTATCTGTACCGCCAGCTTCTGTAACAACTCTTCGATTTTCAGTTATATCCAACTTTTTACATCCTGAAAAAAATGCAACAATAGGTAATATGGCGAGATGAGACTTTAAATGAAAGACAAGGAGCTGATTAGGTTAAGGAAAAGGGGATACTTTCATATACAGTGCCTCTTTTCAATACTGTTACAAAATATTGGCTTCTTCTTGTCATCAACTGATTAAAATAAAAAAGCCAATCTCTCCTATGCTGAAACAATACATTGTATACTCTACAATGTTTAATTGATTTTTACATGCGATTGTCTCTACTAAAAGACATGTGTTAGCTGTGATTACGCAGCGGTACTATGCAAGGCGTATCGATCGCGCTCAGGTCAAGGGTTATCGCTACAGTTGTGTTGCAATGACCCTTGACCCGAGTGAGATCGATCGATAGGCCATGGCCAAAGTACCACTGCGTATTCACAGCTTGTTGTTGGTATACCAGCCACTAAAAGAAAAAAAGGTTTCTTTACGTAGTTAAGCCATTTCAAAGTACAATACGATTAATTTCGAAGGATATTAATACAGATGCTTCAAAATCTAATACCTTTAACTATTTTGGAGAGAAAACTTACCCTTTCTGGTCTTGCTTCAGCACGATCACGACTTCAAGGTGCGCTTAGAAGAAGAATGTCGCAACTTCCGTTTTGATGCATCATGGGATAGGAAAAAGCACCAAACTTGAACACCAAGTGTTTAGAAATAGAACGCCTCTTGCACGCCGATGTTAAAATTAAAACGTTCATGATGGTTTTCTGATTTTCTTTTCAAATTTTCAAAATTTCAACACGTAATAAACGTATAAAATTATTTTGTATACTTTCTTTTTTAGAAAAAACATGCTTTCAGCAATTTTAGACCGGAAATATTTTTTCATTTAGTGGGAAATTCGTTACACCAAAATCCGTGTACGTTTGCCGGACAGCGAGGCAGTAGTAAATTTAATATAGCCATTGTAAAGTAAAAAACCCCAAAAGATTGGTAATTGTTTCACAGTATTGTAAAATTTCTGTGATGCTGAGTTTTTGAACACTTGAAGGAGATGGTTGTTAACACTACGTGTTCAGGTTTAGAACACCATTGTTAATAATATGAACACTAGTGTTAACAATATGAACACTAGCCGTTCAAATTTGAACACTAGCCGTTCAAATTTGAACACCGACAACGTACATTTTGAACGCGTAAAGACGCGTCTAGCGTCCGCTATTTTTACAGTGCAGGTAATAAAAGTCTATGAATTATATAAATCTGTGAATAATGTATATTACAGTGTTAGCTGAATATGTCACACTGACAATAAGTCACATTCAATTATTTTGCCAATATTTATGTGGAATTAGGTCATCGATTTTCATAGCCTTACCTATGGCAGCTGAGTTGTAACGCAGTGCTCTCGACTCTTGGCTGGCAGATTACGTTCGCCTCACGGACGGGCGACTGATATCACATGCTTGTTGTTCAAGAACGTTCACGTAAATGCGAATATTGGATTTTACGCCTTTAAGCCAAACTAAAAGACCATAAGTCATTGTATATTAGTTATAATTAACGAATTGTGTACGTTTCGTCCTCTGATTTGCTTGTCAGTAGTCAAGGATATGGCAATCTAAAAAACATAGTCTGCTGACTTCAGGTCCGGTATAGTTCAATATGCGATTAGCGATACAGTCCCTCCATATTACTGCTAGTGTGGAAATACCACTGTTGCAGTACATAACTCTGTCAAAAGACTAGTCAACGAACTGTGCTCTGTTGATGACACTGACACGGTGGAATTCATGGCAACAATGTAGTCACTGACAGGTGTAATGCTAATAACAGTACTTCATGACCACTCTGCGCTAGCAGTATGGGCATTGTTGACTTAGTAGTAACATAGGAGACACTTTATGGAGTACAATCAAATATTTGGATCTTTTTGTTCAATTGCGTGTATTGTGTAAAAGAAAAGAAATGTTTTGTTCATTACACGCAACAAGCTGATAAATTTCTGGAGGTTAGAAATGAAATATATAAGTAAGCTCTCCTGTTTAACCTTGTGTGAACATTTTAAAACTAAATATCAATTCAATTACAAGTCTATAGCCATTCCAATAGGTGTAAAATCACATAAGAAAACTTAGGTTTTGTGGTATTAGATATTGTCGATGGCCCAGTGCAACATAGTGGCGTAACTCATGTTTTGATCTAAATTGAATTTTTGATATATTTTTTTCAAGAATGTGAATCATTTGTGAGAATTTTGAGTAAAAAAGTCAATATATTTCATTTTGCCATAGGGATATAACTTGAGTTACGACACTTTTGCACAATAAAGTCAGTGCACTATGGGCGTATCAATACTTACGTCTGTTTTACAAGGGCAAAGTGTAAAAACATCACAATGTGAAAACATCTTATGAAGGACGTAACTCATGATGAGGTACGTCCTTTTTTGCTCTAAATGCTAGTACAAAACAGACGTAACTTCAATTTTTTAAAAGCTCTCCTGTTTAACATATTACATAATTTGAACTTTAATTTATGACATTTTACATATCTATGACATTACCGTTAACTAATAAAACCATTAACTTCAAACAAATGGAATTAGAGTTAGAGGCTTTTCAAATCTTTACTCCCTTCTAACTCAGTTTGTTGAAAAACCGAGTAACACCCTCTTGCACTGGGCCACCGTTGTTGGGGTAATTGAGAGTTACCAGTTCTTGTAAAATGTCTGCATATTTGCTGTAAATATTCATGGCGCTACTAGTTGATAAGATTATTTTGAATTTTTAATGCTATTTTTTCACCTTCTTTCCTTCCTTCGATTAAGTTGTAGACTTTGGCAGTCTTCCCATAGCTGCAAAGATGACGAAATTTGATTCATTGGTTGCGAAGAGTTAAAAATTCAAAGCTTAGCGGTGACTGTAGTCAAAGACACGTTGAAAAATACTATACTGTACTATCGACAAAGTCTTTCTCATCATGAAGTTGCTGACCAGATGATATGACGATGTAAACGACGATGATGACGATATTTATAAAGATGATGATACTTATGATAGTAGTTCAGACAGAAAAACCAGCTATTAACTGAAAATACTTCAGTATATATTGCATTTGTCTGTGAATTGAAACTTTTGCCACATGTTTGCAACTACATTGAAAGTGTTATGATCAATATCATGAATAATATTCACTACATATTAATTCCAAAGGTCATTAAGTATATGAATATGTAATTAGCTGAAATAAATATACCAAAATTTCTTTGTCCGTTGTCATTGTATCACCACTTAATATAGCAAGTCTAATTGCTTTTGCTTACACAGTACTGGAGATTTCCCATAATTCATCATAATTTCTATACATGGAAACTCCTCAGTGAAGTATACTGCATCTCCCATGTGTAGACAAATTCACAGACTAGTTTTTCAATTTTTTGAAATCGTGCTTTTAAGGACACCATTCTTCTCAATTCCCATTTCAAACGATTTAGAAAAGTGTGCTTGATTTAGAGAGGAGATACTGTTTTTGAAATTTTCCACTGATTGTCTCTTCAGGCATACAGAATAATGTGATGGAAAGAAGGGTGACTAGTTGCAACTGTTTTATGAAACAAAAGGATATTCATTTTTTCCAAACAGAATGACTAAAGACAAGTACATGCTGACTTTTCACAAAAAGGACCCCTATTTTTTCATAAAATAATCGCAATCATACCAATCCATAATCCAATGACAGCAGGTCAGAATTCGTAAGACAATAGTTGTTAACATAGACACAAAACAGCACAGAACAGACAGTAAATAGACGGTACACAAACAAAGTCATATTCATGAAAGAAAGATATATGGACCTCTGGCCAGAAGACCAAGAAGTGATGTCAGGTGTTTCGAAAATAGTAAGCGCATCCTGCCCCACATGTGGCACCCGCCATATATCAATCTGTAAGTCAGATAGGTAGTGGTCACTAACTAAGGCCCAATGTCACCGATGCCATCAGCGATCATTTGTCGAAGAGAGATATTGTATTTATCTACCAGCTTGCGATACCTGCCAAAAAAGCGTTTGAATGTAGAGACAAGTCTTGCTCTGGTGTAACCTTGATTTAACAGTTTGTTAGAGAGATGGCCATGTCTCTCTACAAGATCACCATATGAACTGCATGCTCTAGCATATCGAATAAGCTTGGAAATGTATACCCCATAAGCTGGTGAGAGTGGAATATTACTTATGCATATAAGGTGTGGAAAATTGATTATACTAAAGTTGAAATCATCTCTCTTGTCATAGCCTAGAAGAAAGGTTACCATTAGAGTCAAATTCAAGTAAAATGTCCAGATTGAAGCAGAAAAGGTCGTTTCTGTAGTTTCTTTAATCTCCAATTCTGGAGGATAAATCACAGCGAGATATTTACTGAATTCAGAGTTATTCATTGAAATAACATCGTCTATGTATCTATATGCTGAATTGATAGTTCTAGCTACAGAGACGTTTTTCTGTTTGATTAGGTTCTGGATAAATGCTGCCTAGTATGAAAACAGAAATTAGTCGGCAAGCAAGGGAGCACAGTTAGTGCCCATAGGAATTCCTATACACTGTTGGAAAATGTGTCCTCCAAATTCTACAAATATGTTGTCAATGAGGAAATCAAGCATACTGATAATGTCTTTCTCGGTATAAAACACTTTAGCGTTAGTAACATTTTTAACAAAATATGTAAAATTATACCCTAATACTACATATTTGTAATGGTGTTAACCGTTTTTGTAGAAAAATGCTTGGTTGATGATGTTTTTCAAGCGTTCTTTCAATTTATCATGTGGTATTGTGGTATACAATGTGGAAAAATCGGAAGTTTTAATAGATGTTATTTTTGAAACAGATCTTGATTTCAAATTTTCCAAGAGTTCCTTCGAATTTTTTTATATCCACATTTGATTTATACCACTCCGAGAAAAGACAACATCACAGTATGCCTGAAGTCCCGGTTCAACAGTACAAAGAACAGAAGTCAGTATCTTCGATAACTCTGTTGTTGAACATTTTGAAGATCCTGCGATAAACCTAGCTTTGTAAGGTGTTTTGTGGAGCTTTGGTATCCAGTATAAGCTAGGCAACTTATTATGGTCATCCTTTGTTGTAATATTAAAATTATCCATGAATGACTTATGGTTTGCCAAAATTTCAGATTTATTGAACATTGATTGTCTGTAAGTGGAGTTGGTGGAGGTCTTAGTTACACCAAGTTCGTCTATAAGACATTCAAAATAATACTTCTTACAGACAAATACAATGTTATTGGCAGCTTTATCAGCAGGGACGACAACATATTTGTCATGGATATCATTCAAACACTTAACAGCGTCAGGATCTTTAAATACAGAATAGGGTCTTCTGCAAACATGTGATTTTAGTCGACCAATACGGCCACGCACTATTTTCCTCACAGATTTGACCCATTCTGACAGTGTGCCCAACTCCACATCCTCCCTTTTAGCTCATTTCCTGGCATATTCTTCAACAGAGTCCATAATGATCTTAAAATTATGGTTCCAGTTGATCCTGAGAGGTTCTCTGAACTTGGGTCCACAAGGTAATATCTTACGAAGGTGATGATGTTCAACCAAGTTCAGATCACCAGTGATGACATGGCCGACTGGAGTATATTTGAAGGGAGACGTAGAGCAGTCACAGGATGGTGGTGTTTGAAGGAATTCATCAATTTTTAATTGCCGCAATGCCTTATTGTAATTGAATATTTTATTGGAGCTTGCCTTGGTGTACTGATATGACAGAATAGGCACAGACTGGTTCTTAAAGTATACAAGTATAGTTGATGTAACCTTTTTGTTGTGAAGTATATTGTTGATATCAATGCATCAATTCCTTTGTTAGTAAATGGAAGATATATGAAATGACGATGATCATCAGTCATAAGTTCAGAACGAACAGGCTTGCATAGTCTGTATAGTGCAATATCAGCAACAATACTGACCAGTCTGTACGGTTGTTTGTTCGGATCTGTCAAAAGACAATCCCAATGAATAGGCATGCAACCTTCTCAAGTCCTTGATGGAAAGAGCTTCCCAAAAGTATGGCATTTGTATTATCTGCAGAGTGTGACTTTTATGATTATTTAATGGTTTCTTGAAACTTATACTGAAATATCTAAAGGTACTTTTAATGGATATAATTAATCAATTATCTTGAGGTTTTATACTATTGTTTTAGGGCAGAACTGAAAAAGTTATAAAATTCTAATGTCGTGTGTACAAATCAAACTGAATCGTGGGTAATTTATTGTACTGTGGCTCGTCCTTCAAGCTATATATGCCAAACTGTGAAAGCTCATTGGATATACACATTATAAATTTGCTGACGTAAAAATGCAAAATATATCTTTCACTAATACAATATTACTGTCTTATCAACATACATATCAAGTTTCATATGCTTTTTAATTTTTAGAGTCCTTCCAGTCTTATAACCCAAATTGGGAAAGTTAGTTAAATATGCAAATAAGTAACTTGCTGATGTAAAAATGCTAAACAAGTTCATTAATATTTTATCATATTTCTTCAATGTACATATAAGGTTTCATCGACTTTGATGAAGTCTATCAAGATATATCCCTAATTAGAAAAGTTCGTTAAATATGCAAATTAGTAATAAGATGTTTTACAAAATCAAAACTGACTTTTGGTAATATTATATCATAGTATCTACAATAATACATATCATGTTTCGTCAATTTGGTTGAGTTAATCCAGATATATATCCCTAATTAGGAAAGTCCGTCAAATACGCAAATGAGTAGTTAGCTAAAATAAAAATGCTACATGACTACAATAATGTTATATCGTAGTATCCTCAATGTACATATGAGGTTTCAACGACTTTAATGAAGTAAATCAAGATTATTCCTAATAGGAAAGTTCGTTGAATATGCAAATGAGTAATTAGATGCTCTACAAAATCTTAACCGACTTTTGGTCCTTACGATTTCTTCATTGTAAAGAGCAAGTTTTGTCACTTTTAGTAAACTCAATCTAGATAATGTCCAGAATTGAGAAAATTCATTGAACATGCAAATGAATCGGCTGAAGTAAAACTGCTTAATGACTTGAAATGATGTTGTATCATAGTATCTTCAATGTACATAGCAAGTTTCGTCAACTTTGATCAAGTCAATTTAGATATAACTCTAATTAAGACAGTTTATCAAATATACAAATCAACTTTCGTGTCAAACATTTCTTTCTTTCATAGCGGATAAATACTTGTGTTAACATCATTTGTTGCAATTCTAAGGCAATTCTGCGCAGCCGTTCTCATTGTATGTCTGTTTTTTTTCTAAAATCATTAACTATGCTAATGAGCATGAGTATGCAAGCCACACTGACAAAATGTTATCAATTCTTTCCATTAGCATATGGTACCTTTCTACCAAACACGACTTTAATCTGTCCAGGCGTTCTTGAGAAGGCATTCATGAACTGTAGACAGACAGACAGACAGACAGACAGACACACACACACACACACACACACACACACACACACACAAACAGATACTGGTACGATCAGCGTTCGAAATTCACGCTAACCCGCTAGCCCAGACCAGCTGTTTTCATGCCGGGCCAGTAAGTTGTGAAAGAAGCAGACCCGAGTGTCCTGCTCTAAATAAAGAAGGGGTCAGCAATTTTTAATACTCTTACCCTATTCTGTTAAATTCTCAAGTAATCAAACCGCAAAATTTAGGAAAAAATTGGCAGGTAAAATCTCAAAAGATCGAACGGTGAAATTACTTAGCGAAAGCCTTTACAGCTACGCATTTCTCGCGACTTGCGAGATTGATGGCGCTACTCAACATCTTCCATTTGTTACGCGTTGGGGTCACGTTGGGGTAGGTTCGAGATTTCGTTTAGTCAAAATGGCAGCATTGTTTTGATGAACTTCGCCTCGCGGGTGAATATCAGTAGCGAGAAAGATGTACAGGTATTTGAATATTGAGCCACCTACAGCAAAAAAGAAGCGATCAACAGAAGATTGCCGTGCTGCAAGCAAAGTCTACGATGCAGAGAAACGGGAAAGACACTTTCAAGAGTCTTGGAAAAAAGACTTTCCGTGGCTAATACACGATCCCGGTAAGCCCGATAAACGTAAAACGCATTTCCAAAATGTTCTGCCAAGTTTGCCGATGGAAGAGGAGGATGATGTCCTTACACTGGAGGCAGCCTGTGAAGATTTGGGTTTTGAGGACTAGGACATTAATTGTCATTCTGGCTGTAAAAGAAAAGAGTTGAAAACAGTTGCTGCAATAAAAAGTTGTTATAAAATTATAAAGAAATTAATAGTTTGGTGTTATGATATTGCATCTTTTTTATTGTTCAGGGCCCCTGTATTTCCCTTCAAGTAAAAATTCCGTATTATGCCCAGGACCAGTTGATTTCCTTTCGGGCCAGTGAATTTTATAAGTTACTGGCCCGCTTGGCCAGTAGCGATTTTGCATGAGTTTCAAACACTGGGTACGATACTGGTACACATATATTATACTACTTAGCTAACGTGTGTGAACACTTGAGCTAATGAATACCATCACGATAATATGTATCCAATGTCCTACTCTACAGGCAATGATTTCTATTTAGTCAAATTTTATTTATACATTACTTTCCCGATTACCCTCTTCTTAAACTTCTCTCCTCTCGATGATATCTTCTTTAAACCTCCTCTTCACTGCCTTAGCGACTATGTTTGCAGCGTCATCCCGTTTTTCGGTTCTAAAGACTTGGTACAATTCTTTGTATTTGTCTAAGGTAATATCACCAAGCATCGCAGCCCATCTTTTCACTAACTCTCTCACAGGATTAAATTCAGGATTGTCTCTCTGTTTTTGTACCATATTATCGATATCTTTCGGGCGCAACTTGATGTAACGAGCAAACAGTCGCCAGTCGTCTTGGTCGATACTATGGCGTTCATACAATACCCTCGACAGTTCTTTTGATTCGCTGAACGAAAATGGAGGGTCCATGACTTCAGTTGCAATGGTTGGTGGTCTGGCATTGGACTAGAATGCCAGAAATATGGAAAAGACTAAGCGAAAGACGTTTAGGGCGATGCCGAAGGATTCAAATTGCTAGGCAACGGTTGCTAAGAGTAATTTCCAAAATCAATCAAAATGCACAGTTTTCATGGTTTTCTTTTCATAATAAAGATTTACAGAACCATGCTATTTCAAAAGACGCAGGTTTGTCGCGCGATTGATCGGTGACGTCACACATACAAATTTTCACGCTCTCTTTTAAAACGTTACAGCTCCTACAAATTTGCACCAAATTCTCCAAAATTTTCGAATGTAACATATGAGATACCATGTTTAGAGCCCCTAGCATGGATTAGGTTATCTGTTTAGGTACAAACGATTTTGAATAGGGGAATGTTTACTGTGTCATTTTGTGAAATTTTGAAGGATTTACGGCGATATCTTTGAATCCTTCGGCATCGCCTTAAATGGACGGAAATGAGCTCAGACGTTCGAAAATATAAAAATCTATGGGCAATAAGATCATATTTGTAGAATTATCAAATTGCTGTTACCTATCCGGAAATTTAAAGATCTTGCTCAAGAATACTCTCTCTCTCTCTCTCTCTCTCTCTCTCTCTCTCTCTCTCTCTCTCTCTCTCTCTCTCTCTCTCTCTCTTCATCAATATTTGACACTTAAGATTTCAAATGGTTTCCACTAGTATTGACAATTAATATTTCAAGAATGGCACGTTGCTGCAAATCGGATTAGTGAAATGAATCGGTAGACGCGTGTTATGTTATTAACATTACCTGTTTTAATATTTCATTCAAGTTTGTCATAATTGATATGTCCGTCCGTTCATTTTCAGCGCTCCCACATTGCTTGAAGGTCACCATTGCCGAAAAAAACACTTAACTTGATCTCACTAGAACCACCAGTGTTGTTGTTAATGAAGCTGAAGTCTATGGTTTGGCTCTTGTTTTCAATCCATGACATGTTAAAGCTGAATGTTGCTGTCTGAAAGACAAGAAAGGGCAATTTGAGAGATGGGACCGTAGACTAGTAAATGTAGAAAGACGGGCGGATGGACCTCACTAAAAGAGAATATTGATTTAAGTATTGTTTTTGTCAAAAACGTTGAGTCATAAGATACTTTTTACCCAAACAGAAAAGAGTTTAACGAGACTTTGGTTTTTAAGGCTCGAATAGGCAGCAAACAATATGGTTGAATGAGTGCATTTTGTGCAAACCCTAATTTTTCTGACTGACGTTAGTTTCGGAATTACATCGATCACGAATAACGCTTTCGTGATCAATGAGTTCATATGGTCAAACTAATTATTGTAGTGATCGCCTTTCTACTGTAGGGTTTCCAAGAAGTTGCACCGTCCACTAGATCATATTTTACAACGATGTCACCCTTCCTTTCGAATATCGAAAACCTTTTAGCGATCGTACACTGTTTGCTCGGTATCCCTGTATTCTGCTGAAGAATTCTCTCTTCTTGTCTGACCAACTGTAAGAGAGTACATTGTGCCAATGTAACGTTGACTCATGAATTGACTGTGGCAAAATTATTATCATACAGTACTGAATGGTATTGGAAAAAGGAATTTTGCACTAAATCAGGTTTTCACACATTTGGCATGATGCTAATATGAACAAAGGAATATGAATAAAGTTGAGGTACTCGGGTTAGGGATTCAATGATTATTGGGAGTTTTCAGTGAGGATGGTAAGTCAGCAAATGTTACCGGGTATTCACTTTTGTTTCATTGTTTGTCTTAGTGTAATGATGTAGGGATATTTCGACTTGGAAAGTGTTACTAGATACATTGCATTTACCCCTGTTTTCAAATATATTGAGCTCGCTTTTCATAGTTTATATGCAATTTAGATACTTTCCCTACAAAGCGCCAAAAACGGCTCTTGCTATATATGTATTGCGAAATTTAAAGACAGAGTAATTGCATCTTTCACAAAAGTTTCATGACTTTAGTTTTACATGTAACAAACATGTCACTGTACTAGCGAGGAGATGAATGTCTGCATGATGAAATTATTTGGAGGACAGATGCATGGCGTAAATTTGAATGCAGAAATAATATGTCAACTTGTCCACCGAATATGACTGCCATTCTAAAGCTTCATAAAAACTTTTGACATTCATAACAAGCGAGAATAGGAAGATCAGTTGTAAAACTTCCTTATTTGCGGTGATGAGACGCTATTCAAATGTAGTGTGAATTCAAATTTGCACAGGATGTTAATATCGGTATACTTTTACGTTGCGGCTATATCATATTGTAATAGCTTTAGTGCTAACAGGTGTAATTTAAAGGCAATGGGGAGAAACGTTAATAATATAATTTCAAAACGAAAGTATATCAAAAAGTGTGCAACCTTGAGCTGTAAATTACCTCTTCGGAATTATTTGTATCGCTGATCAAATGCACGCGTAGAGTAAGAAATGTCTGGCCAGCGTAGGACATATATACGATGACTCTCATGGTCTTGATGGAAGTGACGTCCGATTTCTTCCCTTGCCTACTTCAGCGATAACTGTGTATATCCCTGGAACGGCTGTTGTAATAATTGCTTCTCTGTTCCCGGTTACAACGACACTGGCCTCTGAGGAAGTTGGCCTCAAAGCAGAGCTTGTTTCCCCTTTAACAATTCTATGAACTCTCGGAACAATTTGTGAACTGTTTGCTGAAATTGCCAGTGGTACTGTAATAGTCATTGGATCAGTGATGCTTGATGGCTCGAAATCTGTTCTGATTAAATTGGACGCCCTCACCTGACCGTCTGAAGTTATCGGGTTAGCGTATGATCGTCTACTACCGAGATTTAAACAACAGCTTCTCCGGTCTCTGCGCTGACAGATTCCGGTGCAATGTGTACCGAAATACCACTTTCTTTATTTCTGGCCTGCCTCCCTTAGGTCGAAAATTTCCGTGAATCAGTAGAACTTCGTCATCCCTTTCTTCCCTAGCTGTAAAAAAATCAGAACATTTTTAAACCTGATAAATGTGCTGTTACATTTATATTGCTGATGAATGACACCCACACGTTCATGGAACCGAATTTATATACCTCCCCTATAAATTTTCAACACACAGACAGAAAGACAGACACACAGACACAGACACAGCACACACACACACATACATACATACACACACACACACACACACACACACACACACACACACACATATATATATATATATATATATATATATATATATATATGTATGTATCAAAAGATTACTTCAAGTACAAAGTAATAATATGTGTTACTTAATTTTCATGCATCTTGTAATCTTCAGACAAAAGTGAAAGGATCCTTAACTCTACACTCTAATTTGTGTGTTTGGGACGTATCATTGTAATTATGGGTGGTGTTAATATTTGTTAAATGATATTTGTTACGGTCGCAACATTTTGAAATATTTTGAAATGTCGCCACCATAACAAATATAATTTATCGAATTCTAACACCACCTACAAATAGAATGGTACGTACCAAACTTATAAAAGCGTGTGTGTGTGTATAAATATATATATATATATATATATATATATATATATATATATATATAAACACCGAATACATTGCGTTGCTCTACCAACTAAGCTCTAATGGATCAGTCGGCTCAATGTTGGCGGTCCTGTCTCTTATATGTGGCAATTCATTCTATTGTGCTTGGATTGGAGTAAGGCGGCTAAACTCATCATCTAACCTTTTATCCTAGGGTCCTTGAACAGGATTCAACGGGGTCTCGCGCACAAGTCACCAACTTGGGAATCTTTTTGGTAATGAGGATCAAACATATAAATGACGCAAAGCTCAAGAAGTGTAAGTTTGAATTGACTCACTGAATATATATATATATATATAAATATATATATATATATATATATATTATATATATATATATATATATATATATATATATATATATATATATATATATATATATATATATATATATATATATTACCTAGTGTTTTAGTTTTGAGGGGCTGACTTGTATGGACGGCCGACTTCATCTGTCGGTGTACAATAATCTCGTATTCAGTATCAGGTTGAAGTCCATCTAGACAGTATCTATCCACACAATCCTCCAACATTATTTTGTCTCTTTTCTTCGTACTTCCCGTTTCATGGTATTCTACGTAGTAGTGGCACTCTCCAGGTTCGCACTCTTCTGTCCATTTAAAGGTCACTGAGAAAGCTGTGACTTCATCGACCATGATTTGGACTGGTTCTAACGCTGACGGAAAGCGAGAAGAAAAATGCAAGTTTATTGATGGTTAGCTCTATTAGACCTCAAGCATACATCAATATGCACTATCACTCATAAACATGGGGTTAACAGTAGATATGCCTAATTGTAACGTCTATTTCACCGGGCAAAAACTAATGGATCTTACGATGTCAACAGTCTACAGCGTCTGTTGATTCATTTGAATGTCGAAGAAGAGTTTAAATTTCGTTATCGTAAACTGCGTAAGTAAATGAGCTTACCGTTAAGTTTCCGAAAATAAATCATTAACACAATAATAAAGTTATTACACTGTCAGACAATGCGTGCCATTGTAATATTTAGATA
Source organism: Ptychodera flava (assembly GCF_041260155.1). Classification (NCBI taxonomy): domain Eukaryota; kingdom Metazoa; phylum Hemichordata; class Enteropneusta; family Ptychoderidae; genus Ptychodera; species Ptychodera flava. Next base: position 12,101,313 of record NC_091932.1, on the reverse strand, counting down.
TCTTTAGATTTGAAATAGTTTGCTTCTTCAGGTCAAATATTTGCAAGGTTTATTCTTTATAAGGAAATAATGATTTAGTTTTCCTATTGCAAAGCATTATTACAAAATGTAAGCTCGGGCCAGTGTAGTTCCGGTGACGTGTCCCCGACAATTAGGGTAAGTAGTTCAGAGGATTGTTTCATTTTTATTTCTGTTGGTTGAGACTCATAAAATACTGCAAAAATAAGGAAATTTTATACTCAAAATTAGTTGAACAAGTGCAAAAGATGTTGTGGGGTCGGTGGGTTTTTCTAGGGTCATCCGGGTTACCAGAAGCACACATAGTCACATCGGGCAAGCAGATATAAACTGAAAATGCTCACGTGTTTCAGTAAATATTGTAGTTTTCTGCAAATTTAAATTTTTGCAACATATTTGCAACTTCACTGAAAGTGTTATGATAAACACTATGAACAATATTCACCACAGATTAATTACAAGGTCTTTAAGTATATAAACATGTAATTAACTGAAATAAAAATACTGACTTTATTTGATTTCTGTGATTGTATTACCATTTTATGTGGCAAGTGTAATTGGCTATGGGCAAGTCATGTAATCTATATAGATATACAAGTTACAGATTAGCTGACATGAAAATGCAAAAATATCTTTCACTTATACGATATTATTGTCTCATCAATATACATGGCAAGTCTCGTTAACTTTTTAAGGCCCTTCCAGTCTTACATCCCTATCGGGAAAGTTAGTTAATATGTAAATTGCAAGTTTTGTCAACTTTGGTCATGTCAATCAAGATATATACTCCTAATAAGGAAAGTTCGTTAAATTTGCAAATTAGTAATAAGTTTAAACTGATACCGTTTCTGAATTTAGACAAAAAGGGGGTTAAATTTGTAACAGGACACCTCCCAGCTTTCTATAAGGAGGTCTTTCTTTCATGGTATGAAGTCAAGGGTTATGAAGTACGACAAGTTGTTACAGCGAATGACGTTGCAGAACAAATAATTTGGGGCAACCAATTAATCCAATGTAAAAACAAGCCTCTATTTTTCAAAGAATGGATCGACAGTGGTATAGTTTATCTTACTGATGTATTTTTTAATGGTCAATATCTATCTTCAATACTTTTGAAAGATATCCTTAAAACCAGAAGGAATTGGATTGTGCAATTGTTAATACTTAAAAAGGCAATTCCTAGAGAATGGATGACACTCATGAAAGATGTTCATGGAAGAATAATTGTCCAGAGAAAAAGAAAAATTTTCAGATACGGTTATGACGGTAAAACAAAAGATATATCTTTATTTTCATGTAAGGATTTCTATTGGGCCATTGTAAGCAGAAAAACCGACATATCATATGCACCTTTAATTTGGAGGGATTTAAATATAAACCATACAAGCTGGAGCAAGACCTGGGCTTTTAGAGTAAAATATCTTTATATCAAGAAGGTGGCACAGTTTAATTATCTCCTCTTACATAACAAAATACCTCATAATTACAACCTTTGTAAATGGAGAATAATAGATACTGCTAATTGTAATTTTTGCGGTCAAGTAGACTCCTGCGAGCATTTTATATTCACATGCAATTCTGTAAGACATTTCTGGGAATTTATAAATAATTCCATAAACAGAAGTATGAAAACTAATATTCAGCTACATTGGAAACATATCATACACGGATACTGTATTTATTATCACAAGTTTGATGGTGTAAACTTGCTACTTTCTATTGCTGCTTTTACAATTTATAAAACAAAAATAATTGGTGTAAATCATATGTACCGGCTTCTTAAAGAGGAGCTAATAATTTCTCAGATGAAGAAAAAATATTCAGTTGTAGGGGATTTAATTACATCTTTGTGATTTTTCTTTTCCAAGCATAGAATATGAGATGTGTCTTGAATTTATCAGTATTGTTAAACTTATTTGTTATCATAGTTCTAATAAAGAGACACATTTTGAAAAAAAAAAATCTTGGTAAAAAAAAAAAAAGTTTAAAACTGTTAAAAAAGCTTCATGATTGATGTACCAGTGAAGCTCAAAAATATATATATAGCACGTTTCGTCAACTTTGATCATGCCAAACCAGATATATATATATCCCCACTTTGGAAACTTCGTTCAAACATGCAAATAATAAGCTGAGGTGAAAACCTCATTGACTTTGAATATTGTTTTAACAAAGTGTCATCAATGTACATAGCATGTTTCGTCAACTTTGATCAAGTTAATCCGGGTGTGTATATCCCTAATTAGGAAAGTTCATAAAATATGAGAATCTATACTGTAAAAATAGCGGACGCTAGACGCGTCTTTACGCGTTCAAAATGTACGTGTCGGTGTTCAAATTTGAACGGCTAGTGTTCATATTGTTAACACTAGTGTTCATTTTATTAAAAATGATGTTCTAAACCTGAACGCGTAGTGTTAACAACCATCTCCTTCAAGTGTTCAAAAACTCAGCATCAAAGAAATTTACTATACTGAGAAACAATTAACAATCTCTTGTTTATTTTACTTTACAATGGCTATATTAAATTTACTACTGCCTCGCTGTCCGGCAAACGTACACGGACTTTGGTTTAACGAATTTCCACTAAGTGAAAAATATTTCGGTCTACAATTGCTGGAAGCATGTTTTTTCTAAAAAGAAAGTATACAAAATAATTTTACACGTTTATTACGGGTTGAAATTTTGAAAATTTGAAAAGAAAATCAGAAAACCACCATGAACGTTTTAATTTTAACATGGCATGCAAGAGGCGTTCTATTTCTAAACACTTGGTGTTCAAGTTTGGTTTTTTTTCCTATCCCATGATGCATCAAAACGGAAGTGGCGACATTTCTCTTCTAAGCGCACCCATGAAGTCGTGATCGTGCGGAAGCATGACCAGAAAGGGTAAGTTTTCTCTCCAAAATAGTAAAAAGTATTAGATTTTGAAGCATCTGTATTAATATCCTTCGAAATTAATCGTATTGTACTTTGAAATAGCTTAACTACGTGAAGAAACTTTTTTTTTTCAGTGGCTAGTATACCAACAACAAACTGTGAATACGCGGTGATACTTTTGGCCATGGCATATCGATCGATCTCACTCGGGTCAAGGGTCATTAACTGTATCGATAATCCTTGACCTGAGCGCGATCGATACGCTTTGCATAGTACTGCCGCGCAATCACAGCTGACACATGTCTTTTAGTAGAGACAATCGCATGTAAAAAATCAATTGAACATTGTAGAGTATACAATGTATTGTTTCAGCATATGAGAGTTTGGCTTTATATTGTAATCAGTTGATGACAAGAAGAAGCTAATATTAATTGAAAAGAGGCACTGTATATATGAAAGTTTCCCCTTTTTCTTAACCTAATCAGCCACTTGTCTTTCATTAAAGTCTCATCTCGCCTTATTACCTATTGTTGCATTATTTTCAGGATGTAAAAAGTTGGATTTAACTGAAAAATCGAAGAGTTGTTACAGAAGCTGGTGGTACAGATAATGAAGAAGATGAGTGTACAGGTAGCTGTCTTGAAACAAGCTTGATAACCTCAGATCATCTCTAATGTAGATTTAAACTTCCAAGGGTCAGTAACTGGATTTTCATAAGTTTCTGTATTGTTTTTCTGAATTAATATAGGCTTTGGTAGCATGCTATGATCAACTAAATTTTGCCGGAGAATAAGCTTTCACAGACGTGTAGTCTCCCTTATCAGATGCAAGGGTGGAATGAAAAATTAAAGCTGAAAGCGACGGAAAATTCAGAGTAAAAATGTCCACTCTGAATTACTGAATTTTCTGAAATTTTCACTCTGAACTTTCTGTTACTTTCTGCTTCAATTTTTCATTTCCCCTTGCATCTTCACGTCTTTAGAAGCTTATGCCTTATAAAATTTAGTTGATCATAGCATGCTACCAAACCTTAGAGAATTTTGTATTGTACAACACGTCTCTTGTTCTTAGCAACTGGTTTTTAGCTTTGCTGTCAGCTAAATAGGTGGATGTGTAGCATTGTCCTCAAATTTGTACATCACAAGGTTATTGTTTCTTCAAAACAGCCTGTACGAATCCTTTGATATTTGGATTACAGGTCCCCAGGGATTACCCTAATCACATATGTTCAAATTATGATGAAATATGCAAATTTATATTTTTGAGGCTAGTTTTGCTATTTTTGGCAAAAATCTTCTTCTCTTTTACTGACGTCTTCAATATTTGGTAAACATGTCCCTAAGAATGACCCTGGTCAAATTTGTGCTAGTTGTGATGAAATATTCAAATTTTTATATTTCATGGCAATTGTCGTCATTTTGGTCAAAAAATCTTTAAAAATCTTCTTCAAAACTGCTTATTGAACAGCTTTGATATTTAGGACATAGATCTTACTGATAGCCTTTTTCAGATTGTTCAAATTATGCAGAAATTTGGAACTTTGTATTTTTAAGACATTAAAGACACTTCAGACATTTTTAAGATATGAGGGATTAGCAGAATGTGATATATTCACTTTATGATGAATTCTACATTTTTTATTAAAAATATTACAAACAAACAAAGCTTTTTGTTCATGAAGGACTTTGTTGGACAATAAAATAGGTTTTATCCTGCCAGGGACCAACTTTCCCCACTTTCTGCATGTTGTGCTTTACTGTGACACTTTGACAACTTGACATGTTGTGTTTACTTTAATGTGGACAACTATATACCATGTGCACTTGAGAAGCCTTGACTAACTTTTTTTCTTTAAAATTTAAAATTGTCTATACAAGAGAAAAAATGTCTTTAAGAAACCATCTTACAACAATGAAGTATGCATTCCATACATATACGTGTTTCAACACAATAAGTAAGCCAAATTTTGAGCTTTTTCAGATGATTTTGTACATTTTAAACAAGTATGAACCTTAAAACGTAATCCACAATATTTAAGTAAAACCTGTTTTGTCATTACTTTGTTCATATTTTTATGTTTTTGATAGAAGGGTGTTAACACCGTTGGTATTTTCCTCTGACAAACTTTACAGACAAAGTGACAATGTTTATTTGCCCATTTTTACAGTAAATTATTGTATTTTACTCTAGAAACGTTTTGTGTATTTTTAGAATAAAATCATTTTAATGACATATCAGTGGTCTGTAATGTTATTTCAAGGCTTGAACAGCCCCTGAACGCCCAAAATTAAAGGTGTTCAACAAGTGCGCATCATGTGTTCTAGCCTTTAACACACTTATCGTTGAACGGCGTCCATGCGTTCAAAAAGTGTTACAGCCCTTTGAACGCGTAAATGCGTTCAATTTTTGAACACATTTCATGTGCAACGTGTGTTCAGATATGGAACACCATGGTGTTCAATATAATGTCTGATGAACACGTAGCGTTCAAAATCTGCACACGTGTGTTCAAAACTTGAACGTTGGTTGAACACGCAGTGTTAAATTCTGAACGTCTAGACGCGTTCAAAAAGTATTGAAAAAAGGCGTTTAATTGATGTTCTATCCTTGAACACTTAACTTTACAGTGTAGAACTGACTTTAGTAAAAATGCTTAATGACTTTCACTCATGTTGTATCGTAGTATCTTCTATGTACATAGCAATTTTCGTCATCTTTGGTATGTCAATCAAGACATATGACCCTAATAAGGAAAGTTCAATAAATATGCAAAATAGGATTGTTAAAGTAAAAATGCTCAATGACTTTAAATGCTGTATCATAGCATCTTCGATTTACATAGCAATATTCACTAAATGAAGATAAACAACCCTAATTAGAAAATTCATTAAATTCACAAATTAGGAATTAGCTGAAGTAAAAATAAAATGCTTAAGCTTAATGACCTCAAAACGGGATCCGAACTAATTTCAGAAAATCCGATCAAATTTCGGAATTTTCTTTAATTTCAAATTGTCATGATAAATATTCATGTTACTATACTTCTGAATTATACCTGTACCATAACTTTCAAAGTAAGATATTTCACATTTAAAAAATGCCGTTTTAAAATTCATATTCACTAAAAATTTTAGCTGCATTTTTGGATGAACACTTTAATCATTTAAAAAAATTATCTGCTTTTTTGAATGAACACCTTTTTCAGTAAATACTTCAGCTACATTTTCAGACGGACACATTGTTCAGTAAAAAATATCAGCTATTTTTTTTTAATCGGCTGAAGTTTTCTGCTGAATGGAATTTTCTAACAATTTTTAAAAATTCAGCTAAATTTTTATCTAAAATCAAGATATGCAGCTGACTTTTCAGATAATATCTATGAATCCAGCCGATTATTCTGTCAACAAAGAAATATTCAACAGAATTTTTCGGCCATTGAAAATCACCTAAAAAATCAGATGAATTTTTGACAGATTAATGTACTCCCCAGGAAATTCAGCTGAAGTTTTCGCTGATCACATACGTTTGAAACGGTGTAGCACATGATCTAGGGTTACAAATTTAAATCAAGGGTCATATTTGTAAACCTCCTACCAACATACACTCAAGATATAATATGGATTCAAGTAGAAGTGGTATTATTTTTCGGAGTTCGGATTCTGTTTCCAGTAAATCATAGTTTCTTTAACATATACACAAATCTTCGTCAATTTAGATGGACTCAATAATTATAAAGTTTAAAAGTCATGGAATGAGGCAGAATACCGTATTCTCTCTCTCTCGCTCTCTCTGTCTCTGTCTCTGTCTCTGTCTCTCTCTCTCTCTCTCCCTCTCTCTCTCTCATATATATATATATATATATATATATATATATATATATATATATATTATATATATATATATATATATATATATATATATATATATATTTGTGTGTGTGTGTGTGTGTGTGTTACCCTCTTGTGCTTACCTGTTACTGGAGCTGTAGTAACGAAAAATGCTTTGCTTTCTGTCGTTCTTAGCTGAGTATGTGATATCACTTGTACCTCATATGTCTTATCTGCATAAAGGCCGTGCAAAGTAAATTCTGCGAGTCTGGTTTTGTCGGACAACATGATTTGGGTGTCTTTGGCCTTGCGATTGTGTAGGCGGTACTTAAGTTGGAAAACTTGGTCTTGGTCATCAGCGTGCCCTGGCTTCCATGCCAGTGATACTGAACTGTGTGTTTTACTTCGTCTCCGTAATTCTATTTAGAGGTAAATAAAAAATAATAAATAAATAAATATATATATATATATATTATATATATATATATATATATATATAATATATATATATATATATATATATATATATATATATATATATATATATATAGTCCCACGGTATTTTAGCTCACGTGGGCTAATGTCATAGCGATGTCTGTCTGTCTGTCCGTGTGTGTGTGTGTGTGTGTGTGTGTGTGTGTGTGTGTGTGTGTGTGTGTGTGTGTGTGTGTGTCTGTCTGTCTGTCTGTCTGTCTGTCTGTTTACATGATAACTCAAAAACGCCTGAACGGATTCAAGTCAGATTTGGTACACAGGTACCATATGCTACTTGCAAGAACTGATTAGATTTTGGTTAGTGTGGCTTGCATATTAATGAAGTTATGCAATATCTTTTTTTCCGTACAATGGTTTCCCTATGGAGACGGTAATGACAGTGTTGACATATATCAAGAAATACTGCACAAAATTTCATGAAACTTTTCACATATGACAATCTAAGAACATTATGATGATTCTGTGAGTGTCATGTCAATTATCTTCTCATTTGCATATTTAATGAACTTTTGTTATTAGTGAGATAACTCTGAAATTCCTGCACCAAACTTGATGATTCTTGCAACAAATATTGATCTGATATATATCTAATTATACTTAGAAGCATTAGGCAGTGTCAAGTTAATAAATAGCTCATTTGCATATTTTATGAAGGTTGTAATTAGTCATATAACTCCGATATAACTTCACCAAATTTGAAGAAATCTGCTGCAGATACTGATCCGACTGATATCTAACTGTAGTGTAAAGCATTTAGTAGTGTGAAATGAATTAAGGGTTAATTTGCATATTTAATGAACTTGGTAATTAGGTATATAACTCTGAAATTACGGCATCCAAGTCAGTGAAATTGGGTACAGCTATTGTTTGATAAATATCTAATTGTACTGAGAAGCATTTGGCAGTGTCAAGTTAACAAATAGTCATTTGCATATTTTATGAAGTTTAGTAATTAGTGATATAACTCCAAAATAACTGCACCAAATGTGATGAAATCTGCTGCAGATACTGATCTGACAGATATCTAATTGTGGTGTAGAGCATTTAGTTGTGTAAAGTTAATTAGGGGTTCATTTGCATATTTAATTAAATTTGTAATTAGTGATATTACTCCAAAATTAAAGCATTAAATTTGATGAAACTTGCTACAGATGTTGATCTGATAAATATCCAATTGTACTGAGAAGCATTGAGCAGTGTCAAGTTAATAATTAGCTCATTTGCATATTCCATGAAGTCTTATAATTAGTCATATAACTCCGAAATAACTGCATCAAATGTGATGAACACTGCTGCACATACTGATACGACAGATATCTAACTGTGTTGTAAAGCATTAAGTAGTATAAAGTTAATTAAGGGTTCATTTGCATATTTAATAAACTTTGTAATTAGGTATATAACTCTGAAATTTCGGCACTAAAATTTGGTGAAACTTGCTACAGATATTGATTTGATAAATATTTAATTGTGCTATGAATCATTGAGCAGTGTCAAGTTAATTGACAGCTCATTTGCATATTAAATAAAGTTTTGTAATTAGTGATTAAACTCTGAGAGTACTGTGCGAAGTTTAAAAAAACCTGCTACATATAGTGATAACATATATCTCATTGTTCTGTGAGGCGTACTGCTCTTAATGAACTAGTTGTAAAACAGTGAGCATATTCAGTTCATATCTGGTTTTCTTTTGACGTAGATGGATCAAAATTATCGAAACAAATTGCATGAATTTCGTCGAGATTTGTGATTTACTTATGCGGATTACTTTCATTTAAAGAGCAAAGCGGTCCGTCACCAAGAAGATACTTTCATTCATAAATCCCATCAAGCTGAAATTTGATACATCGAATGGTATCTCCACCAACCAGAGGCGTACGGATTCGGTCACGTGAACGTGTCAATCATTGTCTCGCGATGTACCGATGCCAAGGCAAGTCGGCGTCGGCGGACAGAGCTTTTACCGTGCCAGCGACGGATAGCCATAGTATTCAGATTTATTTAGAATATTTACAAATAGATTATGAAGTAAATGCAACGACATGATCGAAACAGTAATTCTCATTCTCAGAGATGCCGTGGCGAGCGTGACCTTGATTTTGGCGAGCGCGAAAGATTCCGTTCGATGACACACAGGGTGTGTACCTCAATGCATGTTTGTGCCCACACAACGCTGCCGTCATCTGTCTGTGCCACTGTCAACTCGTCAATCAAGATCTTGGTCGTCAATGTTTTCGTCTTACGGACTCTAATGTTTGCTGTGACATATATCTCACCCGTGGATACATCATAATTTGTTACTGACCGAAACTCTTTTTTGAATGCTGTCTGAGTCAACTTTCGAAGTACATCGGCTTCCACAGCGCTGCACACAACTCGACAGCTTATATTTCGCTACAGCCTTACGCCGCGCTGCAAGTTTGATCCGAGCGAGAATTTGAGGAATTTTTGTGCGATGAAGGAAATTTATCGTTGTTAGTCGAATGACAAATTTATGTCGCTTTCCCGAAGATTTTACTGCACTCAATTTCATTTATTCTGTCGAACTTACATTAAAGTGTAGGTTTCGGTTCTATCGCCAACCGGGGTCGCCAGGTACGACGTCCAAGACTCGTGAACCATTACAATAAAACGATCGAAGGTATCTCCATTCAATTCTCGGGAAAAGCTATAGCTTTAGCTACTCGAAATTTCGTTGAACAAATATGCCTTCTATGTTTCAATGTCTGAATTTATCGGGTCACCTTTTGGTAAAAATTGTCGTGACAGCTAGCACGGCATCGATCACAAATCTGTCTGTGTCGCGACGCCTTCATGTGTGAACGGTACCATGCACGAAAGAAGGTCCGGTTGATGACGTACAACAGGGGTAATTCGGATTTCTTATCCGTCCTGTTCAACGTCACACAGATGGCGATTCGGGTCAGTTCATGTGATATATATATATATATATATATATATATATATATATATATATATATATATATATATATATATATATATATATATATCAGAGTTCGCGTTTACTCAATTTACGCATTGAAATTGACTCTCTACGCATTTTTTTCATTGTTATGCGTTTTCTATATGCAAAGGATAACACCCGAAAGCACGCCCCACGACTGATTTTAGACTACAACCAGATGAAATTTGTTGCAGCACATTTCTGTCAATCACTCATTTTGTGTGGAAAGTTTCGGATTCTCTGGGCGTTGTCCCCGGGCGTTGTCTGAAAAATCGGCATCGTAGTTCACACGTTATCACGTTAGGCACGTTATCATGTCAGCTGTGCCTATGAATTACGTTGCTAATTTTCAGGCGAGCGATAGTTTCTGAAACTTATGACACAAAGTGAGTGATTGACAGAAATGTTGCGACAAATTATATAAATGCACGATCATCGCGTCTCGCTGTTCCCAAATTAAATTTGATCAAGCACACATGCAGCATGGCGTCGAAAGCAGACAAATCTGTTTTCTTTCAACTTTGCTCTACGAGTCCGTGAAAAAAAATGATTCATCGGTAGAGCTCGTCGGAATCCCGATAAATTTTGAACACTGCAGAAGTGTCTGGATAAGCTGCCATCACTCTAACTTTGGGTTGCCCGATGTGTTTTGACGGTCGCATACCCTTCGCTGTTACGTTTCAACATTGTTCAAGTTGTTCGTTAAACTGTACATGTTTTCATTAAATAATGTTACATCGTACAATCCGAATATGTAGTGTAGGTTTACTCAACGGCACATTGTATTTTGCAGTCAGTTTTTTTCATCAATCGAGTGCGGAAGTGAAATTACGCACTCAAATCCAGCCATTACGCAATTTTAGCAGACTAATGCGTATGCCGTACGCGAGGAGAAAAAGTCACCGCGAACACTGTATATATATAATTATAATAAGATTAGTGAAATAAATATACAAAGTTATTTCAATAAAAAATCATAGAAAACATTTTCAATCGCAGATTATCCCATATCGAGCAAAAATATTGAAAAGGTAATTGAACTTGACTCTTTACAATTAGAGAAACTTACGTGTTGGAACCGCGTCTTGTTTCTTGTATTGAAAAAGAATTCCAAGTCGTTGTACGAGCGATTTTCTGACATTGTCAACCGGTGCATGTAGCTTCCACCTTGGTCCCAAGTCGGCCAATAGATGGCACAATGTCATTTTGCATACATGCAACAACTTCAGAAAAATACATGCAACAGGTTGCTCGCCACATCTCTCCAAAAGCGTTTCGAAGTTTCCGTTAACGCCTTACAGACTGTAACATTCTCTCAGTATCATCACCGGGAAAGACTCCCTTTTGTACGTCCCCACGTTCGTAGCAATCAAGAATGTCGTCAACTCTCGCGACATACTTGCTTAACTGCCTGCCATAGGCGACTCTAATCGGGGAGTTTATTTGCGAGTAAGCAAATGCCCTGTTTCTTTGTATTTCCTCTTCTGTGTATTTGAGAACGTCGCACACCACTTGTAATTGTAGCTTATATTTAAGTCTATCACATTTCTGCAGTCTGTCCCTGAAGTGAATAAGAATAAACGGAGCATCTGGAAGTTTTTCGATGAAATCACTCAATTGTTCGTGATTGACTAGAGTTCGGTCGGAACGCTTCAGTTCAAGGTTCAGCAGGTGAAGGTATTGTTCAGGATCGCTGAGGTTGCCAAGCAACGTCTGCCAAATTTTTCTTGACCCTTTATACAATGTTTAATTCTTTTAAACAATGCTGGAAGATTTTGCATCCAAGTCTTGTCCTTCATGGCTGTGTCAGAACCATTGATATTCAAAGTTCACACTGGTCATAATATCCCATTCAAATCTCTTAAACGCTGAAAATAACATGTATAATAATATCAGTAGTAGTTACTGTACCAATAATAATTATCATCACTTATGGCCAGGAGCCTATATCATAAGACGGTAAGAATACGTTATTTATGGCTGATTTCAGTCCGATTCCTAATTTTATCTAACATTTGAAAACATTGTGAATCCTATTCATATCCTTTGAATCCAAAGGCGGCCCCCAGCAGCTCACCAATACGCATAAGTTACTGCAATACGAGTATGCATGCGACCTGCAGTTCATTTCCCAAACCCCATTCACTGGTGTACGGTCAGAGTTAGCATGTGTACTGGTTAAATCACGTGTGGGCAAGTCCAACGGCAAGCTTAATTGGAATTTTGAGCTTAGGTCAAAATTGAGTTTCCAGTGGTGATCTGCGAAATTCGAGGTGTACTGATTTACTTAAGTGGCGCTCATAAATCACTTAAACCATTGGACGTGCTGATGTGATTTTTGAATAATTTAAAGCACATGCTACTCTTCAAATACACCTTGAACTCTAGAATTACAAAGAAATCAAAACGCATGAATATCTTTTCTTTTGATTAAACATATAGCAATGGTCAGACTTTTGTCAAGAGTCACCAGCCTAGCGCAATGTACGGGCAGCCAGGCTCAGAAAGCTGCCGTGCTAGCACGGCCAGTAGCCTAGAGCACGCGTACATTCGTTCCCTGCCCAACGCATTCAATGGTACGCTTTGCTTCGTCATAATGCTGTACAAACTGTACGTGTTCCTAGCTAGCTCTAATAGGAGGGAGGCAGAGATTTGCCTTTCAAATTTGGGGAGTTTTCACCTTCATTCTGCTGCACGTGAAGGTTTTCGTAAAGGACGGGACATTTGCTTTGTTATTGACCCATGCATGCTTGTGATTTTTTTCGTGAAAAAGTGACCCATTCGGACGGCAATTACCCGTGCACCTTTCTACGGGAGTACATCTGGGGCCCTACTGTAATAATAACATATCATATCATATCATATCACATCACATCACATCACATCACATCAAATCACATCACATCACATCACATCACATCACATCACATCACATCACATCACATCACATCACATCATATCATATTCATCGTCTTTGCCTGTATCAAGCACGCACGCTAAAGGAGATTGAATTAACCCTGACTGCCACAATCCCAAGAAAATTGACTGTAGATGAACGAACTTTGCTGACAGACTGACGATGGAAGTTGGACCATGGTCTGACACTCAAGGCGGTCTCCCTGTCAAATTCATAACATAGTATATTATTTTTCCTTATCATACAATCATTGAGTGACTTCCGAGAGAATTTATTGGCGTCATTTAGTACTAAAAAGGCCTGCTTGATGTGGTAAATTTGCATGGTGTCAGGTAACATTTGCCTCACATGGAAAGACAACATATATAAGCCTTCACAGAATCCTGAATGTAGATAGATATATTTACTTAGAAGTTGATAATATCAAAATGGCGCAACTCCTGTCTCCATTAACACTTGAACACTATCTCATTCTCGACCTGTTTCAGTTGTGTCACTGTGTTGCTATGCAATTCCAACAAATACTAAGTCCTGTCCTGCAGTAAATCCATAAATTAGATATTGTGCTCACAGAGTTAAAGGTGATTTAGATTTGCCACGATAAAATCCACTCCATTTTCGCAAAGCCAACCTGTCGTGGGTCAGTACGTAAGGCCTAAAAAAATTGTGTGTTTCCGGTAACCCGACCTACCCTAGTTCAAACCCCCCGACCCTAAACTTTTTTTTGGACCTTGAAAACAAATCCCGCGAGATTGGCTGGGAAAAGTTTTAAATCACGCGTGATTTCATGACGTCATTAAACAACAATAGCGACTGCTTGTGCAAGCGTGTTTCCGTAACATGTGAGAAATGCGATCACGTTCAAGAAAAAATGTAAAAAGTGTGAGAGGCTCCCCACCTAACTATCCAAAATGTTTTTGTGTCGAGTTTGTGTTTGATTCGTTTCAAAAATGTGTTCCTACATTCTTATCCAATTGTTTGTGTTAATGAAAATGTTTGTTTCGCCTCGGATATTTGTAGGGAAGTTTGGATTAGTGTGTACGGTAATGTTTTGTTTGTGTGGGTAAAGCTTATGGCGAGACGCAGCCGGACCTATGGTGTTACAAAGTTGATGAGTGGCCCTTTGACGCTTGCGTTTCGAAACCCGAGTGTGGTTTCTCATCAGTCGCAATGTAGATTCTTTCGTTAGTTTGTGTTTGTGAAAATTTATTTTAATGTATTTAGTGGTCTTGCTCTTCGAATAGCGAGGCAATTATGTTTGGGTCTCGTTGTGAGTCCGTTTGGTGGTCTGGTTTGTTTGTTTTTTGTTTCTTTACTTCTGTAAATTTTGTTTTGACTAGTGTGTCTTTTAGGTTTTTGTTTCTCTTTTAAGCAATGATTGGTGATTCTGGGAATAAATTCCTTAGTGTTGAGTCCTTCTCCAGTTCAGCCAAATGTTTCAAAAGCCTTCCCTTAAGATCTTTGTTTTTATGTAAGGGCTGTATGTTGTACTGAAGATGAGTTTGTTTGTTGCTTCTTTACGTGTACTTGTACAATTTGTTAGTGTATTACGAATACTGTGGTTTATTTTTTCTGTTATATTCGTGATTTCATTGTTTTTGTATTCTCTCTCGAGTAGTTTGTTTCTAAAGAAAGCGACTTTTTAGTAAAGTCGTCATTGTTGTTTCAAGTGCGAGCGTATCTAAGAATTTCACCTTTGATAAAGCCATTAAATGTTGCTGTCGGGTGACACGATTCTCTATGTAGAAATTGGATGTGTCTCTTGGTTTAGTATGTGTTATGATGTCGAGGATATTTTCTTTGTGGTATCTTGCACCTTTGAAAACTACTACATCTAGGAATGTAATTTCTTGTGTTGAGTTTTCTATGAAAACTTAAACGTTGGGTGCATGGTGTGGATTTTTTGAATGAAGTTAGTGAGTTCGGTTTGTGTTCCCAGAAAGATTGCAAAGACATCATCTCTGAATCTTTTCCAGAAGTGAATGTTGTTGTGGTTGTTTACGATTATTTTCTTTTAAAGTTCATGAAAAGCATGTCTGCTCTGGCGAGGCATTCGATCCCATGCTGCAGCCGCGGGTTTGGCGGAAATATTACTTGTTAAATTCAAAACTGTTGTGTTTTAGAATTAGTGAAAGCATTTCTATTAAGTCTTCCGTGGTTGGTTTTTGATGCCGTAATTTGTTTGAAGCGAGGTTTGTGAGTTTAATGTTTCACTGACTAGCCGAATCGCTTCGTCGTGAATTGTGTTTGTGTCCATCAACACCACGTCGAGTGTTACAAGAATGTTGGGGGAAAGTTGTTTTTTCTATTTCTGTATAAAGTTTGTTGTGTCTTTTATATTTGACGGTTGTTGCTGGACCAGTGGTTTTATGAAGTAATCCAGGAATTCTGAAATTCTGTTAGTGGGACTGGAGCAGCCACTAAATATTGGTCTCCCTGCAAACGTTGAGTTTTCAGGCGGCGGTTTGTGAATTTTAGGCAATAAGTACCAATGCGGGGTACGGATTTTTATGTTTTTTTGGATCGAGATACTTATAAGTATCATGATCGATGTGTTTGTTCTCGTACATTTTGTTTAATAGTTCGTGTACTTTGTTTACTGTTTGTTCTGTGTCGTCACTGTCTAGTTTAGTCTGGTTCCCTGACCCATTTCCCCGGTAGAGGGCGTGGGGAAATATAGGGTCAGGTACCGGGTAGCCATCTTGAACAGAATTTTGTTCAAGATGGCGGAGGTTAGTCACCTGACAGAACAATGAACATGCTACAACAAATATGGCTGCTACCATGAAAACGCCGGTCAAAATTTGACTGGATCAGAATTATGTTCGAACACTGGTATCCGAACCAAAAACATTGGCTCACGAGACGGGAAACATAAACTGAAAGGATTAATCCAGAAGTACGGGGAAATAGAGGTGATTGAAGGCTGGCTGTGATATCGCAGCAGTACTTGTGGCGTGTATCGAACGCGCTAGGGTCATTGAGGTCATCGCCGACTGTGGCGTGACCCCAATGACCAGAGCACGTGCGATACACGCCACAAGTACTGCTGCGATATCACAGCTAATTGAAAGCAAACTTTGTTGGAACTGTGAACGACGATTGATTTCGATGGATAGAATGGTGTCCGAATTTCGTGAAAAATGCCAGGCATCATGTCGACCTTCTAAAAGTATTAAGAGGTGTGCTAAATCACAGTGGCTAAATCATGGAGGTAAAAAGTCTTTCTTTCTACCTCCACGGCTTTGTGGTTCAAACAAGAAGTTGGTGTCAAGTGAGCCTGAAAGTGCGAAACCCAAGAAACATGAGAAAAAGTTACAAGCGTTACTTTCATCCAATCACAGCTTGTTTTATTTTAACCCAATAGCGTCCATGTTTACATAGCCGGTACCTGACCCTATATTTCCCCACGCCCTCACCGGGGAAATGGGTCAGGGAACCAGACTACGGTATGTCTAGTTGTGTATAATACTGAGTGTTGCGTAATTGTCTTTTGCATTCGTGTATGTAATCTTTTGTGTTGACAATGACGATGCCTTGACCCTTGTCGAAGGGTATTAAAATTTTCACACTTTCTTTTTTGCAGAGAAAAAAAAATTACCAAAAAAAATTTTTTCCTACCTACCTACCCTATTTCTGAAGAGCATGTTACAGGAAACACACAATTTTTTTTTGGCCTAAATCTCGTCTCACACAGTTTAGTGTTACGAGCTAAAGAATCTCCTCTTCGTCGTTTTCTCGGCTTTCAAAAAGATGTTTTGAATAAAGACTTTTTTTACCTGAAAAGCTTCCACTCTCCACTATAGCTTCCACCATCATGTCAATAATTATTCAAATTTCCACCGGGTATCATGAATGAAAAGCCTTCCCATGGAATTTACAAAATGGTTTAAAAACTCGACCCTTACACGCACAGTTTTGTTGGACTCTTTTCAGTAATTAAGTCAGTATAAATTAAGGGAAACGCTTTCAAAAGTATGATGATAGCCTAAAGTATTCACAAAACTGTGCTCCACCCAATGGCTGCAGTACAATTATTAGTTCTGCAAGGCTAATGCTTCCTACATGTAACAATGGTATTTCTCTATTAGCAGGTGCGACCAGCATATGAGATATATTAGGTTTTAAATTTTAAGCTGAAATTAATGTCATTTTCTTAAATAAAGAAGCGCCTTGAATACATAGAGTCTCTGTCTAGCAGCTAATGTTGTAAGAGTAAGTATATATCTAACTTTCAGTCGTCGGCACAGAATGTACAAGAACATGAATCATGGCCGTCAAAAGGTGACATGTGCCCTTGTGATTTATAGAAAGGTGGAAAGGAGATTATTAGACAGGTTCACATTCGATTACACGTTTTACGTGCAACTCGGAGTGGACGTTCACGTCGCGAACTTTTGTGGCGACGTCATTAATTTGTGTGTCCATTTAATACACGGAGAGAGCGTTTTGGATTATACAATTTTAACTAGTCAACATATGAATTCATCACAGTTTCAAGTGACATTTCCAATCGCAGTCTGGCTGTGCAATGCTTTCTAGAAGGAGGTAAACATTGCTGTGAACTTTTGATTGATGTTACCGTACCTAATTAATCAGAGACTAGTGCAAGATAATGGCACAAAGTATCAAAATATGGGAGTGACTATACCTTTGTTATGAGACAGCTTACACACTATCCAAATTCCTCTGCCAAGTCGAGAATGCCTGCTGCCTACTGATCAATAGATCGTGGCAAAAGATTAAAAAGGAACCGCTTGAGAACTTTTAACCCTTTAGAAACACATGCACACAATCACAAAGAAAGTTTACATTGGTGCAAATCTACTTTTTGGAGGGTGTCCTAATAAAAGCCATGAGATTTTACAAATTAAGTTACATTGACTCTTCACGATTTGACATGTCGCAAACCTTAAACAAACACCGATATGCACCAAGTTATACGATCGATACAATTGACTGTTATGACTTCACCTGCGTTGACCTTTTTATAAACAACGATTTATCGTTTAGAGTAATCATGGAGGTACCTCCATGGAGTAATAATCATTCTTTTCATGCTGAACTCAAGTGCGATAGTCACGACTTGACCTCGTTTGCTATTGATGGCTCCTTTTGCCCAACCAGGGCAGATTCGACATTGACAAAATATTTGGAGTTGCGCCCTACTAAAGAATAAACGATGCTGGTATTCATGTTTACTCGCAGTAACGATCCAGTGGGGAATATTAGTTTGGCTTACTTTTGGTAGCTCCGGCTCGCATTATAAAAAGTCGTATAAATACTGTTCACAGTTGGAATAAAATACATTTAAACCGTAAACATGTAACTACATCTGCTTGTCTCTACGCTGCAAATTTTTTTGGGCTTTGGAAAAAATGACTCATGTAGGATTCGAACCCACATCGCTTGAATTCAGTCTGGATACTCTACCAAATGAGCTAACGGATCAGTTCAATTTCGTTTTTGGCGTTAGGTATCCTTGTTGGCCTTTTTCCTTCCCCGAAAGAGACCTCAGATTCATTAATTAATTTATTTTCTCGAAGGAACTGTTTTAAGAAACCGTAAATTTGTAACTATAAACGTTTTAAATGTAACAGGTCCTAAATTTCTAATTAATTTATCTCCATGCTGCACAACATCGGGGAACATATATATATATATATATATCGAAGTATGCAGATGTTCTCGTGAGACATTACAATGCTCGATGCTAAAGCAGAGCGTTATAAATAATAACACAAAATTACTTCAAGTACAAATTAATTATATCTGTTACTTTAGTTTCATTCATCCTGCAAGACAGAAGAAGTGTATATATATGTGTGTGTATGTATATTGCTTTTTTAACTAAAATGGACAGTAAAGATCAAACATCTAGCGAGACATGCCTTTTCTCATTTTGCTCATTTCTCTCCAGCGAGACTTCCAGAATGATGGTTGTAATTTTTTTTTTTCTTGAAAACAAGTACAGTTTTTCACATTTTTTCCTCTCCGTTTATTGAATTGCTATATTTTATGGTTATCATATTTGTCAAACCAATTCTGGTCAGGAAGAAAAGTTCCATCGTTAACAATATCATCAAACATTACACAAATACAGTGTGTGATATTGGACACTGGGTATTTTGATAAGATTCGATGAGTAAAACAAAATAAATCATTTTACAAGCAGAGCAAAAATTTTGGAAAATACATCAAAGATAAAGCTAAGGAAAACATAATTATTCATTTTCTACATTTGTTTACCCTGTATGCGATTGAATCTTAGAAAACAATAAATAGAATAATTACTGTCCATCGAGGTGACAAAGTTTTCTTATCATCAAGACATTTACCAGATGGTGTGACAATGTAAACGACGATGGCGGCGGCGGCGGCGATGATGATGATGATGATGATGATGATGATGATGATGATAAAAACGATGATGATTTATAGAATCATACTCAGACAGACAAATAAACGCCGTGACGATAGTTCCTTGAGTGTGTATCATTATTTGCACTGCAATTACGCTCCAACACAATGATACTGATTCTATGGGCAATGTTCTATGTTAAGTCAAATTTTATTTATACATTACTTTCCCGATTATCATCTTGTGAAACTCCTCTCCTCTCAACGATATCTTATCAAATCTTCTCTTCGCTGCCTTAGCAACTATTCTTGCAGCGTCATCCCGTTTTTCGGTTCTAAAGACTTGGTACAATTCTTTGTATTTGTCTAAGGTAATATCACCAAGCATCGCAGCCCACTTTTTCACTAACTCTCTCACAGGATTAAATTCAGGATTGTCTCTCTGTTTTTGTACCATATTATCGATATCTTTCGGGCGCAACTTGATGTAACGAGCAAACAGTCGCCAGTCGTCTTGGTCGATACTATGGCGTTCATACAATACCCTCGACAGTTCTTTTGATTCGCTGAACGAAAATGGAGGGTCCATGACTTCAGTTGCAATGGTTGGTGGTCTGGCATTGGACTAGAATGCCAGACAACATGTAAATATGTTGAAGACACAGAAAAGAACGTTTAGACTGAAAATGTGAAAGCATATCTTAATCAGAATGCAGAATGGGTCATAAGACCAGATGTGAAGAATTATCAAATGCTATCACTAAACCGTAGAACTTGCTCAAAGCGAACTCACTCACTCACTCACTGTCTGTCTGTCTCTCTCTCTCTCTCTCTCTCTCTCTCTCTCTCTCTCTCTCTCTCTCTCTCCACACTATTCAACACTTTAGGTGCCACATGGTTTCCACATTGTATTAGCAATTAATGTTGAAATAATGGCACATTACTGCAAAATTAGACAAGTGAAATGGATAGCTAGCCGCGTATAATATAACGCTTCCAGGCAAGCCTTGCCACTTCGATGCCTGGTATGCATGTTTTTTTCACACACTAAACGTTTTCATATCATTAACAGGAAGAAACCTAATGACTGGATTTTTTGTAGAGGATAAACAATAGAAAACCGACACCGGAAATATATCCGACATGTAAGCCTTGAGACAGATTACTATCACCAGTCTGGGGTGCAAAGTAATGTCTTTACGACCAGACCAGTCATTAGGTTCCTTCCTGTTCATGATATGAAAACGTTTAGTGTGTGTAAAAAATCATGCATGCCAGGCATCGAAGTGGCAAGGCTTGCCTGTAAGCGTTGTATTGTTAACGTTACCTGATTCAATATTTCATTCAAATTTGTCATAATTGATATCTCCATTCCTTCACTTTCAGCGCTGCCAGATTGTTTGAAGATCACGACTGCCGAAAAAACACTTGACCTGATCTCACTAGAACCACAGGTGTTGTTGTTAATAAAGATGAAGTCTCTGGTTTGGTTCTTGTTTTCAATCCATGACATGTGATAGCTGAACGTTGCTGTCTGAAAAGACAAGAAAGGGCAATTTGAAAGATGAGGTCGTAGATCGGTGATTACAGAGCAGCGGGCGGGCGGCTCCTACAAAAGGAGAATGTTGATTTATGAAGTGTTTTGTCAAGAACGCTGAGTTATAAGATCATTTCCTTGCCAAACAGAAAGGGGTTTCGCATGACTTTGGTTTTTAAGGCTCAATAGGCTGCTAATAGTATGAATAGTATGGTTAAATAAGTGCATTTTGTACAAACCTTAACTTCGTCAAAATGTGTTTACTTATACAGTTTGCAGATTTTTGGAATTACATCGATCACAAATTACGCTTCCGTGATCAATAAGTTATTACTTCAAACTAATCATTAAAGTGATCACCTTTCTATTGGCGGATGTCCAAGATGTTGTATCATCCACGAGACAATTTTTCACCATGATGTTACCTTTGCTTTGGAATATCGAAAACCTTTTAGCGATCGTACACTCTTTGCTCGTTATGCCCGTATTCTGCTGAAGAAGTGTGTGTGTGTGTGGTGTGTGTGTGTGTCTGTGTGTGTGTGTGTGTATGTGTGTCTTTGAGTAATGATGTAGAGATTGCATTAGAGATTGCATGAGAACGTAGTGTATATATAAATATATGTCTGTGTGTGGTGACGATATCATCTTGAAACACCTTTAAGTTCACAAAATGTAGGCAACGGGAGGCAAAGTGAATGAAATCGTTTCAAAAGAAAAAGTTGATCTAAAGGAGTACAACCTTTGGCTTTAAATTACCTCTTCGGAATCATTTGTATCGCTGATGAAATGCACGCGTAAAGTGGCTAATTTCTGGCCATCATAGGACATGTAGATGACGACTCTCATGGTCTTTGGTGGAAGTTGCGTCCGATTTCTTCCATTGCCTACGTCAGCGATAACTGTGTATGTCCCTGGAACAGGTGTCGTAATAATCGCCTCTCTCTTTGGGTTACGACGACACTGGCCTCTGAGGACGTTGGCCTAGAATCAGAACTTGCTTCGCCTTCGACAATTCTTAGAACTCTCGGAACCATTTGTTCACTGTCGGTTACAATCGCCAGTGGTACTGTAATAGTCACTGGATCAGTGATGTTTGATGGATCGAATTCTGTTCTGATTGAATTAGACGCTTTCATCTGACTGTCTGAAGTTATCGGGTTATCGTCTACTACTGAAATCTCAACAACAGCTTCACCGGTTTCTGCCCTGACAGATTCCGGTGGAACGTGTACCGCAATACCGCACCGTTCACTTCTGACCTGGCCTCCATCAGCTCCAAAGTTTCCGTGAATCAGTAGCACTTCGTCATCCCTTTCTTCCCTAGCTGTAAAAAATCAGTACATTTTAAACCTTATAAATGTTTGTTACTTTTACACTGTCTGTGACCTCAAAAGCCTGCTCTCTTCTCTCTCTCTCTCTCTCTCTCTCTCTCTCTCTCTCTCTCTCTCTCTCTCTCTCTCTCTCTCTCTCTCTCTCTTCTCTCTCTCTCTCTTATATTAATCGTGGGCTGGAGGGGCCCACCGTGCACCCCCCCATAAACCTACTACATGGGTATTTTTTTGTTCTTTGGGATCTGCTGAACTAGAAAAAAGATGTTAACATTGGATATTTTGGGATGCACTACCTGTCTGCACTGGTTTTTGATTTGTATGTACCGCAAAAAATGGCGAAAAATGGGTAGGGGTAGGGGGTACTATATCCTCCCCTAAATTGAGTAAACTAGCATGAAATAGCACAAACCTTACATTTTTGAAAAGCTCAGATACTGCTCTTTCTGAGGAATACCAACTTTAGCAAAATTGATTTGTGTACATAGAATAGGACGACTTTAAAATGAATTTTTTTGACAATTTTGAAATTTTTTACCCAAAATACCATGTAACAATTGTGATTTACTTTTATTAAGCAAAATTTTCACAACTGTTTGTATTTAAATTATTTATTTCAACATATTAAACAAGAAAAAACAAGAAAAAAAGTGTTAACATCAGATATTTAACTCTACACTACTTCTCTGGAGTCAATTTTGAATTGCGTGTATCTGTATGGGTGTGCAAAAGCTAGGGGTAGGGTACAACATTCTTTCCTTGATGAAGTAAACTGGCTTGAAATGCCATATACCTTATAGTTTTAGAAAGCTGAGATACTGGTCTTTCAAAAAATGCATAAGGTTTTAGTAAAAAAATATGACGTCATAGAATTCAATAACTTTAAATCGATTTTTTCTGGTAGTTCAGTATTTTTAACCGGAAGAAAATACGATAGCTATTATTTCCTCCCAATGAAGCAAATCAAACAGATTTGTGGATGTTATTTACTAATTGCAATGTGCTGAAGAAGAAAATAAATGTCAAAATTGGGTATTTACAATGCATTATTGTCTCTACTCACTAAAATTGCAAGTTTTGCTACATTGGTATATCGCGAATGGGCATTTTATTGTTATGCAATCAACTAATGCACAGCCTAAGAAGACTTTAAAACAAGCACACATAGTCATATTGCCATTTTCTCCTTAAAGTAAATAGATTGTTGATGACTGTCTATTTTTATAATTTACTTTTTAAATATTTTTTTATAAAATAATTTTGATAAGACGTATTTGGAAAATTGTCTATGCCTCCTTGTCTTACTTATACAGCAAGCATTACTAACAATCTATTAGGCCGTGGGCTAGAGGGGGCGTCTACGTGCACCTCCCCCCCCCCACCCCACAGGATAACAAACCTTTATTTTTCAGAAGCCTTGGGATCCCTAGAATAAGAAATAGGATTTGAACAGACAACATATAGGGACTGAATAGCTGTCACGGTCATTTTTGAAGGGTACCGCAAAATCACTACTTTTGTGACCCACATGGATTTTTGTCGAGCTTGTCTTCATGTACGTCATCTGTTTAGAGATAAACACGACCTACCCTAGGGACCTGTATACCAAATAACAAAGCTGTTTGACCAGCAGTTATGAAGAAGAAGATTTTTTACCAACAACACCTTTTTTGGCATTAATTTGCCTATTTTCAACAATATCAAAAATTAAAAAAAAATAGTTTCTCAAAATCACATTTTTCATCTACACAACAAATATCAAATCAGTAAGTACTGCGGTTCTCAAGATATTTGAGTGGACGGACGCCTCACAAACGGACATACATACATACATACATACATACATACATACATACATACAGACTGACGACGGACGCCGGACGGATACCCATCCCAATAGCTTCTATAGACTATAGTCTATAGTAGCTAAAAATGACTAACGCCACTTCTATACCGCATGACCTACACCTGTTCATATCACTCCCATATACGAGGTTTATCAAAGATTTTTTAAAGGATAATATTCTTTTTTAAAACCTTATGCGCTTAAAATAGTGAACTATTTACTAAAAACGTTTACTCCAACTCTCCCAAAAGAACTACGTCAAAACAAAAACTTTTTTTTAATCGATAATGAAAACTGGGAGTCATTGTATAAAATTCAAGGTATATTAAGAGAAATAAGCACCTCTTATTTTACTGGTATTTGAAATTCAAATTGGTTTAGGTCCTATAATGAACTCTGTCGAAAAAAATTAACTTTTCGAGTTTCACACAAACGAGACGTAGACTTACATGAAGTACCAACTTTGTTTGCATCGTGGGCTTCACAAGATTGAAAGGTAAGCTTACGTCGCTCGAGGACGCTCCCTTCGCTCCCCAAAGGGGGAGGGTAGAGAGCGCCCTCGAGCGACGCATCTTCCCAGTCGAGGGCTTCACAGGCTTTGAATGAGTCCCTTAAAAAACATGAGTAAACAGGGTCAGAAAGAAGTGTCAAAAAAACAATAGAGTTCTGAAAACTGTCCATGAGGCGCACATCTAAAACCTCAGTCTGAAACTCTTCAAATTTCGTGTTCGTTTCCTTGTTCGGGCTGGTCCTCGCTCGAGCTCCGCCGCCGACTCGCTCGCAAGCTCACTTCAGTAACAGAAGCCTACCCCTCCCCGCCCTCTTTTAACCTGGCAAAAATTTGTGGGAAGGGTGAAGGGAAATGAGGGGAAGCGAAAACAAAAATTGTTTGCGATTTAAAAAGTGTTCAAAGGTGGTTTCCGCGTGAGGACTGACTTTTTTGTACTGAGTAGTGTCAGCGGGAGGGAAAACCATTTTCCCTTTTCAGTTTAATAAAGAAATAACTTTGAAAATCAGTCCCAGAGCCCCAGTATGAGGTCGCGCATAAAGTTGCCTCTGTCGAAAATCGAAAGTTCGATTTGTCTCGTGAATCTTATGCATCATAATTACAATGCAGTGCACTGGCTTTCGGCGACTAAACTGCCATTTCCAGAATGCGAGTAAACCTGTTTGTCCCTTGTACGCCTACACTGCAGGTGCAGCCAACGGAGCTATTCATCGAAAAAGCTATTCCGGCAGCAATTTTTGAGGGCAGGGGAAATTTTAATTTTGCAGGGCAGGGGACATATTTTCAGGTGACAGGGGAGCAAATTTTAGTTTTTGTCGAGCAGGGCAGATATCGGTTGATTGTCCTGGGGACAGGGCGAGGAGAGGGGAAGCTACTACTTTTAAAAGGGGGACAGGGGAAGTTGAGCCATGGTGTTTCCAGGGATGGGGGATACAGGGCAAGTACTTATACTTTTTAAAGGTTACCCAGACTACTTAGCCTATCGTGATTGACCCCACATCAATTTTCAGGGGAATTTTTTTCACACAGCAGGGGGAAAATCGACATGGTTTTTCATCACAGGGTAGGGTAGCTTCGTGTATGAAATGGAATGACAAAATTTTGAGGGGAATTTTTTCCAGCGCAGGGGAAATGGCAAGTTTTTTCGCCACAGGGCAGGGGAGCTTCAAAATTCTCAGTGGGAGGGGAAACAGCCAAAATAAGTGGGTAAAAATGAAGTATGAGTGCGGGAGGGTAAGTCGAAAATTTTTCTGTGGGAGGACAAATAATGAACAGCTTATTAATTGACCTCTTGACATAAAATTAGTCAGTTGACATTACTTGTCATGCACAACATATCTTATCATAGTAAGGACCCATTTTAAAAGTGCATTGTTCGTTGGCTGCACCTGACTTTCTAAAATTTTTGATTGCGAGGTGTACAGGTCACCGCCTCCCTCGGACATCAACTGATCTGATCAAATATGAAACCTGTATTTTCGAGCGCTCAACAAACTTGCATGGGGTCGTTGCCCGGTGTCCCATTGAAGAACAAAATGGTGAAAATGCGCAGCCCAGTACTGGTAAGCTTTACGAACACAATGAAAATTTGCTGAATGGTGTTAGTATCTTCCACCTGGTTTGCATCTTAATAGTTTTATTATGCAAATTCTATGCAGTACATCATTAGACCGGGTGCCGTCTCGGCTTTGCCGGCGAAAGGGTAATCCGGTCCGCTGAGCCGATTTGGAGTGCCGTACCTGCCAGCACACCGTTGCAAAAATTTCGCCCTCTGTCGAGACAATATATATGTAGGAGACAGTTGTGCCAGCTGGACTTTAGGTAGCTCTGCATGGCAGGGCGGTGTGTGTTACCGGCGTTTGACCGTGTGACGCCGGTAACACACAACCCTGCCACGCAGAGCTAGACCGTACGGAGACTGCTGGAGGCTAGGCGGTAGAGGCGTTTAGGGCCCTAGCCGGGAACGTTGGCTCCACTAGGCCTAACAGGGAACGCGAGCTGTGTTTAGACCGTCGTGAGACAGCTTAGTTTTATCTCGTACTGAGCAGAATTACTGTAGCAACGACGGTCTCATCAGGTAACTTTTTGTTTTTATAACTTTTTATTCAGTTTTTTAGCTTGTTTCGTCCCACTTAAGTTTGACATCGCAAATTAATTTGGGTAAACATAAGATAATGTAAGCATATCACATCTTTGATTGTTGACAACTATTATATTGTTGCACTTTACATTATGAATAATAAACAAGAATTCTATAATTTAGGCAGCTTTCATTGGTAAGTAAAATGGGGAATACTCAGAAAGCATATGACAAAGAAACAGAGATTGTTTGTCATATGCTTGCTAAAGTATATAGTTTAAAGCAACGGACAATGACAAATATTTAATTTGAATTGAGTGAACTTTAATAACTTAAACCTGGATCGCGGGTATAAAAGGAACGCGGCTAACACGCGCATAAACATGATGTTAATTTCATTTGAATACGGTAAACAGCATCATGCAGACAGCTCTGCAAAAAATCCACTCAAGGCACTAATAGAGGAAAATTTTCGACACTTTGTCATGTTTCATGAACGCATGAATATCCATCGAATGCTGCTTTAACAAAACGCTGGACATTTCGGTCGTATTATATAGGCAAAACTGATCGAACCTTGCCCCAACAGAGATAGGCAGACCGGGGGACCCACTTCCGGCCGTGGGATTCAAAATTACGGGTTTACCGACTGAATGAACTTTAATAACTTTACGATTGAACGAAGTTTAATGACTTAAATAACTTTTCAAAGGTAAAACTTCACTATTCACAGTATGTAAATCATTTTATCAGATAATGTCAAAAATACACAATCATAGCTGATGGTAAAGGCTGGCTCTAAATCTCAGTCGTAAAGAGATGTGTCACCACAAGATATCTCCCAATGAAAGCAAACCTATAACGCGTTTGCATGCAGTGATAAGAACTGAACAGTTTTAATATGAGGCGGAAAATATTTTCTGAGAGAGAATTAAATTGTCATCCACTTTCACAATATTTTAGCACTGTATAAAGTCAAGCATTAAGCTTATAGGCGATCAATTTTTCAAATTATTTCACTGCATGGGGTAATGATTATCGACAACAAGGCTCATTTCTATTTAATCTTCAATGTCACTCGCCTTGCTCCAAAAGTCAAACATGAAGAATCTTTACCTACAGGACATGCGCCCTCAACGCTTGTGTTGATTTGATGACCCTATCGAAAGGTAACAGCTATTAAACATTGCAATTGTAACAAACAAAAACGTCGCTGTAGGTAGTCAAATAGAAGATTCACGCATAAAATTAGCCCCACTCATATCTACCCTTTATAGTGCAATGATGGTTGATAGTATTTCCGGTAAACATGGCAACTTGAACCGTGATCCCTTTCAATTAGATAATTTGTCTGTTAGTTCGTAAACAATATCACACTCTTTTTCTTCTTTACTGGTCGATTAACAATAGGTATCGTCGCTGTCTATTAAGCCTCACAGTTTGTATACGCTTGACCAGTTTTGTTGAACGGTCGGGATATTTGGGGGGTTCTGTGTCATGACTAAAGCACCCTTCTTACTAGTAACACCGTCCTTTAAAAACTCTGAAAGCAAACCCAGTGATATCTGACCCCTCTACCTATGAACGATGTCAACGCCTCTTGACGAACTGGTGAAATTCGAAAACTCGGAGTCTGCTGCTTTCGATAGTGTCAAGAGTCCAAATTAAGGTATGGGGCTACCCATTGTGGTACATTGTTAGCAAATTCCATGGCTTTGCACGTTGAAATACAGTGTATGTCAGTGTATTAAATGTTGTGTTTTTTTCATACTTTTTCCAAAGACTTGGTACAAGACACTATTTGGAAAAAAAGAATATTTAATTTGTGTAATAAAATAACAAGATTACCGGTAGTTCTTTCTTTACGATTTTTTTAAAGAAACTGAAACAAAATGCTGACTCAACAGTTTTTATTTGTGGTTTGAATAAATATCTTTGTACAACGTCATTGCTGGGTCAGTTTTCTCCATACATCTGAAAGATATTTGTCAAGATATTTGTCAAGAATTATCGGATTACAGGGAAACGCAGCACATTAACATTATCGATATTTTCCTTCCGAAAGTATGCCATTCTCTATATTAATTTCAACCAACCCGTTAACACTAATATTCCTGTAAATAGGTCCACAATCACCATTGATAACGATGGCTTAGGACAAACCAATGTGGTGCAGGGGGTAGGCGAACAGATTTTCTGTTTACAAACCGACACGGTGGAAACAATGTTAAACATAGGGCCAAAGTCCCTGAAGCTACTATAGACATGGATACAAAATTAAGTATTTCCTGACTGTATGAAATTATCTCACTAAGGTCATCCTAGGGACTTGTAAACCAAATATTAAAGCTGTCTGACCAGCGGTTTTGAAAAAACAAGCGACTCAACAGTTGACAGAGCTCTGCTGTGTTATGTAGAGAATAACCTTTTGTGACACATGTATTGATGAAGAAGGTGGATATCTTTAATAGCTCATTTCAGGATGGCCTGACCAAAAATGGAAAAAAATTCCGTAAAAATACAGATTTGCATATTTCATCACAATTTTAACAAATCTAAGTTGGGTTATCCCTAGGGACCTGTATACCAAATAACAAAGCTGTCTGACCAGTGGTTATGAAGAAGAAGATTTTAACCAAAAATGCCTTTTTTGTGCTAATTTGCATATTTTCAACAATATCAAAAAATTAATAAAAATAGTTTCTCAAAATCATATTTTATCCACACAACAAATATCAAATCAGTAAGTACTGCAGTTCTCAAGATATTTGAGTGGACGGACGCCTCACAAACGGACATACATACACATGATACATACATACATACAGACTGACGGTGGACGCCGGACGGATACCCATCCCCATAGCTTCTATAGACGTCTATAGTAGCTAATAAACGAGAGTTAATTACATTCTAATTAAAGTAAACAAGACTTGCTTAAATCAAGATTTACGTCATAAAAAAAGAGCATATCTGTCAGGTTATAAAGAATCTTGAGCTGTTTATCTTTTAATATCAGTATTTTCATCCTATTAACCAAGCACATTTAAACTTTCAAATTAACATTGTAATTAAGTTCTGTTGAATAAGTTGAGACTGTACGTACTCAGAGAAAGCACACTGAAGAGACAAATGTTTGAAACTTAAGAAGTTCAAGGTCATCAAAAGCATTATAAGGAATCATGTAACACTTTCATTGCACTGTTTACACAGATTGCATAATTACTATAAATAGCACA
This sequence comes from Ptychodera flava, assembly GCF_041260155.1. Lineage (NCBI taxonomy): Eukaryota > Metazoa > Hemichordata > Enteropneusta > Ptychoderidae > Ptychodera > Ptychodera flava. The sequence continues at coordinate 12,071,313 of NC_091932.1, read as the reverse complement.
TGAGGAATCTTACAGCCCAGCTTTACCATAAAAACCCTATCACTTTGACTACTCTTTTAATTGACCACTCTATTTTTTTCCTCAAAAAGTAATTTTATTTTATCCTTACCAAGTCAACCATAAATGGAAATTAGAACTTTCTCTATCTCTATTTATTTGACCACCCTATCATGACAAACTATTATGAGCAATTTCTTTTAGATAACATACAGAGCACAATAAATGACGGTTCAGAATATGTCAAAGTTGGGATTCAGGAAAGTTGCCTTTACATGTTTTAATTCTCCAAGATGGTAAGCATTTCACTATGAACTGTCAAAAAAAGTTGAACTTTCTGATAATTATAATTATTTTGGCTTTGATGATTTCCTAATTAATTCAATTATTTAAAATCATATTAATCATTTTTTTCTGGGTGAATTGATAGGGTTTATACAGTACAAGAATTACATACAATGTAAGTCAAATTTGACCAAAAATGACAAAAAAATTCCGTAAAAATACACATTTGCATATTTCATCACAACTTGAACAAATCTAAGTTGGGTTATCCCTAGGGACCTGTATACCAAATAACAAAGCTGTCTGACCAGCAGTTATGAAGAAGAAGATTTTTTTACCAACAACACCTTTTTTGGCATTAATTTGCCTATTTTCAACAATATCAAAAATTAAAAAAAAATAGTATCTCAAAATCACATTTTTCATCTACACAACAAATATCAAATCAGTAAGTACTGCGGTTCTCAAGATATTTGAGTGGACGGACGCCTCACAAACGGACATACATACATACATACATACAGACTGACGACGGACGCCGGACGGATACCCATCCCAATAGCTTCTATAGACTATAGTCTATAATAGCTAAAAATGACTAACGCCACTTCTATACCGTATGACCTACACCTGTTCATATCACTCCCATATACGAGGTTTATCAAAGATTTTTTAAAGGATAATATTCTTTTTTAAAACCTTATGCGCTTAAAATAGTGAACTATTTACTAAAAACGTTTACTCCAACTCTCCCAAAAGAACTACGTCAAAACAAAAACTTTTTTTTAATCGATAATGAAAACTGGGAGTCATTGTATAAATTCGAGGTAAGAGAAATAAGCACCTCTTATTTTACTGGTATTTGAAATTCAAATTGGTTTAGGTCCTATAATGAACTCTGTCGAAAAAAATTAACTTTTCGAGTTTCACACAAACGAGACGTAGACTTACATGAAGTACAAACTTTGTTTGCATCGTGGGCTTCACAAGACTGAAAGGTAAGCTTACGTCGCTCGAGGACGCTCCCTTCGCTCCCCAGAGGGGGAGCGTAGAGAGCGCCCTCGAGCGACGGATCTTCCCAGTCGAGGGCTTCACAGGCTTTGAATGAGTCCCTTATAAAACATGTGTAAACAGGGTCAGAAAGAAGTGTCAAAAAACAATAGAGTTCTGAAAACTGTCTACGAGGCGCACATCTAAAACCCCAGTCTGAAACTCTTCAAATTTCGTGTTCGTTTCCTTGTTCGGGCTGGTCCTCGCTCGCGCTCCGCCGCCGACTCGCTAGCAAGCTCACTCCAGCCTCGCTTTAACTTTCGCTAACCCGGAAGTTGTCTGCCGTTTGTCTCGCGTGGCGACCTGAATACAAAAACATGACCCGATGATCTGGACGTGGACAACCTAGTCGATCTCGCGGGGAATAAGCGGAGTTGCCATTACCGAAGCAGGACGCGTGTCTCCCAGCTTTCTTCAATTTGCCATGCGTTAAATTCCCGAGTACACATCTGCCATTTTGTGTACTTCAAGCCCAGGCGGTGCAGTCGAAAAGTTGCGAACGCTTGTACACAAGATGGCGTCACTGTTTGTGCAAGTTACGTGTGTTTTGTTATCGATTGTCATTTTGACCGAAAACGTCGTATCGACTGTCGCTTGGTACGTGCCGGGAAGCCCAGTGTCAGAGTATTGCAGCCCGCCTACGACAAAGGCACTTCATGAGAAAGATAATGATTGCAAGGTAAATCGTAAATTATTAAAAATTATTACAATAACAATCAACATAAACTTTGACTGGGGTGTTTCTCAGGAGTGGCTAGCTAGGGAGGGGTTTGGCTTTTCCAGTGTGTATTTACAACTCCTTTGTGTCTACGGCAAGATTACAACTTTAAAATGACCATACGACAAATATTAAAGGAGTACAAATCTGCGCTTCTGCTTCTTGAACAGGAACAACGTTACCAGTGTTTCACTCAATGTAAGCGCAAATTTTATACTGTAAGTGCAGGGTCTAGTTATTCAAAGGCAAATAAACACCTCTTTTCCTAGCTGTTTAATTGTTGAATTCATGCTAATGTTGCAGAAATAAATTATCATTGCCCGAAAATTTTGGTTGTGTTTAATTTTGTTATTGTCTTTTTATCGTTTTTCAGTCAAAAATACCAGTTTCAGTAAATAGGTTGGATTCCTCCAGGAAGTATGTTCCGTATGATTACACAAGGTAAAAGTGTGGTATTTTCAACACTTATTTTGTGTTATAATTTAAATTTTCATTTTCTGTGAGGTTGCCTTTCATGTTGTGTCCCTTTTCTCTGCCATTGGTTTAATACTTTCTATTATAGACCCTATGGTTTCTCTGGGCCCTCATATCCATAGAACCTGTTTGATTTATACCCTAAGGGTATAAATGGTTCTATGAGTACGAGGGCAGGTCACTGCAGGAAACAACTATGAAAATCATGAATTACTATGTGATCTATTTTTTGTGTCTCAATTGTGATCTATTTTTTGTGTCTCAATTGTGACTATAGCTTTCCTTTAAGGTAGAGTAAGGTAGTGAAAGTGAAAGACTTAAACATTTACTGATATGTGTACTTGAAATTCGAAAGGACAGCTGTCCCTGTGTTAATTAATGGGGAAAAAGACTGGAATTTTTCATACTCAAAGAGCTTTAAAATGAGCTCCCATACATGTGTATGGTAATGGTCAGAGGGACCATGGTATGGTAAATAAGAAAAGAGTTATACAAATTTGAGTCTGAATCTCTGTCCCCAAGTATACAGTCTACCATAAGTCTCTCACATATTGCAAATGTGGTGAAGTCGATGAAAGCAATTTTTGAACACAAAATAAAGTTTATGGCAATGTTTCACATTAGATGCAGATTCTTCATAGCTGTACACATTTATCAAAATTTTTTTACAAATATATCAAACATGAATTTTCATGGGCAAATATACTTTTCTGTCTCAGCCAAACATTGTTTTTGTAATCTTCTGCAAATTTGGCTGAGTGAAAACCATGTTTCTGGTAATCAGTGTACCCTATTTAATACATACCCTGACCTTTTCATCTTTGAGTTTGGCTGCCTTTCATAAAATTCTTTGTTTGCCATCACCAGAAAAGTAGATTTTCATGAAAAGTGATAAAAAACAAACACAGTGTTTATTTAAGGTTGATGCAAATCAAAAATAGCGATTTTCTTCACCTGCTCAAAACAAGAAGTACATTGGAAAATCAGTTTGTGCATTAACATTAGGTTTTACTTGTGTTTGGGTTTTTTTTACCTTGCAGGAAGTTAGGTTCTGTAGGAAACTTTGGGGACAGCAAACGAAGAATTTTATGGCATCTTTTATTTAAATCACAGCAAGCGATAAACCAAATAAAATAACAAGAAATTCATCAGTAACCTACATAGCTTGTCTGTCAAAACCATGTCTGAGAAAACAGACATATTTTTATTTTGAATCTATTAAACATTATCATATTTTTTTCTCTATCTTCAGGTTTGATTTCTGTGATCTGCCAGCTGATTCCTACGTCAAGGAAAATCTTGGCCAAGTCTTAGAAGGAGACAGACTTTATAAATCACCATACGATGTAAGTTTGTGGTATGTTTTCATCTGGGACATCTAGCCTTCTTTGTGGCAATTTTTAATCCCTGTCACCTCCCATCATTGTGTTGACAGGTCCTCACACACAATTTATAACAATAGGAGTGGACCAAACCATAGTGTGAAAGGGTATGTTTCATGAATGTCTCTCAGAGGCAAGAAAGCTCTTGTAGAGTTCTGTGGAAGTAAAATTTTGCAATGAAGTAGTAAACATTAAAGCCTAATTAGCTGTATCTTTTTGCACTTTTCCCCCATAGGATGGTTTAAAATCAACAGCAACGTACATAAAAATGCTAATATTGAAGTGTGACCCCCTAAATTTTTTCAAACGCTACGAATGTACGACTTAGATTTTAACAACAAAATGATTTTTGGCTTGCAAGTCAAATTCGGCCTCCATGAGCAAGTACACAAAAACTGCACACAATCAACCAAATCCATCGCCAAGGATTGAAAAAATGACATTTTTGTCGACAATGTTGTGTATAACAGTAGTCAAAAAATATATCAGAAAATTAGTAGTATTTATTTGGTAAATGAAATGCAGAACGAGACAGCTAATGGAGCTTTAACTTTAGAGTGTGTGTATATATATATAGAGAGAGAGAGAGAGAGAGCTTGAACTTTAGAGTGTATATATAGAGAGAGAGAGAGAGAGAGAGACAGACAGACAGACAGACAGACTAATAGAAAGATTAGATAGGTATAGATAGACATAGATAGTTAGATAGATAGATACATAGATACATAGATATCTGTCACTCATTCAACAGTCTTAATGTAGATGGAACTACTATTTTTTGTAAATTGTTTTGAGTTAAAAATCGTAATATTTTCCGAGATGTTAAGGACATAGAATAAATGTTAAACAAAATTCAACAGATTTGACTTCTGATCTGATGTTTAATTTGTGAGTTATTCAAACCATCAATTTAATAGCCAGTTCAAACCAGTTTGCATCATGCCAGGTATAAGCTTCACTGTTGTATCTGCAGTATATACAGTGTCCAAAAGTTGAGACCAGTCTGAGCTGGTTAACATATGTACTTCTTTCGTGCCATCAGATAACATTCATGAAGAGTGAGAACTGTTCTACGGTGTGTCACAAAACAATCAAAAGTGGCAGCCTCCAATGGAATTACCTGAAAGAAGCCATCGACTTCAACTATCAACATCACTGGTGCGTTCAAAATTGAGAAGCCAATACCTGCTGAGGACGTTGTTTTCAGTAATGCATTACTGTGTAGCAACACCATGACTCACAGCACTGCCACTGACTGCCATGCTCAGTTACCATACATACCCAGACATATTTAAAGTTCAAATATAACCAGTTATACTGTTACAGGAGTGTTAAATTCTCAAAGACATTGATTTAGGTGGTTCATGGTGAAAGATTGGCTACCTCTAAATGATCAATTATCTTAATAGTTATATTGTCTTGTTTCTGAAGCCTTCTATCCTTTATAACAAAATTTTTGAATGATAACTTTCATAACAGTGGTTACTTTAACACCATCTGCTATCACAAAGGAAATTATGCAGATTAAGTGTAGAATGGGAAGAGATTGCTACCAACATAGACATGGCCTCTCTTCCTGAGCTGTGATATTGTATTTGCTTTCTAGATTTCATGACTATTAAGGAATTCTGAAACCATCAACGCAACAATGCAGAAATGATTAACCAAAGCTGCCCAAACCAATCTATTCAATTCAATTCAGTGATTATTATCTCAGTACCTATTATAACCGTCCACGCTGAAATATTAGCAGCTGGGAGAACAATAATAAGACAGTCACTCCACACAAGTATAGAAATTAAACCGTGTAGTATATGTATCGCTTTGGTTATTCCCTTGTGGTGATGGTTGTGATGCCGCCAGGTCAACTGAGGTCACAGCCTCTTGATTGACCTGTAACACCTATGAGACACTCATGTATGTACTAGGAATTTTTAACTCACCAACATTGTTTCTCTGACATCAGGTATGTAGATGATTTACCAGTGCTGTGGTGTTATGATGCCAATGTCCTGTCATACTGCCTGTCAATATTTCCAGTTGGATGCCATGTCACCGCAGCAGGCAATAGAATGGATGCATGCGTAATTCTTGTAAGTCACAAGTGTAGATTTCAATATCCATGTGTGATGTAAGAATTACAGTATACGACTGTCACTTTATAGGCGCATCTAGTTGGGATTTTTTCAACATTGTGAAAAATAACTGCAACATCTGACCACTCTATCTAAAATTAGAAACAGGCAAGGCTATATCAACTCATGGAGTTATACAGGCAACAGTTTGTTACAATTCAATCTGACATAAAATATTACATATAACAACCTACGAGACAGTTCATAAAGTATCCTTTCCCTGTTTAGGCATGAAAATATCATGCAATAATTGAATATCATCACTTGACCTTGAGAGTGCTGTTTCCGTACAGCTGTAGCGGTTTACCTTGGGTGACCAGCGTGTATGATGTTGTAGACACAGCCATCACTGTTTCACCTGCCCATCCCCAGTGCCCTGAAAAATGGAACCACGCTCAATGTTGATAACGATGAGTTTGGGCCAAACCACAATGGTAAATTAGGGTTGAGCCATTCCTACAGATGTATTAAAGAATACTAAAATCAGTAGTCTCTAATATTGCTGTGCTTTATTTCTCATTTCAGCCGGCATTCAAGGAACCGGACACATACTATCTTTTCAATCACTTGGACTTTGTGATTTGGTTCAATCCTGTGAAGCAGTCAGACAGCAAAGACAGTCATCAATTGCATGGAAACATCGTTAAAGTCAGCGTCTCACCCCAAAGGTAATTATTGTAATAAAAGCTTCAGTGTGTCCTTCAACATGAATTAATTATAGATTAGTGAAATTTGTCCATATTGTATAAAATTGATAATTTTACATTGATAGATGTGGGTGATACAAGATTGAAATATTATGCAAATTGACAGATATCACTGTCATTGTCTGGTAACTAAGCCTTTCTAACCAATTTACACTGTACGCATTGTATCTGTTTTGCAAATATAATCTCAAAAAATATGAGAAATTCAATTCAAAAAAAGCTTCCTATCATAGGGGTAATTTTGATATTCAAAAATTTAAACTTTCATATTCAGACTGTTTATGGATATGGAGCAGACGACGGATAAAATCAACTGGAACTTATGATAGTTGTTGTGTAAGATCATGGCCAGGGAGAGCAGTTGTAATTTTTTGTATTTTTCTTAGATATATCCATGAAGTTAGTGATCCTATCCCTGTCCATAGAATATATTGAAACACAGAGGTTAAGACTTGCTAATGCATGTCATTGTGTAGAATAGGCAATGTATAGCCCCACAATGTACAGTGTGCAGTGTAGGCATGAATTTCAACTTCATTGTGAGAGTAGATAAAGATTCTGTATGGTGTTTTACACAAAGAATGATGGAAAATACACCATATGTTACAGGCTAAAGGAACCTTAGTGAAACCTTTGAGCATACTTCCAGATAAATTAAGTCTGGATTGTGCACTGTATAAACACCCTAGAGAAAATATATCATTCAGAATAAGGCATAATAGGTGTTTGAACTTCCATCTCATTAAAGTTTATAATGGATTCAAATTTCTTTCAAAATGTAATTCTTCTACTGTACACATAAAAACCAACAGTTGTACGTACATGTAGCGTACAGATAAAAAATCACAGACTCGCTAGAATGAAAGCTTGAAAGTTATAATGATGGAGATTGGGCTTTCTCATGATTTATGGTAACCAAAAACTCATAACCTACAGTAAGGACATGTGTGCTTCTAGCAGATCATCTGCACAGATAGTTCAAAGTGTACTAACTGTATATCAAAGTGGTTGTAAGCAGAAATATTTACATTCATAATGCATTTGTTTTGTAGTATCATTTTCGCATTGTTTACTGATATTGTTTTGAGAGATGCACTGTGATCTACAGCAAGTAGAATATTAACTGACAGTAAAGAATTGTGTCTTCCAGCATTGATTATTCCAGGACAGGCAAAGTGGATTGCAAGTCACCGGAAAACCAACCAGCGCCTCTTGCCATATCAGCCAATTTCACTGAAGACATCAATGTGACATACACATATTCTATCAGATTTCAGGTATGGGATAATTGAGCTTTTATGAAAATACCACAAGTTTTTCATGAGAACATTAGCAGAGTGTATCAACTGATGTGCAGTGAAGGATGATGCATTCATGAGCACTTGGGCATCAAATAGGCTGTGTTGATGCTATTGTTATACAAGGTCACTGTAATTTATCTTTCAATTTCAAATGTGTGTATGGAGACTGATCAAAGACTAATATTGTATGGCCTGTGAAAAGCATACAGACTTTGGAGTTAAATTTTGGCAGTATCCCAAATCTATCCTTATAATATAATTGATTATGTTTAGACACGCCAAAAAAGGCACTGTGTTATAAAGCACCTTTCAAATGATTAAAATTACAGAATGGTTGTTCTGTCTGCCATTTTTTTAGCAGAAACAAATTCTGTTGATCTCTGTGATGGGTGTATGTCATACATAGAAATAAGCCTCTTTCTCCGTGAATGTCATTTGTTTCTCATACCTCTTGAGTAATGTTATCTGGAAATACTCTGTGAGCAGCCTTTAAGAACACAATATGTCTACAATGAAAGATACATAATCCGTGAATATTCATTATTTATAATGATTCATTACCTGTTTATTTGCAAACTTGAACATGCAATTGCACATGAAAGAATAATGTTAAGCTTCAAGCATGAAACAGAAATATTGAAGTATGTATCTTACTCTCTGATTGGTTCATTCCTGAAACAGAAATATTATAGTATGTATCTCACTCTCTGATTGGTTGGTTCATTCCCACGCAGGTTGAGGAAGACATGTCTGCACTGAACAGATGGAATATCATTATTAACTCTCAACCTATCAGTCAAATTAGTGAACTCAGGTAAGTGCAATAGCTAGGCCATATTTCTTCAAAATGTGGAAAACATACTCGAGTCTTTTACAGTGGAGTTTGATTGAGTGTCCGGATTGCCTTGCAGAGCTCGACAAGTCTGCATGTTGCTTATCATTAGAAAAGTAAACATTTGAAACAAATTGAGTCTTTGGTGTTAGATTACAGCGCGCTGCGAACGTTTCCCATACACTGTCTTGTCTACAATCATGACAGTCGTTCAGCATACATTGCACTACATACACATCACCAAAGTTTCTTTTAGGTGTTTATGAAGAAACAAGTAAATTCTTTTCAAAATAAAATTTTCTTCTCCTCTCGATGTCAACAATTACGACAACAGTCCATTCAGCATACAGTCTGCAGGTAGCATGTCCAGTGCAGTCTACTCTATCAACAAGTTTGGCACTGTGCAATACAACGATGAATATTATCAACTAGAAAATTCTTAACACTCCTACATGAAACTTTTTTCCTGCTTTCTCTTTTGTCTTAGTTAAACGAAACTCTCTCCATTGACACTTCACTCAAATACATGACACAGCTACAAAATAGACTAGAAGAAAAGTGTTGATTTTACACATGTAAGTGCAATTCTCAGTCAATACAATACATTTTATGCCATTAAATAACACACCCAGTGTTTCTGAAATAATTCACTGTATTTTGGCAAGTAATTTGCCGGACGGCTTCATACACGACAACGGCATGGAGGAGACGGCGATATGTCTCTTTCTGCAAAATGTTCTTCATCTTGCTGAAGTTCAAGCAATATTCTACTGAACGCCCAGGGTCAGTCTGGTTGATGTTGATGACTTTCTCCGGTATATAGATCCGACACTCGAAAGATATGCCAGTGAGTTTCGTCGGAGTTGTACGGTATTTCCCAAAATAAAATACCTGAAAGAAAACTGATGATGTGTAGTGCAGTGTCAAACTTGTTGTGAGTGGCATTCTGAAACCACTGTTGTAGTAGACTAGACAGTGTGTGGGAAACGTTCGCCGCGCACTGTAATCTAACACCAAAGACTAAATTTGTTGCAAATGTTTACTTTTCTAATGATAAGCCACAAGTAGACTTGTCGAGCTCTGCAAAGAAATCTTGACACTCAATCAAATTCCACTGTACTTGAGAAGCTAGTGACAAGAACTTGAGAAGCTAGTGACAAGAACTTGAGAAGCTAGTGACAAGAACACTGCAATTTTGCAAAGTTAGATATACGAACAAAGAAAATCTTCTTTTGCTGATGATGTATCTAATACATAAATCTACATATCTCTGTGTTTCCATGGGTGTACATGAAAGGTCATGGTCATGGTCTTTCAATCTAACAAACAGCAGTCTATGAAAAAGTGAAGCTCAACGTATTGAACTGTGACTCATGTACATGAAATTTAATTGCAATTGAGAATCCTCAAGAATATTGTATTTCACTGAAAGTTATTGAAATCAAATGAAGCCCTGCTTGAGTTTGTAGCAATTATTTTTCCGCAATGCAATGATTGACCCCTGACCTTTCTGAAACTGTCGATTCATGTTTAATTTTCTGCTTTCAACCATTGATTAAATTTTTTTTGATTAAAGGGCTTAGGTCATCAGTTGTGTATGTCCCTGTTTTTTCTGGGTTTTTTTTCCACGGCACAATGACAGGTTTCCTTCTCATGTAGACCATGCTCATTGAGTCAGTATGACAAGTATTGACTTCAATGAAATACTAGTAGACTGTGTAACCCTGCTAAAGCTTACTTTGTTATCTACGAGGGAGTTTGTGTCTGAAAACAGAGACAAGATGGTATACAGTTCTCTCACTCAGACTCAAGTTAGTTCCAGGCGATGTGTAACAGCAGTTGGCCCTATCAAACGGTGAAGTTGCTCATTTGCGCAAATGGAATATACATGAAAATGCCTTTTGACACATTTTACCAAATATCAGCTGTTGTATAGAGTAAAACATCACTGTTTTATCAATGTTGCAGTTGACAAATGGTTCCATGGGACTCTCATGATGCAAGTAACTACTTCCTTTAAAAATGGCATTCTCTTTACAACTAACCCTGACAGAAGTGTTGTATTATTTCTTCCTTTCAGTATTATGAACTCAGGTCTGGTCATAACATTTCTCACCGGTGGACTGGCCATACTCTCCTACAGAATAAAGGCATCCAGGGTAAGAGTTATTCCATGCCAGTCAAGTATGTAAACACTATCTCTTCACCTCTTTCAATTCCTGTGATTCTCAGTCATGTACATGTAACTTCTATCAGTATTCCATTGATGTATTCAGGGCAATCAATGAAAACCCCCCCAAAAAAATTCCATCTTTGAAGACATTTGTTTCCAGTCGAAGTCTTTGAAAAGAAAAGATAAAGGTTTTTGCCCTGAGGCTTTGGTGTTACCTGATTGTTTTTCAAGAGGGTGTGCAGACCTGAAATTGAGCTAGGTTATCTGCAACCAGGTAAAAGTTTTGGATGTTTTTTCCTAAATCAAGATGTCAACGACGGTGGTTCTTGAAAACGTATACCCATCCATGTATTAATAATGGGATTAATCCATACTGAAATAACAGGAAGTAATTTCTCAAGTTAACACAAGTTTATTTACCAGTTTTGTCTGGTCACATTCTGTTTGATCTGCTAGAAACTTCAATCAGCTCTTGATATTGTATTTGAGTGAAAAAGGTTTGCTGAAAACTTGCAGGCTTTGCAAGGCAGTTTGCTCTTGTTTCACAATCAATATCAAGCCATCATCTGTCAGTATTATATTGTAAGTCAGGGTAGACTTCTCTCCCAATAGAGATGCTCAAGATCAGCAGTTTGGGTAATCCAGGGATGTGTTGTAGCGCCCTCTATTGGTCATCATGCTCACAGTACCTCATGTATGCCAAGGAAGTATTGTATCACAAAATGAGGATACCAACTTCCAAGCAATTCTGCCACCATCTGATGTGTCTCAAAACAGTGTTCAAAAGTTTTCAGAACAAGTAGCAAATTTTGATTTATAGGAGACCAGGGGAAGGGAGGAATTCTCAGAGGATGTATTTCCCCATTCATGGATGAGAAATTTTTCTGTGATAGAAGTGAGCCAAATTTAGTAAATAGCCAGTCTACTTGGCCTAAGTCAGGCTAAAAATGACCACACTGGTAATACCACATCCTCAACAATTGTTTTCATGTTTTGTTTTCAGAACAAGAAAGATGACAGCATGGGTTGGCAAATGGTCAGAGAGGAAGTATTCCGTGCGCCATTAGGATTTCTGCCCCTTACGGTCCTGGTTGGCTCTGGTATCCAGGTAACCGTTACCATGGTAGTGGTCTTAAGTAAGTAAAAGCTAATCATAGATTAATTTATTTGTAATTCATCTTTCCAATGTACCGTTCACGTGTTTGTGTAGGCTGTCGTAACAATGGCATGAAGTCTATTCTAGTAGCAGTATATCCTGTCAGCTTTCATAGACTCACAATGAGATTATAGTCGTCTCACTTTCATGCACTGCCTCATGGGATGGCAAAGTGAACTTTAGCAATCTTTATAATTCGCAATGCTTTATAATGTGGCATTGCAGACTACATTTACATCTATTTACTTTACAAAGCAAACCATGTACATGTACTGAGTAAAAGCAGTACAAGTGACCTTGACTTTAATGTTGGTCAATAAGTCTTCACCAATGTTACCGTCCAGCAGGGACAATGTGACTGATTTCCTCTGTGTGGAGAAGGACTTCTGCTAAACTTGGGTAAAGCGAATGCTGTGTATTTGTTCACCAGCTTGCCATGGGAACACAGGCTGTGTACACGTATTCTTCTCAGTCATTGTGAAGCAAATGTCAGACTCACCGTGACATTTCAATCAGTTTTGGTATTTTTTGTTTGGTTTTACAGGCTTGGCATCTCTAGGCACAGTCTCAGCAGCCAACCCAGGCAGTATTGTGACAACTTCACTTATAAGTTATGTTGTACTTGGTAGTTTTCCAGCTGGCTACATCACCATTCTACTCTATAAAAGTATGATACTTGTATTTACTCTAAACTTTATCACTTATGATATTCCCACCATCCAAACAACACAGATCAACAAATCAAAAACAATTTCGTTTTGTAAAATGACCTGTCATGACAAAGACTCTCTACCAGATTCCATTCTAAAAACTTGACAATGACTTCCCATCAATGTTGCACTGCTCAAAAGTTTACAGGCCCTGAAATGTGTTTACAATATTATACTCAACAGCAAGATATCTGCCCATTGTGTTGCATTACGCAGCTGGCCCCTAAATATGTATTACAATAGCAATATACCTGTAATCTGTTTATTTTGAATATCTTCCACCATGTGATAAACAATAAATGTGAGATGCAGGAAAGATCTGAACAAAGCCAACGCGACTGAATTCTTGGTTGTCATCTCAATAATATCCATGAAGGAATATAAATTAGAGGACAACACGCCAATCCTTTATGCCATCAGGAAATTTTGCAGCACAAGAAACTTAATAGCAAACGAAATGTATTTTTGCAATACGTTTTCTGTTTAATTTTCATGAAACTTAACTATTTTTTTTCATTCGTGAATTATCCAGTGTGGGGCGGGGCCTACTGGAAAGTGACAGCTGCCATCACAGCTATCTCCTTGCCAGCACTGATGCTGTTCCAGTTGTTTATGGCTAATATGATCCTTCTAAGCCAGCAGAGTGCAGCAGTTCTACCAGTGACTACATGGCTGGCACTCCTAGCAATCTGGCTTCTAGTCAACATGCCGTTGGTCTTCTTAGGTGGTTATGCAGCAAACAAACAGAAGGTACAGTGCCATCTTTCCATCATCTACTCTTGCCAAACCAGTTTGTAACCTTTTTGCCTCCATATCACTCTGACCTTCAATTTCTCACCTTCATATTATTATTTAATTTTGGATTTTCGAAAATTAAGACCTTGAAAGTTTTTCTTTCTCCAAGAGCTTTAAAATGGCACTCCCACTTGGTAACATTTTTGAAACACATTTTTTTATGGCAACGGTCGATATTTGATGTGGCGACTGCGCGCGGATCACGAGATATCGATAAAAACATGTCTTCAAAAAAGTAAAAGTTTGAATTCCGTGGCCCACCTAAATTCAGCTTCCGAACAGCGAATGTTCGGCACTGGGGCCATCGTCAACTAAGCTATGGAGTACGAGTCTACGCTTACGCTGCTGTACGCCACAGTACCACTTGCGTCAGTGATCGGTCATGGCCCCTGGGAGAAAGCTGAGTCTTACTGACTTGGTGAAAAACGAAAAACAATTTTGCTGATTCCACCAGAATTCGCATAGGTGACTAGCACAGTTACGTGCGGTTGATACATAGCGGCCGGCGCGTGGTATGCGTCAAAATGTTACCAAGTGGGAGTGCCTCTTTAAAATGAGCCTCCACAAAAGGGAGATCAGAAAAGAATTGAAGAAATTTGAGAGTCCACACACATGTATCCGTCTCCAAGGCATGTCTACCTTACATACACAAAGATGCATCAGTGGAAAAGTCAGCTCCAGCAGTTGACTTCAAACTGATTCAGTGTCATCATGGAGGAAAAAACATTGTTGTATTTCTGATGATGAACTGTTTTCCTTAAAGGCTTTGATTGATGTTTTATTATTCTTGTTGAAATATCTAATTGACGTTAATAAAACTCCATTCAGAACAGTACAATGCACTGATGTTGTGTTTATAAGTAATGGATGTATCCATGACGAATGTGCAGGCTACATTTCAAAACCAGGCCTCACAAAGATCCATTGTAATGGTTTACAATATAATGTGAAGTGTTATATCAGTTCAATTACGTTTGTGTGCTGGTGTTTTAATCCTCTGCTGGTAAAACTGAATCTTCCAGAATACGTATTTTCTGATAATGGCACTTCAACAAATGTTTCAAGGTCAAGTTCAAAACCATGACCAATACAGATATATGATTGATATATCAAAATTTATCTTCCATCATTCAAACTGTAGGGAGACACTGAACAGATGACATATCAAAAATGGAATTTGTTGAAGATAGTTCATTGAGTATGGACCCACTTTCAGCTGAAGTCAGCTTTGATTCTGAATGGAACCCAAAGAGGAAATTAAAGTTTTGAAATGTAGAGAAAAAGTTATGTGAGTGAGACACCTTTGAACAAAGAATTTCTTTAAACTGGTATTTATCCCAAAGTTTTGGTCTTTTTATTTTTACAGAGGACACTTCATCCAGTGCCACCCAGTGAAATCTGCATGATTGTGCCGAAAAAGACATGCGGACAAAAACTTGGAAATGCAGCGATGAAAGTCTTGTGTGTAATTCTTCCATTTGGCTGCATCTACATGCAACTTCTGTTTGTCTTAAGAAGTCTTTGGTAGGTACTGTAGATGTGCTATCTTTGAAGAAAAGCCACCTTTACTATACACACAAAGTCAATAAAAGAGTAGAAAGTCCAGTTATTAATTGTATGTCATTCACATTTGCATAAATTTGCCAGGAAATTTGAAAGCTAACAAGTATCTTTAACCCAGGTCAAGTTTTTCATGAAATATTGTTAGTTAAAGGTTACCAGGGATTGTTTTTAATCGTTATTGCCCATCCTGAACTTTCAACAACTTTATTTGAACCCTTTCATTGTACGGTAAATTCAATCATACATAAGGACCTGTGAGTCTGCCGGGATGTGCATGCTACATGGCATATTGTAGGAATCATTATTTTTATAGGGATTTTAAGCCCTTTCAAACACTTTGAGTTGTTCAGTGTGAACTTTTTGTTCCTTTGAAACATACATGTAGAGAGTCTATCAAAATCATGATGTGTTTTTTCCACCCTTTTCCTGTTTTTGCAATGAATATTATCAGTTATACCTTTTCTAGTCATAAAATTCTCTCACTGTTTTCTGGTGATTTTATCTCCTCAGGAGTGATGGTGTTTATTACAGTCAAGGTTTACTAGCACTCTCTGTGGTCTTTCTGATGGTTACCTGTGTGGAACTGGCCATATTGACTTGTTATCTGGAACTCAACAGTCAGGTACTGGTGAAATTTGCCACGTTTAAGTTCTTTATGTTTGTCTATCAATGTCAGTGTGAAATTTATGTGATAGCAATGCCAATATTGATGTAGGATCAGGCTGCATATCACTCTTGCCAAATTCATTTTAAAATTATCATGCTATATACTATTAAAGGTATACTGTCACCTGTTCCAATTTTACCACAGTTTACCATGAAAAGAGAAAATCTAACCAATCACAGATTTTAAGCGGGTGGCCGCTTTTTAAAACGACGCCCTCACATGGGTATTTTGAATACCAAGGAACGCCCCCTTGACCATATATGGGGATATTTCGGCTGACTCGCAGCGTGTTTGCAAGGTTATATCTGATTGGTTGATTGTCACTATTCACAGCAACTTAGGGAGTTTATTTGTATTGTTTTAATTATATTGGTAAGATTCAGCCAACCAATAGCATAACAGCTTCGAAATCGCTGCAAGTCGCCCGGATATTTTAGATTACAGGTGACTGTATACCTTTAAGGTGGAATATGGGCCTCAACAACAGATATTCAGACTCCAACTTTTACAGTTCTTTTCTGATCTACTGCTTGCAGGGCTCATGAAGTATTGACACTCTTGCAGTATCAAAGAAAACTTCACTGTCTTAGTTTTTTGCAAAAATCAGAAATTTTATTTTTCCAATAGATTTAAGACAGGGTTGGCAGCCATTCTAAATTTCAGATATCAGTAAATATAAGGTAATTTGATTCTCAAGAATCAAAATTTGCACAGTGACCCCAATTTTTTATTCTTGCATTGTAAGAGAACAATTGAAAGTTTCATTGAAGAAAGTCTGAACAAAAGTCTTTCACTTTCGAGGCACATATTACTTTATTAAGTTTAGGCATATAAAATGACAATCAAAGACCTACTATGTACTCTTTCTCCCTGCAGGACTACAGATGGGCTTGGAGATCATTCATTTACAATGGTTCAGGAGCTATCTTGCTATTTCTCTACAGTATTTACTATTACGTGACTAGATTACAAGCCCATGATGCGGTCAGTGGGGCTCTCTACTATGGAGTAACCACTGTCATGGTGGTCAGTTTCTTTGCCTTCACAGGTGAGATGGACTTTTATTTATTTGCCGTTCATTCCTCATTCCGTAGCTGTGAACTCATTCCGTGTTTTTGCACTGCACAGAGAAAGCTAGCACTACAGGCAGAAGTAACACAGCTCAACAAAGGCTCTTAAATTTTCCTTTTGATATCAACTTTAGATGTTTCATGTTCTTGTTCTACTCCCCAAAGCATGTTAAGATACACCATTATAAGCTTGTCAACTTAGCCTGTATATGTGTTAACCGGGTTATTTCTGCATACAAGTTTATGCTTGTCTAGGCCAGTATTCAAATGTAAACAATATAACAGTGTATTTCGCACATATAGATGTTGTGTTGCTAAGCAAAACAGTGTTTAACATCCTTTGGGGAGTACAACATGAACTTGTAATAGACATACAGAACAAAAATAGTTCAAAAATCATCAAAATTTACAGCTATTAGCCCTTTGAAAATCAAAATGATGCGCATCAGAAAAAATGAATTCCTATTTTTTCTTAGTCACAGATTTACAACCATGTGCTCACAACTTTAGAAAGTTGTGATGTTCCATGCTTTCAGCCAAGAAAATATCTGTTTTTGCATACATGTACACACATGTGCACTCTACATTAATATGTAATGACATACACATATTCTGTAGGTTCTCTTGGATTTCTGGCCTCTCTGTACTTTGTAAGGAAACTGTACATGCCATATGCCAAGGATTACTATCAGAAACCAATGAATGTACTGGTAGAAAGGGAGCTGAGGAATGTCAGTGCTACTGAAGAAAGTAAGTCCTGTGTTCAGGTAGAATGTGCCTCAGGGACAGATATTCAGAAAATTTTTTACAATACTTTCCTGGTCTACCACTTGTAGGGGCTCATTTTGAAGCTCTTTGAATAAGTAAAGATTTCACAGTCTTAGATTTTTGATGTTGAAAATTTTATTCTTCTCCATAGAATTAACACAGTGATGGCGGCCATTTTGAATTTCAAATATTGGGTAAAATGTGAGGGTAATTTGTTTCTCAAGTACAAAAGTTTGAAGTCTTTGCAATCGTTTCTTTATGGATCCATTTGTTCATTCATTCATTCATTCTTTCTTTCCAGAATCCTAACACCCAAATATTTGTTTCCATTGCAGTTCTTGAATCCATAGACCAGGATGAGGATGAAGTCAACACTGAATCCCAACCTCTCCTCACAGACAATGACAAAGAAGACACACAGTGAGCAGTACCACCTCAACACACCAGACTGAATTTTGCCAGGCATTCCAAAGCAGGGAAAGAATAATTGTGGTATAACTTCAACAATTGAGGCAAAACTTACAGATAGACTGAAAGATCTGTCACTTGGGGGCGCTCTCTACACTCCCTCCTACAGAGAGCGCCCTCGAGTGACAGATCTTTCAATCTAAACTTACAGAGTACATTCACTTAAATCTTCAACAGTATTGTTTATTGCAGTGATGGCTTTGTCACGACAAGAGTTTCATTTCAAAGGCTCAGCTTGTAGATCAATCTGTATGTAAAAATGTTTTTGTGATTATTTGTACAACATGACATCTTGTCACCCCATTTCCCATATTTGTATTCTACAAGCGTGTTCTAGAACACTATAGTTAAGCTTACATTTATTCTAGAAAAGCTCGTTCACTCTAAAACCTAAACACCAAAAGCTGTAGCCCTTCATATCCACTGGTATGACAAATGAATGAGCCATCTCTGTGGAAACAACTGGCTTCTTCCAAAGTCGGGTGATGAAAACTAAATGACTGTGATATTCAATACAAATTCCTGCTTTATCAAGTAGCTACATGCATTACAATTGTCCTTTCTCTCGCTTGGCCTAGATGACGCTGATGTAAGCCAGAATGCTCGCACATTTAATGTGCAGGCAGCTTCTGCCGCTAATGTGCAATTACTCTGATCTGTAGCAATGAAAGTAAAGTCACTTTTGAACTGTCAGTCTCCTATGAACAGGTTTCAACACTATTTAAAATCCATTTTTGCATTTTGTAACACAGTAAGTTGAAAGAGTTGTACTGTATTATACATACACAGAGGAGATTGCTAAAGAAAGTGTAAGGAGATGAAATGCTCTGAATTTAGCACATCTCTATTATACATAATATATTTTAAGCAGTGGGTTTATGATATTTGACCAAAAGAAAAATTTCTCATGATTATAAAATTTCATTTGCTGTCAACATACGATTATACATGTATCTCTGTTTAACATCACTGTACCTCATAAATGACAATTGTATTATACCTCTGTCAATACCAGTGAATTTTGTGACGTCATGGCCCCAAATTATTACTGATAATGTATCTGATTATCCAACATTGTGGCCTGAAATGTTTTCTACATCTACAAATTCACTGGTATTGCCAAAACTATAAAATACGGTAATAGCAATAATGTATCTCTTTCGGTCCACACAAACAAACTTTGCACTCCCTAATGTACTCAGCTTCACCTCTTACATTTTGTTGTAGAAAGTTTGTTTTCATCCATTCTTGGCTGTGAGGGGGTACATTATTGCCTAAGTGTGGAAAATTTGACTGATAAGAGCACCTGTTTTCTCAAATCAAAGATTGCCTGAAGCAAGGTCCAATGGCACAGATAAACAAACGGGGTAGATGGGTTGATAATGGTACACCATGCAAGGATCATTGTATCACACATATCTTTAATACATCAGTATGGATATATACATGTATCCCTAAACCAAACACCAATCTATAATGGACGAATTTTCCAAGCTGAAAATTTGTGTGTTAATTTTTACCATTGTGTTGTGAACATCTCAATATTGAGTAGTTTTTGCCATTCCCATGGTTGTCCTGGATAGATAGTTTCACTGATCAAAATTGGGTCGGGAAATAGTACTGTTCAACTTTGACCCAAAAATGAAAGATTTTTCAGTACCTTTATATTAACCAAGAGTCAGTACAACAGCTAAATGCTGCTCTTCATATTTTTTTAGCCTTATAAATTTTAAGAGTGCACATTGTACATAGTTATGCGAATGTGTTGCATATTCATATTCAAGTTGAATAAATTATGATAATTTATGTCAGAGTTGTTGCAGAAATTGGGATAATTTGCTTTGGAGATTGGCAGCCAAAAGTTTGGGAACTGAGTGCTGGGATGACATCATGACAATTCTCACAGTCCATGATAATATATTTTGACCTCCCTTCATTTGATTTTATTACCATTTTCTAGCTTTGTCAAGTACTTACAAACTATCCCACATTTTGATCAATGATGAATGTAGAACTTGGATTAAATTTTGTACTGGTTTTAGAACTTCAAAGTGATCACGCATCCCCACCAGTACACTTCATCTTGCTTTATACCTTTTAGTATTAAGGTATACAAGCAATTAACATTGCTGCTCAGTTTTTTTGACAAAGTTTGGAAATTTTTACACAATGTCTCCTCATACCCTTCAGACAAATGGCTGAAAAGTTTGTGGTAAATAATTTGCATTCAAGAAGAAGAAACATACATTCCCAAGCTTCCCATTTTTCTGTTTGTAGAACAAAGCTTGTACCAATATTCTCATTTGCAGAAACACTGCTATCCTCAAGATTTCCCTAGGGGGAGGCAAGACAGTATATGTAAAATCTTGGTATATTCGTCATACCGGTATATTTACATGACAATGGAAGATTCTGGTAGTCAGAGTCATCTTTGCATCTTTATGGTATAAGTCCTCATATTTCTACTCCAAGACTTGATGTATTATAGCAATAACTCTGTGCTGTCTTTAGGCTTGTAAGATGTAAATACTTCCAATATCATATTTAAACTGCTTCTCTGCATCAGAACTTTTAAAGTTACAAAATAAAACATACATGTATGCTAGGGTTAAACAAAACTTCAGAAGTTTTATTATCATGCAGGTTTGTAGTGATGGTCGGGGATGTTTTCAGAACTTTTATCGTTTCAAAAGTGTTCTATATTTTTGTCTTTTCAAGAAAGTCATACAAGAGTATGGTTATTGTATTGACAGGGTTGTATCTTGTACCAAGCGGTGTGTAGTTATACGGTCAAAAATGTGGTTTTCCTTATGATATTTTGCATGTCCACATCATGCACTGAGATTAAGATAACGTTGATATTTTGTGTGTGTGTGTGTGCACGTTATTTATTTAGTGATATTTATCATATTTTGCATGTCATCAGCCCAGTCTTGTCATTTCTGTTTAAATTCTCTGTAAGACCATTCAAGACTTAGTACTACGGCCAGTGATCTGTATTCATTATGAATCATTCTCTGATGTGTAAAATTTCTATCATTTTCCAAATATGGAGTTATGTTGTCACATCCATATATGGAAATCCACATTGCTTTACCAAATATGGAAGTTATTTACTGTACCAGCTGACAGTTTATCAAGAATGAGAAACAATTTGCCCGCTCAAAAAAATAACAAAACTTACAGTAACTCTATCAGTCAGTACTGTCGTCTGCGAAATAAGTTGCGTGGTAATCTGTCTCTTTGATACAGTGTAAATCCTGTGTGGGCCTGTTTCACCAACATGTCATGACCAAATTGGCTATTTGAGAAAAATATCAACATCATCATTATTTGATTTTTCTTTACAGAAATACAAGATATTACAATAAATAGATTACTTTATAGAAAACATTTGTCTATTTGTTTTATTTCTGCATGTGACGTCATGTAAGTTTCACATCTATAGAACCAACCAGTGACATATACTATGGCTGTGATGTTCTCTGTATTTATACTTATAGGTTTGGTCATGTCCGTGCGTGCATCCGTCCGCCGTCCGTTCACGCAGATATCTCAGAGATGCCTGGAGCGATTTCATTCAAACTTGGTACAAGGATTACTTCATATGTCATACAGATGCACGTCAATTTGTTTTGTGATACGATCCAATATGGCCGCCAGGCGGCCATTTTATTACGATTTTTCCATGTACAGAGCCATAACTCAGGCATGTTCCAACCGATTTTATTCAAAGTTGGTACAAGGACATTGACCAATGTCATAGATATGCACGTCAATTTGTTTTGTGATACGATCCAATATGGCCGCCAGGCGGCCATTTTATTACGATTTTTTCATGTACAGAGCCATTACTCAGGCATGTTCCAACCGATTTTATTCAAAGTTGGTACAAGGACATTGACCAATGTCATAGATATGCACGACAATTTGTTTTGTGATACGATCCAATATGGCCGCCAGGCGGCCATTTTATTACGATTTTTTCATGTACAGAGCCATTACTCAGGCATGTTTCAACCGATTTTATTCAAAGTTGGTACAAGGTTATTGACAAATGTCATAGCTGTGCACGTCAATTTGTTTTGTGATACGATCCAATATGGCCGCTGTGCGGCCATTTTATTACGATTTTTTCATGTACAGAGCCATAACTCAGGCATATCTCAACCGATTTTATTCAAAGTTGGTACAAGGACATTGACCTATGTCATACATATGCATGTCAATCGGTTTTGTGATATGATCCAAAATGGCCGCCAGGCGGCCATTTTATTACAATTTTTTCATGTACAGAGCCATTTCTCAGGCATATCCGCATGTTTCAACCGATTTTATTCAAAGTTGGTACAAGGACATCGACCAATGTCATAGCTATGCACATCAATTTGTTTTGTGATGCAATCCAATATGGCCACTGTGCGACCATTTTGTTACGATTTTTTCATGTCCTGAACCATAACTCAGACATGTATCAAGCGAATTCATTCAAAAGTATTTTTATCACAGACCTAATGAAGAGGACTCTATCCTCTCTGAGGACCTGTCATCAAAATACCCATTAACAAGTGGGGACTGTGTCATCAACGATGACTTGTTTCTTTTACATTCTTCACAGATATCAGTCGCCAATGACAATAAAAACTTGGGGCCAAGAAAAACACATTATTTGTGTCTGGTCCTTGACGTAAAGCAAAAGTGATGCAGTTGTCTTTCTTTGCCTTTTTTTTCCCCGACTGCTTTGGTATGACATTTTCTTTTCCTTCTATAGCACTTTTTAGGTATAAATCATTTAGTTTGTGCTTTTTATTTGGTACAAGTAGGTTTTTTGAAACATTAAAACAAACAAAAACATGATGTGCAGGTTTTGAAATGATGTACCCAATGATCAGAAACAAATCTTAGTATTTTGATCTACATGTGAAATTCAATTAATCATTTACCAGTAAGGTGGAGTGGTTCAGACATTGACTCAATTCTCTACGCATCAATTCCACAAGATGAATAGTGCAATGTTTGATTGAAACAAAGTTTTGTGGATGATAGAGTATCACGGGACAGGTTCAGTTCCAGAACAATGATTACCATTGTATTGTGTTTTGATTGATGGCCCATCTTGAGTCCCTCAATATCAAATGAGTTATTATTATATCAGAGAAATAAAATTGAATTCTTACAACTAGCAATGAGCTTGTGAATGTCACAAGACCTCTTCAACCTAAAACAATCAGTGTGACAACTGTCTATTCTTGGAAAAGTTATGCTTGGAATTTCTTAAAACATCATCACTTCATATAATTACTCTGAATAAGAAACATGTTACAAAGATTCTTTGTTAAATTTGTTGGAATTCAGTTGACCAGATTGTTGAAGTATGCGTTGCTGCAAGTTCACCTGGCAGAGGTTTGGTTCATCGTCACGCCTCTTGTCAATTTATATTGTCTCACTCGATTGCTGGTTCGGTAAGCCTTGCTGTATCTAGTAGTGACAGCATATCTCCCCAGTCACAGCCACAGATCAAAAACTCTTGTGTGTCCGTCGCATCTATGTGAATTCACCCAATCAGCAGCTTGGTTACATCAACATGGTCATTTCATCACACCATCTGCAGTTTAAACACACTGTAAAACACATTTCATCAATACATCCTTCGCTACCTGTCATTTGTTTCTACACTTCCATCATGATTCTAACCATCCAATCCATCTAACCCATTGATGGTGACAAGTGTATCCATGTTGTACACCCATACCATATCAACTCCTTCCCCAATGGTTTGATGTGGCACCCAGTGTGGGAATGGGAACCTGCAGGCAACCACTCTGCTGTCAGAGTTCAACTCTGTCAACAATTTGTCTGCAAGAGGGGACATCTGAAAGAAAAAACCAGTATGATTTATCAATTTAATAGTACTGTATTAAAACAAGCCTACAAATTATCAATGTTATATTTTAAATATTACAGGAATACAAACAGTGAACTGACCATACACCAGTAAGCCCCCTCCCCCCCAAGTCAATTTGATTCACAATAAACTAAAGAGTATTCTCTTAGACCCAAGACGTATTTCACATTTTTAAAATTTTACATATATATAATTTTTATGAAAGGCTGACCCAAGAAAATTCCCAAAAATTGCTTGACTCAGATAGACTACAAATTTAAACAATCACAGTGCACACTGTTTTAAAATAATATAATATTGTAAGAATGCAATAATAAGTAAACTATCAGCAAAGTTATGCAACATCTGCCCTATAAAATAGAGAGTGAAGACTAGTAAGAAAAGAATTACCATTTGTGGAACTCCAAAAATGACGACATTTTGGAAAGGGTGTGTCCTCATCTTCCACAGGTCTTGTCTGTAGAATGAGGCATGGTTGCCAAGGCCACGCAGTCTAGCTGTTAGCTTGGAGTACCAGACCAGCCATGGATTCAACTCCACACCGACACTCTGAAAACCATTCTTGGCAGCTTCCAGAACCTGGAAAATAATAAACAAAAATATAATATTACAGACAGTTCAATCCTTTCAATGACTAACACACAAAATCCAATGTTCTTGAGTTCTACATCTTTGGTATCCATGCGTATTCATGTCAATGACATTGAAGTTCACCAAAAATGTAAATTTCACAACAGTCATAGAAATTCTGGCATTCTGTCTGTGTGTATGTGTTAAATTTTCAAGAATACTGAACTCAAAATAGTGCCAAAGAGCCTGGAGATAAGATATCTTATCTCTCAAACTTGGACTGACTTATTCCAAACCTTTAACATATCACTATTCATGATCATTCATTGTGTGTTTCTTGGCAATACCTGAATTAACTTCCATAACATAATTATACATTTTCAGATGAAAACCATTTGATCAAAATATTCCCTTCATCAGGATATTTTCTTTGAAAATTTATTCCAATACTTCTCATTCTTCACAGACAGATATCAATCTATCATGATATGAGAACAGTTTTTCTCCAGGTTTCTCTCATAAGAGAAGAATGTCCCCCTCTGCTTGAAAATTTTGAGGGGATTTGGTTCTGGCTGAGGGGGACCATATCGCACACTCTGTAGAAAACACTGTGAGATACTCATGAAATATTTACAATTATTAACAGTTGGGAATTTTACTTATTAAAATATTTACTGTTGTGTGAAACTTCATTAGCCCTAAAAGTCAGGCAATTTTCCTTGCACTGTTGGTACAACAATTCAAATATTTACCCAGCATGCAAACTTGCAAGATTAACATTTCCACACCTGAGCCTGTCCAAAATGTTTCAACAATACTACAACATACCAATCAACAAAATAACACCAAGTGTTTACAATCCATTAAACGGTCCGCGACAGAAAACAGAACATTTTCCCCAGGGAAATTATTGAAAAAGTATCCCGAAAAGGATCATTTCTCTATCGTTCACTTTCATTTTCAGTGCAAAGAACATGATAAAATATTTCATTTCACTGATATCAAAACAGAGGACAAAGCATCCTCAGAGAACTTAACCTGTTCACCCCCAATTCCCTGTAAACAGTCCCATGGTCACCATTGATAACAATTGGTTTGGCACAAACCATGATGGTGAAAGGGTTAAATTGACATTCTTGATAATCTTGAAAGAATACTTCCTCACTAGGCAGCTATTCAATTTTGGTGTTGCTTTTTTTCTTATTAAGGTAGTTTGTGCCTCAACATGGCATAGACTTAAACTTTTGCCCAAATCTTTGTCAAGGAGCTAGTAAACCAATGCCTTTCAAAATCAAGGAGGAAAGTCAGGGGTCGCTATGCAAAATTTGGTACATAGAGAAACAAATTACCCATGTTACACTTGAAATTCAAAATTGCTGCCATCCCCGTGTAAACTCTATGGGAAAAACAAAATTTTTGATTTTTGAAAAACTATTTTATTAAAACATATTAATCTTTACAGCCCTGATACAGCTTTTGCGGCCCGAGGTTGTACAGCGGAAGGGCCCGAGCGTGGGAGGGCCTGTACGTCGTACGACCAAGGGCCGTAAAAAGCCATATCAGGGCCGTAAAGGTTTTATCATATACCTTATAGAATGATAAATATGTAGTTAACATAATATTCAACATTGTTTAGGAGATAAAAATGCGTGCGATATCAAATATTTATCGCCATTTGTGTCAGTTTTTCATAAATACAATGGGCGCTTCCCGTCGCGGATTGATGTACATAATGACATCATTTGTTTACCGGCAGAATTCTAGAACGCGCAAAGCAACATCCGTACTATTACGTGACCAACAGAGATCCAGGCTGAAATTGAGGTGTAAGAAGGACAAAAGCGTGATGTCAGTTTCTTGTAATTTATACTGAACAGGCACGCACTTAGTATACACAGGATTTCACTAGAATTTAGAAATAAAAGCTGATGTCACCTGCGCGGCTCCACTGTCGCCACGCGCAACTACGATCTGAGCGAGCAGACATTTTCCTAATCTCGCGCTGGCTTTGTGTACGAATGGAACATTTGCGGATAGCAACGCGCGTAGTAACAAGAATCAAGATAGTTCAGAAATGCACGCGATTGTCCATATCCGGGCACCAGGCCGGGGCGTGATACGTAAAAAATGCACAGATCTGAGGGCGCTTTCTTTCATAGCTTTACACAGGCACATGAATGTAGGTATAAACAAGCCCCCCCCCCCCCCCCAACAAGTAGTAGAACAAAGATGTTTTGTAAAAGTTTGAGAATCCAAACATTTGTCCTGAAGCTACCTTTATTTTCTAAATATCGCTGCAGAGAAGACTGATAGAATTTAACTTCAAAGTAAATTTAACTTCAATGCATTCCTATGTACACCGGGCACCAGGCTGGGGCGTGATACAGCATTATGCCATTACCTCAAGTAAGTTTTGTAAAACTTCTCCTTAGTTTTTGTCGTTTTCATTGTTCTAAATCAGTTGTACTATATTTTTAACCAATACCACATAAACATCAGTTTTTACGTGTCAAATATTAGCCGCCTCTGATGACTACATTTTGTCGTCTGCCGCACAGTACGCCGCGCGCGTGGTATGCGTCTATGCATACCACTCAGCTATGTATCAACCCCACGTAACTGTGCTAGTCACCTATGCGAATTCTGGTGGAATCAAACTTTGTTTTCCGTTTTTTCTCAGAGTCAGTAAGACTCGGCTTTCCCCGGGGAGCATGACCGATCACCGACGCGAGTGGTACTGTGGTGTACAGCAGCGCTAGCGTAGACTCGTACACCATAGCTTAGTTGACAATGGCCCCCAGTGCCGAATGTTCGATGTTCAGAAGCTGAATTCAGGTGGGGCCGGCCACCAGAATTCAAACTTTTACTTTTTTGAGGACATGTTTTTATCGATATCTCGTGATCAGCACGCAGTCGCCACGTCAAATATCGACCGTTGGCATTAAAAAAATGTGCTTTAGAAATGTTGCCCAGTGGGAGTGCCACTTTAAAGTAGAAGCAGCAATTCATTTCAAAGGAACACTTTAATTATTCTTCCTGGACTAAGAAAGATTTTTAAGAGTCAGCATATTTACTATATTATTGTATAACACCGTTCATTTTAACCTATCTCTGACAGACAAAACAATTAGGTTTAATTATGTGCAGCTATCACTGGCATTAAAAGTTAATCACAAAAACACAAAAGCTTTTAGCATGCAATTTGTGCACACTTTCATTGAAACCAATTTCCAATTATGCTGTAGGTGACCTTCATTAAAATAATTAGACAAGGAGCAATGGGAGTTGTCATCATTGCTAATTACCTGGCCATGCTAGTTTCTTTGACGTACGTGAAAGGCTATTTTTGGACTTATTGTGCTTAATGTAAGATATCATCAATATTTTAATTTATGTCGAAGATCTATTCTCAGTGGAATTTATGTAAACAGATCCAATCAATTGTATGATATTCCCTCACGTCATCATTTCAGCTGGGTGGTTTTGTCAGCACTGAAAGAAAGGCTTGAATGTGAGTTTCTTGAGCAAGAAATTTCAATTGGATCCTGGGACTGTCATTGGGAAAAACAGTAAGTGTTTCTGTAACTAACTATACTGTACTTCATCATATTTGAAAGATCTACAGAGGTGACAAAGCTATATCCATAAATGATACTCTATTCATACTTGAACAGTGTGACAATCTTCTCAGTTAACTCTACCTTGCATGTGGATGAGTTGTCACATACGTCAGTTTTCTCATGTGAAGTATACAAAGCAGTATGTAGTCTTCCAATATTTTACTCAGTTCTGATCTACCAAAAGACTAGTGTAGAACAGACAATTACTGCATCAATTGATCATAAGTTGCCATGGAAACGAACAAAGCCATAAGCTCCTCTTCATTTCAACACCAAAAATGCCTTGTTTGTGTTCAGATTGCTCAAAGGACAGCACGGATATGTTGTAGGTTTTCTCAAAATTAATATTTTTCTGGGACTAAAATTTTCTTTCTGTTCACTAGGCCCAATAAAAAAATACCAGTAAGAGTGTTTCCGGTAACCCAACCTATCCCCTCTGACCCTAGACTGTTTTTCTCATTTTCAAAAATCGCGTATGATTTTGCCAAATTTCGCTGTTTTTTTATGGGTCACATTGAAAACAGATTCCCCATCCACGTACCCTATTTGAGTATTTCCTAAGAGCTTGTTGAATGAAACACATGATTTTTTTTTTCTTACGCAGTATTACGTATAAAACATGTTATACTATAGGCTTGTCAATCTTATATTCAAACAGACAGTGGTATTACTTTCGTCTGTAGTCTGTAGAGTACGTGGTATTTGTGTGATGTGCAATTTGAACTTGTAACCAAAATCAACAACATCAATACCATTATATATGCAGTCTGTCAAGAACATAATTCGCATTTTATGCTACAAATTGTTACAGCTAAAAATATATGTGGTTGAAAACAAGTGTGTTAGAATCATCAATACCGGTATATCCCCACAACATGTGAAGCATTCAGATGGCATTGCACATAATGGACATTGGTGGATATATAATTGGCTGTCATCAAAAATCAATCACCATATAATAATATATTGCCTTGTATACAAGCTGCCTGCTTTCTTATGTGTAATGCCATGAGTTCCGACACTGAGCATGCCATGAAAATGTATGTTGACATTTTGTTCATAAACCGGATGTATGTACAAAAATTGTACACGTGCCATAACGTTCCAGTACATGCCTTGCCAGAGAAAAACGGGGGGAAAATTTACTTACTATTCTACCGTCACCACTTCCAATATCAATCAGGGTTCCGGAACGTCCTTTAAGGGCTTTCAAGACGTTCTCGATTTGCACGGTAGTTGCAGGGACAAACGGCAAACATACTTTGCGGAGGGCTGGCAAGATGAACGGAGTCGCAACCGCATACAGACCAGCTAATAATGCCCCCGAAACTCCTACCAAAATAAGTCCGGCTTTCCCTCGCTTTTTAGTACGACTTGCTTCGTCGATCCCTAGCGATTTTTCTAATATCATGTCTTGTATCATGTCTTGCGACGCCATTGTCAGTTAATCGTCTGATGCAAGGCCGTGTCAAGTCCATGCGTTAGGACTCGTCCACTGATTGTAGGCAGCCATTTTGCAGAGCAGACGTAAGCTCTGCACATAAGGAACATTCTGATTGGTTTATTGAAGTCTTGTCAAAACGAGCTCCCTGATTGGTCTATTGTCTGCTTCCACTTTGTATTTTCTTTGAAAGTTTTTTATGCACGTACAGGGGTCGCGTGACTGCCACAATTGATATATTCAAATGGCACGAGGATAAATCATATAAATGTTTTGCAAATCTAAGTTCAAAAACTCAAATTATCTTGGATCAGAAATGAAGACGTAGATAGTTAGTGTGATTTTGAACTGCAAAGTAAAAACAACAGCTTCAAAGTCCAAAAGGCCATGTCATTTCCCCTAGCAACGTAGCCCGGAGCTTTCAAACGTTGAAACATGCTGTTCCCGGTCAAAGTACCATAACGCGTTGTTCGCTCAGATAAACTGCATTCTACAACGGTCGTTACTACAATCTCTATCCAAACAAGCGTGGAAGTTGAACCTAATCTGATCAACCACGGTCGGATTTTCCGCTGAATTGGTAAGTTCAAAGTTTGTTGGAAAATTGCCGGGGAAATACTACTGTATGCAGTCTTTGTTGTGAACGGCTCACTTCTCCTCTGTAACAATTTTTTTCACTCGACCTGTTAAACGCGTACCACTGCGATTCTGTGCCATCTGCTGTAGCATCCGAGTATATAAAATCAAATGTACTCTTCACCAAGTACCATATTTTTTTACGAACAAATGTCTACACAAATACCAAAAGGGGGATTTGTGGGGGAGTGAAGCCATACAAATGACTGCGCAGTTGTAATTACTGCCGCAGGGTCAAATTACCCATGCCACTCAACGCTGCTTTCTATCGATCCGCCACCAGTGGCACCTGTTACGCCGACGAGCTGTAAGGAACAATACTCTGTGTGTTGAAGTTTGAACCACACAAAGACGCAATTACAATTAGCTAAACCAAAGCAAAAGACACTACGTCAGCGATTACCTGCCAGCGGAAATGGAATGCAATAGAACAAGAAATCCACACAGAACATTTTTGAGTCTAGGTTGTTTGTTTTTAAGAGCATAACATACAGTCAATCGCTGCCAAACTGTTTGCTATTTGTCCAGCATATCTGGATGACCCGGTGCCGAGGTCGTGGCCTTACATGATCCGAGAAGTTGATGGTGCTTTCATCACGAAAAAGGGGTGTACTATGGGGAAAAGACCGCGACTGATATGCTAATGTAGAGTTTAAAATATGTTCAGGCATGGAGCTCGCTTTCTAGCTCCATGGTTCAGGCATGGACATTTTGTACGTCCATGGTTCAAGTGAACCGAAAAACTGCTTTTGACAATGTTCCGTCACATTCATACTATCGTCGCATACGGTTTTGCCGTCAAAACATCAAAAGCTGTATCGAGTGCTGAAAATTCAACCTCTGATCCGATTAGACGAGAAATAAAATACCCCTTGTAAAAATATAGCTTGTGGACGGGCTGTGGCCAAACTTAATTAAATTAGCAGATATTCATGAAGTCGGGTGGGAATGCAAACAGAAACTTGGGGCTTGTAAACAGCGCCCTCTCTTGCCGTCAGTGATACCGCGTACACCGCTTACATCGGGTGAAAAAAAATAAGTTTTCCTACATATTTGGAAAGTTTTAGAAGTTTGAAGGTGAAAGTCGATGGTCCACGATGAAGCAATCATGATGTAAGAAATGTCTAAGTGATTTGGCGCAAATGTCTTCCTGCGAGGAGGAGGCGATACAAGCAAACAAACGAGAATCTCTGAAATTCTAGAGTTCATAAAAGGCAAAATTATAAGCGGAAATTTAAACCACCGACAGTGATTTGAATATGCCCACCTAGACTGTCAAAATGACCGGTACTGGTTCAGGAGAAAATGTCGTTAAGGAAGCACTGAGCTTGAAATCAAAACTGGTATCCCCTCTATACCCCGTCTAATTTGTCACTTAATTTTTTACTTTCTGAAGAACCTTTCTAAAATTTCGCTAATCACCTTGTCAAACCTCAGACACTCGTTCATGCAGACCACTGACAATCGGTAAATGTAAAGGGTCGAGTTTCAAGTGATGACGTCATTTGACCGACCCAAGCCACGGTGTTTGCAAATTACAAATGGGGCGGGTTAGCAAGTCCGTCTATATCAAGCATATCTGTTTGCTAAGCAGAAATATTCTTTCAGAACTTCTTTCAACTTTACAGTTGGTTGAATGGTATTTTGTTTACTCGTTTCCAATGAGGTTTTTATATATGTTGAATCCAAAATGTTCTTTCTTTTCAGTTATATTTTGAAACAGGGGAATTGCAGTCTAGGGTACGATATGTATATAGTGTAAATGATAGCGCTTTTAGTTTCCATAGTCAACCATGCGTCTCCTCGGGGACAGATATTCGGACTCTCAAACTTTACAACACATCCTTTTACTTATATATCTAGCACATTTAAGGGCTCAATTTGAAGCTCATTAAGTAAACAAAGTTTTCGCCGGCTTGATTTTGTGAAACTGAAAATTTTATTTTCCCAAATAGAGTTCACAGAGATGTGGTGGCCGTTCTTAGTT
The DNA here is from genome assembly GCF_041260155.1 of Ptychodera flava. Taxonomy (NCBI): domain Eukaryota; kingdom Metazoa; phylum Hemichordata; class Enteropneusta; family Ptychoderidae; genus Ptychodera; species Ptychodera flava. The sequence continues at coordinate 12,038,903 of NC_091932.1, read as the reverse complement.
TCAGCTGGCAGTAAGTATATATAAGGTAATGTGTTTATCTGGTATCAATTTTTGCACTGTGACCCATTCTTTTTATTCTTGATTTCAAAAATGGAATATATTAAAGTTTCCTTACGGACAGTTTGGGCAAAAGTTCCAGGCTTTCAATTTCGAGGAGCATACTATCTTAAAAGTGCAATGCACGTTGCGCTGACATAATAAGGGCAATTGTCTACATTAAAAAACTGAATTCCAAAAGTGGCCGTCTCATGATCTTTAAATGCTGAAATGATATTTTATAGTCAATAGAGACATTCAATATCATATAGCGTGGCAATAATGTCATACCAAGAATCGTCCGAAAAATCGGTCATCGTGGCGAAGAACGGTATTTTCTTACAAAGAAAATGTGATATAGTCAGCATTGTTCCCACCAGTAGCTTTGCCCATCGAATCGCTCAGCGGGTTTCAAGTTGAAATGCATAAACCTTTCAAAGATGAGACAACATGACAATATGAAATATTATATCAAAACACCGAATATGCTAAACATGACACGTGACCCCCCGCTCTTCAAACTTGATTTTTAATATAAACTAATCTCAGAGTGCCATTCCTCGTGAACCTAGCTACCTGACAGTGTACTTATTGCGAGAAAACCAAGTCAATGTGTCTCTCATCCCGACCCCATTGAAGAGTTCCCTTGAAACCATGATGCTATGCCCGTCGGGTATAATACACGTACTTTATTCCTTGATATGTACAACCGATCGCCTTTCACTCCGTGACAAGCAGCTAATGTCTGTACTTCTGTAATTGACACCACTAACACCGCCAAGGTGTTGTGTACTTCCAATTTAAACCTTAACCATAGATCAAATTTCAGGAAAAATAATCGTGAACAAACAAAATACAAACCAAACAAAGCTCTTTAATCTCCAAATTTGTGGTACATTTTCCGATAGTATATCATTGATATAGAAAATGGGGTTATCGGAGTTAGACCGCGCTAGGCATGGCAAATATTGGAAATTCCTCCTCCGTCATATCACACCTTGGTAACATACTTTGTGTACCATAGCAACGTGGCGATGAAACAATAGGCGGAGTGTACTTTCCAAGTTTTGTAAGTTTGATCGTTGGTTTCTTGATCAATGCATTGGTGGCGTCCGTGTGGATGGGGTCACAGTACTGAGTGATATCGATTGAGGTAACGTTATATTTCTGTGTTCAGCTTGTGTTAATATTCTAATGTCAACCAAAATTGGTTTTGTCGTCATTTCGATGCTGGTAAAGTTAGTTGTCCTTGAAAATTATCGATGGTTGTTTTGCTGAAAATGCTTCATAAAGTTTTGAACTATGTGGAACCTTGTATGTTGTATGTTGCTACATTTACAATTTAACGATGTATTCACTTACTCCCTCTGAAATCTGAAGAGTAGCGCCTCCTTTAAGGCTGCTTGTAGTAATAACCACTTTAATGAAAAACCATAACATTAAAGCTCATCAAATTTTGGTGTTCTCTCTCTCTCTCTCTCTCTCTCTCCTCTCTCTCTCTCTCTCTCTCTCTCTCTCTCTCTCTCTCTCTCTCTCTCACACACACACACACACACACACACACGCATTCAACCTTCAGTTTTTCAAGATAATTATTTTGTCAGACCCTGGAGTTACATTCCATTCATTTCTCAGTTATATACTGGCATCCTGTGCATCCGCAGCAAGTTTACTAAAAAATTTCCCCCTTTGTTTGGAAATTGTTTTTACTAGTAGTAACCTTACAATTTGTAGCCAAGCCACCGGGTTTCTGCCAGTTTAAATCGACTCTATTCGCCTTGGTTCATAATATTTCGACTCTTACTTTCTCATTAAAGTGGTGTCTCAGTCGAGTCACCCTTTCATGTGTGCTTGCCATCTCTCTATGTTGTATTTCTGCAGCTGTGTATACATCATACCGGTTTCTGAATTTCTGTGTAGTCCAGTCTTTAGCCTTCCATCCGTGTGTCTGTCAGTCTGTTACGTTGCCCACTACCATATGCATTAACATCATATTGCGCATGTTCTTCCGGGAAATATCTCAAAATCAGATTAGTCAGTAGTTCCATCGAGCGAAGAAGGAATTCCAATTTCAAGCTACACCATGTATTTCCTCCCCTTTAATTAATTCCACTTCGTCTAAGTCAACTAGCTTATTGGCGCTTGAAAAATTCATGGCAGAGTGTACATAAGCCCGTGAACAAACCGTGTAACTTCACTATGTAACGTTTTTTGTGTCCCTGTCCATAACCGACCTCTTCGATAATTTTTGCAGTCATGTGTGAAACCTGTCGCCAAATACATACATATGTCAAGAAGGTGTTTATAAACTGGGGCATTAGCATTGTTGAAGGGCATCGTTCCTACATTAATAAAGAACAAATGGTTGACCTTTGGCCCAAATTTTCTTCCTCATCTGAGATGTTTTAAACACGAAAAGAAGACCCCTTATAAAGGAATGTTCACATGCCATATGGCTGTCATATTTCAACACAGCTCGATCACTGAAAGCCTCATATGATGGACCACTATCGTGTTTATGTGCATATTTGTCATACCGTATGAAAAATGACAATGCAATGGTATGCTTGCTCCCATGGAATAAGTCCCTTTTTATCAGCGGTAGCCATAGCAACAAGTAGCGCTGGGAAAATATGACGTCAGGAAATTAAATCAAAACACACAAACATACTTCAGAGGGCGCCATATTAACAAAGGATTTTTTGTGATGTACATATATACTGAAGGATATTTCCAATTTATCACGGTTCAATACACATGTTGTATTTTCGGAGACTAAAATTTTAGTATGATACGCGCTGTCCTCTTTCTTTACGAACCCTTTCTTGACTGACACAAAACGCATCATAGAATAGCCAAATGACAAGGATAATATTTTCCGAGAAATACCAACGTAAAATTCTCCAGTGATAAGCTACTCTCTAAGTTGAAATATTTTACATCACAACGTTCCGAAGACCAGAAGAATATTTTTAGAATCATGGGAAATTTTATGCTATTTTAGTCTTTCTATAGAGATATCAATTAGTACGGACATGGCCTCACTCACAACATCCATACAAAAGTACGACATGTAAACAAATGCCAACAGCAAAACATGTTTACATCAGTATTACGATCTATCCGTGTCGGTGTTTGTCGGTATGAGTGATCTTCCCAGATAACGGCACCGCGTTACGAGATAGCAGCTGTGTGATTTACATCAAGTGTAATTGACAATCTTGAACACCATGACAGATACCCTTATCAAAATCGCTGTTTGTTGAGTCGTAGTTTATGTACCTTTCTGTGTATTCTTGCAATTGACGTTGACCATGGTCGAGAGCGTTACTGGGTAACAAGCCGACAGCGTTGTTACCATAGCGACGTGATCATAACTCCGATTGCAAGCAGTTGTTGCGATGAAGCAATCTCTCCCGAAAATACGCAGACGTGGACACGGCTCTTTTTGCCTTTCATCCCGGCACCAGAAAGTTTGTGAGACTTTGGTTATGCTCAGTTTTAATGATTACGTATTATCGTAGCGTCGAACATCGTGATAAATTTAATCGTGGTTGATATGACACACAACGCGTGATCAAATTATCCTAGGATGATGCATCCCAGCAATGTCACGTTTTGATAGCAGTCTCCCCATAATGTTTTTTTTACGAAGTAAAGATAAATAAAAATAAGAGTATACTTATAAATCGTACACTTTTGTGTATTTAGTTAATTTATTCTTTCATTCATTTATTCATTCAATCACCCATTCACTCATTCACTCCATCCACCCACCAATCCATAAATTTATACATGTCAACTGTTACGTTAGAGCTTTAAATCTTTATGTTAAGACCTATTCATGGCGTAAATTTATCTGCAAAGAGCCGTCTAAGTTTGACAAGGTCGGTCACTTCAAGGCAATAAACATCGATTTTTAAAAATCTCTGTCCGAGGTGAGTGAGCATATTATTCAATCAAGTGATCGTTCTCACCGAGGCGCTGTTGACAAGCTTCGCATTTACAAGACTGGGAGGTTGATGGTTTCTAGTTTCAAAATTTGGAGTTAGAAATCTCCCAACGTCTATGTTTTCAGTCACCTGTTTGCCATCGATCAGCTGAGTGTGTTGGAGATGGTTATTTGGCTCGGGCTAAATGTATGGGCGACAGTGGGCCCTGAAACTGGGCGCGAATTCTTTTCATCTGATTGTCTTCATTCAAATTAATGCAAACTATCGGTGGCCGCATTAGCGCGGAAGGATTATGTTAAACAGTTACATGCAAAAAATAAAATCGATCGGCTTCGTAAAGCACTGGAAGAATGGATTTGATGCTGTTGTCTTAAGTACACTAGGATTTACAGATCGCTTTCAAAAGACAGTTCAGTACAGTAACATTGAAATATAGGGACTTTGGAAACGTCTTCGTGTGTTCAAGAATTCCCATGAGAAAAAGTGTGGTTGTGATGTGCAGGCTGGCGAGGTTGAAGAAGGCTCTAGGTAGTTTCTATTCTTCTTCTGCTCAGGATAATTTGCTGAGAGGGGCCTCTGAACCCATTGCTTGTAATACCCAGAAGGCTAGGCATTTGTGAAGCCAACCAAAATTAGTTCAGTAATCAACCATTTCTTAATCGCGAACAATCGATGGTGACGGGTGAACAAATTGCCATCCTAATGGTTTAAACATTTTTGGATGAATGTATCTGGAATGTCCGTTCACGTGGATCTTTTTACTTTTCCTGTTTCAAATTTGTTAAATTCGTGATTTTTGCGAACCACATTTACTAATGAGGTATTACCCATCTCATCATCTTTTTTTTGAATTCGTTGGTTTTTGTGTTGTTATTTCCAATATTCAGTCGTCGTATGAGATTCACTCAAGTAGATTAGTTAACGTAATTAACGCAATTAAGACTCAAAATGATCGCTCTAATTATTGAAACATATAGCCTCGACTATAGCGTTCCAAACGTTGGGGGAAAGTGATGTATTTTGCTAGGAAAGAACTCAAGAGACCGCGTTTTGCACGTCCCTACCCATTATTTATAGACATTTAATTTTCAAAGTCTGCTGCCGTAGGCAAGTGTACAACGCCTGTGGGCAAGAATTTGTCTCAAGTGATCACTGACACTTACACGCCTCTGTAATTCCGCACACAAGATTCATCGACCCCAACTTCAGGTCTGGAGTCTGTTGAGTGCTTCTCCACAAGCGGCATGGCTCAATACATTTTATTATAACCTGCATACAACCACTTTTGTCAGCCTTTTTTGTAGACCTATTCAGCGCTATGTCGTTCGAATCCTACCTAGGCAGCGGATAAACTAGGCTGAAAGCGACCTCAATTATAGTGCCATTATTCTCTGTATATCTCTCCTGAACATTGTTGAATACCTTCATTGTGAGGGCGTAATAATATCATCATTGGTCTTCGTGTTTGCTTTGCCAAGGAGTTTTGAGCCAGGTTCAAGGACGCCCGCCAAATTATGAGGGCACGTGTGGCAGATGTGTATGGAAGACCTTTGTATTAAAAACACTGACAAGAGGCAAGATAAGATTGTTACCGCTCATGTGCCTTGCCTGGTTACGTGAGTGGAATTCCGCGCACGTATGTTTAGCAACCTGTTGAATGCTTGTTTGCAGTAACCTGACGTGAGTGCGCAGATTTGATATGTCGGGTTTCCTGTCAAAAATAACATCAGTGCTTTCATCCGTTAAACAATATAAACAATGAGAACGTTCGGTATGACGTTACGCAAGTAAGTCAAAGGTAATCTGTTCTCGAGGACAATTCGCCTTTAATCTGGCGCAGGACAAATATAGTTCGCATATTTCTTGCGCATTTCTCCTGCGGAAATGAAGTTCTCCTGTACTTGTGATTTTGAGACTCGCAATCCGCAGTTCTAGCGTAGGGTGTTGTGATGAATGCTAAGCTATCGTGTGAACAATTGTTGTAACACTGAATCAATATATTTTAATTACAGAAATCGAGTGGAGACAACGCCACCCCGAGGCTGGTCTGCCTGTCTGTGTGTCTGTTGTTTTCGTTCATAACAAAGCCCGCCACGATATGCGTTGCCAACAGACACCTCAGCGGCTCTAGGGGTGTCTGGCCTCGGACTTGAACGCCTGGGACTGGTACAGTAGACGGCGCCTGCTCATAACCAAAGGTATGTGGAGCACGAAAACGTCGAGTATGGCTACTCGAAGTGGATATTCTTGAACTCTGATCGCTCGTGAAATACCTGAAAGGAATTTGTGTTGTGAGTGTCAAGACGACCACCTGTACGGACCAGACTCCATTGCTATACAGCGAACACCAATACTACTATACTCTAACTGGAAACTTTTGCGACATTAACTCTCCTGTGATATTATTATAACAAGTAACCGATAACGTCAGCAACCAAGGATACTTACGGATAGCGTGCTGTGAGTACTGAGTTTTCACATTTGTACACCGGGTTACCAAGATCCCGAAACAGAAACTTCTCCGATCGATAGTTCACCATTGATTGTGAATATAACGTTTCTCAACAAGTAAGAGAGAGACTTGTGAAAGTTGGTCACGTTTCACGGCTCGGCGCCTTTTCAAAGGCATAGAATTAATAATTCGAATCCCGAGGAATGATCAGAGCTATCAGAACTGAAGGATTGAAGTTTTTAAGTTTGTGGTTTCGTCGGGTCAGTGTTCGGTGTGACTCAAGCGACTCGTTGGACTGGTTTCGTTTGCTCGAGAACTCGTTGTAGAGGGGAAGCATATTATGTCAACTATGAAGGGAAAAGGCAAAGCAGAGAAGTACGAGGTGACGAAAGTGGACGTAGCCACGTCACCGGTACACCAGCGACGACAGAGCAGTCGCGCCAGCATGGTGTCGTCGGATGGATCCACCATCCAGGAGATTGAGTCGCAGTTTCAGTTCGAGCTCGGACGGACCTTCTTCGAGAGGGCCGTGCAAAAAGCGGAGCGCCACTACAGCCGCGTCAACTCAGCCTCGAGCGTCCGATCGGGTCTTTCATCTCAGGCGAACACTTCGTACAATCAGAGATACCGCGGCACGGCTTTGTCGGATCGCGGGAAAAGTATTGACAGAACGTCGATAGATCACTTCCTGCTGCTTCCCGAAGACGAGGACGACTTTCGGTTTCGAGGAATACATCATCAACGGGTGTTTGGACCCAACCGCCGTGAGTAGGAAGAAAGCCCTGCTAAAGAAACAATCTGAACTCGACGAAAATGATCAAATTAAAACACCAACTCAGGAACTCTTGATCGACGACGAATTTGCCAGCGAGGTGCTGAGCGAACTCAATCTGGATCAGGTCGATTTGACGGAAGGAAATTTAGCTGAATTAGTCGCGCAGCGGTTGATTGAATCGGGACTTGTGGCTAGCGATGAACTCGTCCACGGTCAGAACCCTACGGACGGGCAACCAGAAAGCCAAGGACAAGGTGATGCAAACGATATTGTTACGGACGGAGACAGGACGGACGACAAAGGCAATGAATTAGTTGTGAACGAGGTCGCCCCTGACGTCGACAAAGGCAGTGCGCGAGAAAACCAACCAAGCGAGACAAATGACGTTCCTCGTGAGGAGGACAAGAATACGAGCATTGCTCAGGCAACCGGTCAAGAAGGGCAGCCAACTTCATTACAAGGGCAATCGGAACAGAAGACAGACGGGATCAAGGGGAATGTGAACGAAGGCGAAAACAATTCAAAGCAAAACGAGAGTCCATCACCACAGGATGGGTCGAAGGACGAGACAGCCAGCGTCGGTAAAAGATCTATCAAAAGTTCAAAATCGAAATCAGGTAAAAAGAAGAAGGGCGACAAAAAGGTCACCTTCGTCGAGGAAGCCGAAGTGAAAAGGGCAACTCCAAGGTCGCCTAAAAGTCCCAAGGGCAAGAAAGGGAAAAGTGCTGCGGGAAAGAAAGGTGGAAAGGCCGGGAAAGGCGACAAAAAGGGAAAGAAAAAGGGAGGTAAAAAATCACCGACTCCATCATCTGAGCCTTCTGAGACTGAAAGCCAACCGGAACAAAACCAGGAGAAACCTCCCGACGCTGGGGACGCTGCCGCTGTCGAGCAAGAAAACAAAGATGACGTTGCAACTCCTGAGGAACCTAAAGAACCAGAGAAAATCATCCTGGACGAACCACCGCAGTACTGTTTGGCCTCGGAGTACAAATCTAAAGAACAGATGGTCAGAGAATGGCTGCACGGCTGCAGTACAAATGCTGCTATCAGGACACATCCGATAATATAGCCAAGAACTTGGGCTGTAATCGTGAACTATTTGGAAACTTCAAGGGTCCATTAGCTGTAATTTCTTTATGATGTGTTCTGTCTGTAAACTAGAGTTTCTCTGTCTAATTCCAACTTTGTGTTGCAGTACTTACCAACAAGGCCCTTGGTGTGCAAAGTCCTATGTCAATGTTGTTTACTATAATTTTATTTGTCAACATACGGATCAACCAAAAGCGATCAACAATAACATTGTATATTGCGCACGAAGTACCGAGTTTGTAAAGTTCACGCTTTGTATTTCAAAATGCCTTTGAGGAAAAAAGGAAGAAAAACGTACTCTCGTTTTCGGAAACACAAATAGTCAGAATACTAATTATCAAAAGTTACAGCCGTCATGCAGTGACCTCGAATCATCCGCCAAGTAAAAAAACTGCATGAAAAAACCAACAGAATTTTTTGTAACTTTGTGTGATTTACAATTCATCGACAAAATTGGACTGGGAATTTACTTTCCATCAGGGGGTAGCAATACACAATGAAATATGTTTCGTATGTCAATCATGACGCAATTATTAGTAATGCTAGTTTGACTTCAGTGATGATAAATGGTGCCGTCCTCTTTCGAGACTTTTTTTTCCGCAGTACTTGAGTATGTTGGGGATATTGAATGTCAAGTTAGTTTTACAACATTTCCGTCCAACTATTTCATACGCTTACGTCGTTTAGAGGTGAATTATGTCCAATCAAAGATATTGTGTGCTTTTGTGTAACTTTTTTTACCACAAAAGCGGAAATATGATTTGTTGTCAATTTCATTTCGTGTAAGTGTGAATTTTTCTATTTTGTCATTGGATCATGCATTTAGCTAATGCGTAAACATATGCTCAAGTAAGTTAATGCATGGGTGTTTGTACCCATCAAGCCCAGAAGTAAGAAAATGATCAGTTATCTTAAAAACCACGCGATTTGATTGATATTTGGCCTAGTTATTGGAATTATTAAATTCATTAAAATTAATGTCTGCCTAAATCTTGACGAGTTTGAGTCACGTGACCAAATCTGATATTTTCCAGCCAAAATTTATGTCTTTATTAATTTTGATATTCCAACCGTAACCCGTTAAATTTCCTTGATTTTCTCTGCACTTTTGGAAACAACATCTATCATATTCTTCCAAAAATACATGGCACTCATGAAACTCTATCTATACTTCTTTCTGATATTCAAAATATTCATGTAAAATGTCAAAAATATTGTATTTGTTGTTTTTTGTGAAGAAATATTATTCAAAATTCAATAATTTTGCATCTGCCACTAGTTCTAACACAAGTTCCTATCCCATTTTACATTAATTGGTCATAATATTTTAAATATTTTGATGTTTAACGGTTGGAATATTCAGTTATTTGCAATATACAATTTTGGCGGGAAAATAATAGATTATGGTCACGTGATCTGACGTAGGTAATATATTATGATGAATTTCAGCTTAATCAAATGCAAAACATATTTTTGGCAATTTTCACAATTTTCTGACCACGTCTGATTAAAAAGTATGTTCAAACTGATTTTACGTGTATGTAAGCCTATGCCCATGCATTAACATATGTTTTGTGAATGAAACATACATGTTTTGTTTGTATTCCAATGCCTCTGCAATGAAATATACGACCTTTCTACTGAATAATGTTGTTTTGTCTTTATATAGTGGAGTAACCATAGTAATTTGCATAGTCTTGGTAGTGAGTTATCCGTAATTACGATGGTATTATTCGTTATTAGCGCAGGCACACATGAAAAAAGAACGTGTTTACTGTATTGAACGAGAAGCTCTAAATAGAAGCTTGTACTTTTCATTTACCTGGCGTTAAAGAGACAACGTCGCTATTTTTAAAGGTTGTCAACGAGAAATTACCCGCACTGAAAAAAAAATCAACATTGACCTTAAGATGGACAAGAATAGCACGGTGAACACTAGGTGTTTCAAGATGGCCAAGGGAAGTACAAGTGTGATTTCTAAAATGATACCAAATTGACAAAATAGTATGAAAGAGACTTTACCCCTTATAGAGGAGAGAAAACTAAAACAGCAAACCAACGAAATGATTTTTTTTATGTTAGGCGCTTTCGAAAAAAAATCCCGGAAGATTGGGAGACTTTCTACGTCAGTAATTTTTTCTAACCGAGGATTTGGATTTTGAAGTGACAAGCGACAACAAAAACAAAGTCCGGGGCCCTGAGCATTAGCTCTGCAATGAGAGGTATCATGTACACTACAAACTCATTCCACACACCTGTCTACTCAGTTGAGCCGTTCTTTCTCGTTCTAAAGACTCTGACAACATAAATTCTTTTTTATCAGTCACGCGTGTGCCAGTCAGAGTTTTGTACTCTTACCATGACATGTCTGTTTCTCTAATATTGAAAACGATGGTGTGTGGAAACTAGATTGGTGAAAAACAGTTGTCTGGAACGTGTTTTGGATAGAGACCAGTATTTAATTAATTCGATGATAGGGTTAGGTACGCTTTGTTTTGCGTTTGACAGTGTGCCAGTTTCACATGTGAATTGTAAACAGTACGTTCGTTATTTGGTCAGACCATCTCGTCCTATGGCTATGTCAATACACAATTGCCTCACATTTCAGCTGTGCACTCAATTTGCATAACCAGAATAACATCACAATGGTGAATTACCTCTAAATTCATAGCTGTCAGCAAGAAAAATTCCGAAATCCGGCCCCAAGCATGTTTTATCACTGCCCGTCGTAGTGTCAATAACAGGTCTGAACGCTTTAGGGTAGAATAAATTACATGTGATGTTGCCATGGCGATATGCATGTCAACACCACGCCACATGTTATTGTTCTGAAGCGTTACCGGATCCAGCCTCACGTCGGGTCAACCCAATATCGAGTAATTGTTCCCCTGTCTGGACAACAATACAACAATTGCAACTTGAGAAACATGACCGCGTTAAATTTTCATTTGGTTCCCTTTTGTTTCGTTCTGCCTCAGCGGTGTCCAAAGGCACGGTTGCCCTAACCAAGGCCAGAGGCACAGAAACCAACACAGTGGCTGGTAAATCTTTAATATCCCTCCTCCAGTATTTATAAGGTTTTCCTGTCTGCCCATTTAGTAAACGCGTGACCCTTTCTTTCCTCCTTCGTCAGCCAATTAAACATACTGAGTAGTCGTGTCTGGCCTCGTCGATTACAATTTTATCGAGTGGAACAGAATGCCAACATTCTTAATTGGCTGCAATTCATCTGTAAAATGGCGTTTTCAACTTATTAAAATGACCTGAACACGGATATTCGCCAATATTATACGTCCGTTTCCCTATCTCAGGATCGTACACTTCATGGAAGTAGAATTTCCCTTGGAAGCGGCGAATGACGTTGCATATATTGTCCAAGATTTCTTTCTATATGGGTAAATTATTTTTCGTGAAAATCAATTTGTTAATTGTTCCTGTTCAACAAAATATAGAATTATGGTAAGTCTTATGTTTCCGATCGACCTTCATCTAAGTTATGTAAGTTTATTACTGTGTGATAATGCCAGCAATGAGATTAATTAAAGTTTATGATTGCGTAGTGAGCACTATAAATGTTTGACTGTTGGAAATAGCTTTGAGACGCGAAAGGGATCTGCGTCTACCATATCAATGTGTCGTAAAGGTGAATTTAAGGGATGGACCGTTACATCTTTGGAGGAACCAGTCAGAAAATACCCAGAAGTCATTTTTTCGGGGTCTAGAATATATCATTTTTATGAATTTGCATGATGGCAAGAATACTCCCCCCCCCCCTCCATCCATTTGCTATATTTCAGTAGACCATCATGAGAATATTTTTCAAAACAACGTCGCGGCTACGATTTCCCCTAAAACTCTTTGTGCTGTTCAGATTTTCCCCCATACTGTCGACCATCTCTCCGAAGATCCATGGGTCCGCGTCGACCCTAAACAAGTTTATGTTGATAACCCCACTGGTGAAAGCAAGTTCAGGCGTTTCGACAACATCACCGGATATGCTTTGATGGCGTTGATGCTTTGATGGCGACACCATCTTTAAAACGGAGAGGAGAAACACAATCAACAAACAGTCAAGAGTAAACGTCATAACTTAGCAAAGCCACTGAAAGACTTGTCAAATCCACGTCGCCAAAGTACGTCAAAACAATTGCTTGCATTGTTAACATATAACAGTCAGAAACATAAATGAGTTCGCTTCCCGTCTTTTGCAGAAAAAAACCCACAATACTTTAGCCAAGTACACAATACTTTTCACACTACACCATTTAGAAGCAGGAGAGCGTAAGCTGACGTGATCCATTCTTGCTAACTTTTCAACAACGAAAAGAAATAAAAGAGCACGGTCTCTGTCATTAACGCCGCTGGCTGGGAGTTCGCGACAAACAAGTGTCTTTACATGTAAAAAAAATAGCTTCAAGAGTGATCCCAGCAGGACTCTCGAAAAGTTGTCAAGACCAAAGTGTTTCACTTATGGCCGCCGTTGTGTTTATTGACCGTCGCTAAAGAGAACTCCATTTAAAGTGGTACAGAGGAGAACATAATGATTCCACTCATGACAGGAACACTAGACCTATTTTAACGTCTTTAAAGCCAAACTGAATGACGCGTGACGTTATCCGAGTCCACACAGATGCATCGCTGAGATAGGCTAGCGGAGCTTAGCGAGCGATCTTGCCGCTTTCTGGCTTAAGATGAAACTATCGTCGGCATTGTGTCGGTTCGCGTTTTATTTAAGCTTGTATATTTGTTTTTCGAAAGAAAGGACGGACTAATATGATGAATGCAGAAGTGGGCATTGATAGCACCGTTAGCTCTCTTATTATAGAGCAGCATCAGCGCCGGAAAATCGATTTTAGAAGAAAAGGGTATAGTGAAAACAACGCAACACTATTATAATCCACACGCATTACTTTTTTCAATGGATCAAAAGGAAGTGTATTGTAGGAGGTTCCATTGCTTCTTAGCACTCCTCACAAGTAAACTGTAGTTACACATACGTCGGAGCAATTTGTCCAATGCAACACTCTTCTTTCAGTCAAGGTTACGGGTTACCGCCTTCGACGAGTACCTGCTTCCATGAAAGTCTCCCCATAGACCCTGGATAAAGGGTCTATGGTCTCCCATTGTAATCATTCTGTATTGTAGACGAATGTCTATGGTGATCAATAATGTACTGTACGTTGATCTATTTTAAGTGATACCTCACCTGCGGTTTGACCTTTCTCAGCGGTCGTCCAAATTACTGGAGATGCACAATAGAGGGATCAACTCAAAGTCATATCGATCAATTCTATCTCCTTGCAACTGGCCGGGGATCATGGGATAACATTTCGGCGCCAGACATGACGACAGCATACAACAGCACGGCGACATTTACCGCATTCTTTTATGCACTGGCTGCCATATTTATTGGTGTACTGGTAAAGATTTGCCAAATTATACATTATAATTTTAAGATTAATTAAGGAAAAACGTTTAGAGATTACCTTTTCTTCATCTGCGCAGTTACTGTTCGTGACATACGATATCGACACATATACGCCCATCCATCAAACCGTCCGTCCATCTATAAATACACATACATACATACATACATACATACATACATACATACATACATACATACATACATACATACATACATACATACATACATACATACATACATACATGTTACATGCATGCATGCATACATACATACATACATACATACATATATACATACATACATACATACATACATACATACATACATACATACATACATCACACACACATACATACATACATACATACATACATACATACATACATACATACATACATACATACATACATACATACATACATACATACATACATACATACATACATACATATTTAATGATCATTTCAATTTGTTTGATATAATATTCTCGTTAACTAAGTACTAATTTTCCTCTGAAACTAATTGTTCAGATAAATTGAACATGTATACATTTGACAATATCATGATATAATAAGTAATAAGCCGCTCAGCAAGTAGCAACGTTGAATGCAAACTGACGACATATTAAAACAAGCGCAAACTACTGGCAAACCTCAGCATTGGCGGCCTTGCTGGGTCTTGTAAGAGTGCAGGAATGAAAAACACCTGCGGGTGAACATACAAATTTGAAAGAGCATCGTGACACTGCAACATGTGAGTGTTCATGCGTACATAGGGTCAAATCAATCGCGAAGTCTATTGTTCTGCAGACAAGATACAGTCCATCGAGGCCTGAAGTGAATGGCAACTGCCATAAAGTGCGAGACTATTAGCCAGTGGCCATGTCAAATTTATGTAACCATCTCGATGACAGAGCTATTACAAATCGGGGGTGGCTGCAGTTTATTCGTTCGTGACTCGTTTACAACAATTAATCGATCACGCCGCTTCTACATTGACTGTAAGTTTTGTTAGGTAGTACTTTTAATTGGAGAAGAATTATCGATCAATGCCTTTCATAGTTTATCTCATGGCCATAGACAATAAGTTTCAATCATCAAGGGACACGTACATCTCTCTATCTTAAAGAAATCCTTGTTCCGGGGCTGTGAACAATACGTGCAGGTTTTAAGGAGGTTTAAGAAGTTGGTCAACCTTGACTGTCAGAGGTTCAAAGCCCCAGCAATATCTTTCTTTTCTGTACAAGTTTCTGTTCTGTTCTTTTCTGTTCCAAGTGTACTCTCAGAAAGAAAACGTTGTTCCTTTGAGTTTCTTGGCACAAAGCGATTTTTACGAAGCAGCATGCCGCCAATAATCTTGTAACACTGAATGTCTTGTCACTGCAAGTACATTTCACAGGATCAAAACAAACAAACATTAAGATAAGAGAACATATTGTTTCCAACTGACGTCTTCAGTAATTACAGCATTATGAAAGATGCAAGGAAAATTGCAATCGGAAAGTGTTCATGCCTGATTTTTGTCATTTCAGTGTGTACGTTTCACATTTCCTCTGATTTCCTGAATGTTGTGAGAGAGAGAGAGAGAGAGAGAGAGAGAGAGAGAGAGAGAGAGAGAGAGAGAGAAGCAGGAAAACAGAGAAAGACACATAAACAAACAAACTTAGCACCTGGGTGATCTCTTCGACGCTATTTTGAATATACGTAGAATAAGAAACTGGATCTACAGTCAAATGAAAACTTACTGAAGAATACATCAAATGATACAGTTAATGTATGAGCTTTAAATAGTAGCTATCCTAGCCCTAGAGCCTGTACCGTGTAACTTGCAATTGACCTTGTGAATAAAGTATGCTGATTCAGCGACACACCTGTGTCTCCGTCAAGACTGTTGTATCCCAGTGTGAGTACCAGACGGTGATGGCAATTGCATTTATGATGTACTTTGTTTCGAGTTGGTGTATTTTGAAAATGAAGTCTTTTTCAACACTTTTTCTTTCTCTCTCTGATTATTCAATGTGATTGTGCTGAAAAGTGAAAGCCTTTGACAAACGCTTTACCATGAGTTTTGTAGAGTCAACTGAACGAATGCCAATTACAATACTCTTTTTCAATTTAACTTTGCTGCACTCTGTTCATTGCAACCACGTGCACGTGCACACGGTTTCAAATGAAATAAATTTAAATGTGGGAGAAGGATGACGTCAATTGCAGACTCCAATTAAATCGATTGTCGAGCTGAGAAAACGTCTTAGCATTGAGTTGTGCCAGTCTTTTAACTGAACATTCCAGAAGTTATTGTTCTTAATGTGTCCGCGTTGAAGCGATGAACTCCGACAAATATTGTTTTCGGTTAGGTAGCTCTTTTCCCCACATGCCCACCGGCGCCTGGAATTGTCGTAGTTGTTCTGAGCTCAAGTCTGAGTGACACTTCCAGTCGTCCAAGGTCACTGATCGACAAGTGATTCTAGTAAGGACATTAATGTGAAACACCAGATGTGAAGAATTGCAGTAACAATGTCAGAGAAATCAATTTTTAAAGTGGTACAGTACTTCATAATATAAGCAATTTTTCCTCGCTCAAAGTAATCAATGTAATCAGCATCAACTAAAATAAGTATTTATGGTTTTGCACTGAGGTTGATCGATCAAGTATGCTTCGTGAAGAGAGATAACATTTTCAGAATCAGAGTTCTTAATTTTCTACAATGTTAAGACATTGTTTTGAAGAAAGGTTATTTAGAAATGACGTCGGAAACCGATGTTGTTGTACGTGATATTTATGTCTGAAATACGCAGTGCATGTGCATTCATCGATGGTGACCTGATTACAATACAAAGAAGGTTTTCAACCCTCAATGATTTGTGTTTACAGCCAGAATTAAAAGTAAAATAACGACAACAAATCTCTGTCCTCCCCATGACGTCACAAGTAAGAGCAAATGGCGTTAGATGTGGTCATGATTGGAGAACAAATAAACGATGGGTCGGATCGATTGAGAGACGCTTTTAATGATTATGTGTAGTATAAAATGTCGTTAATTAATTTCAATACGCCTGTCATAATGTTGTGATACTCATATTCCCACCCCTTGATCGGGCACCTTGACGTCATCCAAATTAAAAGCCTTTCTATTTTGCTTACTTTTATTTTCTTAGTTATGCAACACTTTCGTTCAAAGAAATTTAATGTTTCAATTACAGATCCATTAGCTTTAACTTTCCAATATTATTGTTCTGTCTTTACCCTGAAGTTTCTTACTCTACTTCAAAATCCGTGTTGAAATACCCAGTGAGTGTTCAAATTGTCAACACAGTTTGCATTCAAATTGTAAACAAAGCCTGGTGTGACGTCCTGTGGCAAACTGTCCACAGCTGAATGTTAGTCCGCACACCGATTCATAATGTCTGAACAATAACGTCAGTATTGCATGTAGTGTGTCGTCTTTGTATTTCAACATATTTGACGGACAGGAAGCTAGAATGTGTAACCCTTTACTGTTTAATAGATCTCGAACATATTAACAAGATTTACGCATATTGCCCCTCTAAGTATTGCTTTCTTTTTAAATGACGATCGACTTCAATATTATATTTGAAGCGATACATTTTGTGTTGGTAAAAGCGAATATCGACAGTAATTGCAAGGGTGTTTTTCATCATTATCGGTTCGTCATGTTTGAGGTCGGACTCTCAAATCCATACAATGCTCTTCCGATCTATCGCTTGGTGTGGCCTCATTTTGAGCTCTTGAAGCAAGTAAAGTTTCAAGAGTCTTATTTTGTGAAAATCGCAAATTCATTTTTATTTTATTTATTTATTTATTTATTTCGAACTCCAACACAGATATGATACAGTTAAAAACCATATACATCCGCACTTACAGGAGGATTTTAGTAAAAAATACAAATAACATGATGTTACAGGACAAGTAAGCAAGTTAAAACAAATGACATGCACAACAAGGACAAAGTAAAAATTCAAAAACAAACGCTTTTAGCTTTTCTTTTAAAACTCGAAACAGAAATGTTAAAAATTGGCAGACATTGATAAAAACTATTATACAGCTTTGTAATGCGATCAAAAATTGAATTGCTAGTAAATTTAACTCTACCACCAGGCTCATGAAATGTCCGTTTCTGTCTAGTTGATCGCCCAGGAATGTGTAAATTAAAAATTGGTTGGCAATCAAGAAGGGCATTAATTGATTTGTGAAGAAAAACAAGATCAAAATAAGCGCGCCTTTTAGACAGCATTGGCAAATTAAACATAACACACAGATCATCATATCAAACCTTACTTTTACAAGATAACACAAATATTTAACAAAGTTACGCTGTACAGCTTCTAGTTTGTCTGAGTACACTTTGTCAATGCTGTTCCAAACAACTGATGCATACTCGAGTTTAGTTCTAGAGAATGTTTTGTAAACCACGAGCAATGCATCCACTGACAACCGTTTGCCAAACCTTTTTAGCATGCCAAGTAGTCTTCGAGCATCAGTGACAATTGAAACAACGTGAGTTGAAAAAGTTAACTTTGTGTCTAGTGTCACGCCTAGGTCACTGTAACTATAAACAGTCTTCAAGTTGTGAGCATCAATATTATAATCCATCTCAATTGGCAATCTTTTCAATGAATGAGGAAGTACTACACATTTGGCATAATTACGGTACATTTTCCATTTCTCAGACCATGTGCATGTGGACAAGTAATTGATATCTTCTTGTAACATTGAACAGTCATTCACACTACGTATTATCTTAAACAACTTCAGATTTTTCCCCACGAGAGATAACACAGGTATTGGGGTTATTTTGAATTTACAACTATTGACAAATTTAAGGCAATTTTTGTCATAGTGCCAAAATGTGCACGGTGATCCCGATTTTTATTCTTGACTTTGAACAAGAATCGCTGAGTTTCTCCCGGAAAAGATTGGGCAAAAGTTAAGGCTTTCGATGAGAAAGTGCATACTACCCTAAGAGTCTTTTCTTAAACTTCAAATGACGCAAATGCAG
This sequence comes from Ptychodera flava, assembly GCF_041260155.1. Lineage (NCBI taxonomy): Eukaryota > Metazoa > Hemichordata > Enteropneusta > Ptychoderidae > Ptychodera > Ptychodera flava. The sequence goes on along the minus strand of NC_091932.1, from coordinate 12,020,150 downwards.
AGAATTTGGTAGAAAAACTCTCCCCACTCTAATGCTTTACCAGCGAGGTTAAATGTTACTATTTGCAATGCATTTCTCATGTTCTTTTTCTCAAAGAAACCGTGAGCATTTGCATAGAAATCACTGTAGGAATAAAGTAAACCAAATATATGACACTTTTGTCCATCAACATTTATTAACTGCGCAATTGGAAACAAAGACTCACCAACAAATGCGACATGCAAAGCTGCCTCTGCAAAATCGATGTATTATTGATTGATCGGGTACTGAGATGCTAAAATGACACTTTTTAAACTTTTTTATCTGCTCTTCATCGCAACACACTCTTCCTTGAAAGTCAATCCTGGACAGCAGAAAAGATAAACATGGCTGTAATACAGGTAATGCTTCTCGGTAGATTTAAGCTTAACTTTTAGCTGTTCTGAGATGCAAGGCGTGTCTTCCTATTGCAGCTTTGGACAGTCTCTGGACTACGCACAAAACTTGTCGGAATAAGTGGGTATAAAAACGCCGCCACCGGTGATCCTTTTTATTCTTTCGTCTAAAAAGTTTAATACAAAAAGAGCGCGACACTTTGTGATTGAACAGTTTTAGACCAAAGAAAAACACATACAATTACTTTGCTTCAAGTGTCCTTTCGTGATCTCACTCTCACTGTCCTTCACCACAATTCCGTTCTCTGCACTGCAATATATATAAAAAGAATCTCGGGACTGACCAAGCGCTTCTTTCGGAAGACGCTAGTCGATCGTATACGCATGCGTACAATTTAGCCAATCACAGTTCGTGCTGCCATATTTGAAACTGTGTTTTTAAAGTGCAACACCTTTATATTATCCGCTGTCATAGTTCTCTAAAAGTTTGTGTTTATTCGAGAGAATGGAATCAAGGTATAAATCTAGGAGTGCTGCGGTTGGAAATATCGATGCAAAGGCTCGCAGATTACATCGGAGGTCGATTCTACAGAAAACGGCCAGGGAAGAGACTTTTGACCGTAGGAGAAATCTGCAGTTGTCCCCTCTTCTGGACGAGTCCGCCGTTGCAAGAATTTCGCAGTCAAAGCGAGGGATTGCTGTGAAAGGTAGGGTTAGGAAATAGGCTTTCTTTTGTCACAAGTAATAATTTCGTACCAAGGGTATCTATTGATAACTTTGTCAATACCAGAATGTCAGAATACAAACTACGTGACCTGAATGGAATGGTCATGGATGATGAAGATGTCATCACGGCGCGGCACGGTTCATGATTGTGGAGGGACCGTGATGTCATAGCTTCCATGTAACAAGCAATGGTGCGAGGTTCATGAAAACAAAATGTTCCCGATTATCGGTTTTCTTTTATGAAAGAAAAAACGCCCCAAATCTAACTGTCTGTGTCACCTACAAATAGGCTGATCGCAAATGACCAAATAACGCTATGACCGACCGTTTGATCGGTCTCAAGAGTCAAAGCTCAGTCCCTACGCACGTGTGTGTGGAGGGACTGAGCTAGAACGTAGACATCTGAAGGTAGCTGCCATCTCGTAGCTGCAGCATGCAGTAATGTAGCTTGAGGTTTTGCCTGGGTATGTGGGTCTATGGATGAAGGCAGATGACGTTTGCTAGCCGCAACTGCCAGTGCTGTCTCAAGGATATATACGGATTTCCCTTGGGTATTTGTGAGGGGCAGAAACTACATGTAGTTTCCCTTTACATAAACATTGAGAAAACCGGGCTCTATATAACTGCTGCTAAAGTGACCTCTTCCCACTATTGTCACACGGTCTCTCCAGGATCGTGATTGTCAATGTCATCAAATTGGAGATGTCAGAGCACTGTCATTCATTTGGGTTTCTGGACGTTTCGGCACCAAGTCGTTTCGGCCCAAGACGTTTCGGCCTCCAAATTTCAGGCCCCAAGACGTTTCGGCACCGCTGAAGGCTACCAGTGGGAACTAGTTCTGGAGGGCGTAATGTTGCAAATCAAAGTACTAAAAAGACTGTCAACTAACTTTTACATGCTTTAATCTTTGTGAGAACATGGGAAGAGACCGTAAGAAAAAACTTCATATCATTTTCAAATCTGTGACACAATTTTATCGATATCAATAGCCGCTGACACGGCAAAAGTTTAAAAGCAGTGACGAAACAGCACGGCAAAATTCACACAAAATGCAGATAAAAGTACTGGTCAGAACGCAAAAGTCACGCTTACGAATATGAAGGATCAGCCAATTACTAAATAGTTTGAAAAAAAATCGGAACACAGATGCCAAAACGTCTTGGGTTGCGGTGCCGAAGTGACTTGGGGCCGGAAATTGGGAGGCCGAAACGACTTGGTGCCGAAACGACCAGTTACCTTCATTTGCTCCATAACGAGGCAGAGGGACATGGATGGATAGTGGAATGGAGGTACACAATCTGATTAAAACCAGATGTGGAAATGGCAACGTTTTCACCTTTACATGCTCTTTGTTGTCCTTGTTAGCTGAGTCATTCTATGAGATATTATCGTTAAACGATAATAGCCTCGCTCAAACACGCAAAGGTGTCCGGTTGAAACATCACCATCTCTGCATCTGATTTTAATCATATTTCCATGGATAGGTCATGGAGATAACAGAGACTCATCATATGGATAGGGTAAATCGAAATGCCCCTTGTAGTAGATGAAATGATCAAAAGAAAGGAAAGCATTGACAAGACAAGTTTAATATGCACATCCACAGCTGTCTTGTGTGTATGGTATAGACAGATTACCTATTTGTACTATTTTAGTAAATTTTTATAACACAACATCCCATGAGTGAGTCATGGAGCCTCTTGCTGTGATTTGTAGCCCTACATTTGGAGTTGTGTTGTGTGTAGGGCACAACACAGCCAGAGGAGTGAGGGCCATGGATCACAGCAGCTCCATGTAGTGCCAGTGCTGCTGCTGCTTGGAGCCTCTGAAGCCCTGAGGGCAGTGCACATTACTGTCTCTATTGTTCTGAGGTCAGTAACTGGTGAAGATGAAAGCCCATAGTTATCCAGTCAATTATTCACTCATCTCCCAATATTAGTAATTAGCATTCATATTAGCAGTCACCTTCATCCTTTTTTATAAGTAACTTACTAATATGGGAAATTTATATGCCCCAGGTCAAACAACCAAACCGGCTTCCCCAACACAACCAGAACCAGCTAAAAATAGCCGACGAGAAATGCTGAAGAAGTGGAAGGAAGAGAAAGAATTGAAGAAGAAAATAGAAAAAGAGAAAGCTGCTAAAAAGAGAACGTTCAAAGTTTGTCACGTTGAACACAAAGATACCAAACTATACTCCAAAACTGGAGGTGCTGCAAAGAAGAAACCGGAACCTAAGGTTAGTGTTCTGAGTAGCCAATCACAAATTGAGTAAGTTCACCAGAGCACACATCGTCTAGACAACATAAATGTAACTCTGCTGTAAAGACAGCAGTGTGACAAAGGTATGGTAACCATCTCAGGTGATTTAGTTCAGTCCTGATCAGTCTTTATTCAAGACTGTTACAGTGATCACAGAAATAAGGCATTGAGATTGTTAGTGATGGTCATACATAGAAGAGGTTGTCTTCTTTGTCTCAGATCTCTAGTTTGTTCATCCAATTTGCTACAATTTGTAAGATGCACAGTCTTTGGTAAACTGATCTACCCCTGTACCCCAACACATTTGAAAAAAAAATCTTCCTTTTTAAAGGGACTGTAGGCACCCTATGGTAATGTGTCATTGTTGTATCATATTTGATTGGGCTTCATTCACCCTCATCAGTGCTGTAACCTGTTGCACATCCCAATTTTGTTGGTTTCTATTGACAGGCAACAGTTCCAGCTCGTCCAGTGACAAGGTCTTCTGCCAGGCTAGCTAACAAGCTTGCTGAAGATAAAAGTCATCCTGTTGCAAAGAAGACAGTGTCCGCTGCAAGTAGCAATAAGGTTGGTCACAGTTACACCGGCATCTTAACTCCTATCTCTGCCAATAGATACAACTCAAGTGTTTTATCCATTTGTAGTGTTAGGTTGACTTTTAGTGGCAGTGCCATCGTTAATTAAAGAATTTGGTTGCATGGGTGAGGTACGTACACCTGAGTAAATCATTATGTACTAAATTTGCTCATTTCTAGGCCAACGAGAGGAAACCTGCCAGGTCTTCAACCAGGATAGCGAGTAAAGCTCCAACTGTCACTGCCACAGCTCCAACATCTAGGAGAGCTAAAGATAACACCAAGGTATGCCATAGTATGCTTCAGACACTTTCTTTATTTTTACTGCAATGCTGACTTTTGAAATGATATTATGTACATGTAAGATCTGAGCGACCAAGGTCAAAATTTCTTGTGTACAGTGGATGTACTGTAGGGTTCAGTGAATCTGAGGAATCAGAGTTGAATTCAGTCGAAAGTTTCCATCTACGAATTACTCTGTATATGGCCGGCATCAGAGAATTCACAACAAATTGAACCTAATCACCTTTTCAGAGACAACCTGTTACAAGAGAAGAACCATCTAGTAAAGCTGCCACTACACAAGGTAGGCATGTTATTACATGGATTTCTTTAGTTTAGTCCTTGTAGGGGAAACATGTGGCATAATAATTTCACCTGACAGTTTAATTTGAGTTTACAGTGACGTTGATCTGAATGGTGTATATATGCAGTATTCTCCCCAGAAATTACTGAAACGAGATCGGCTAATTTGCATAACAATAACTATGTAAATTTTATGTTAATTATGCAATACAAAAGTCACTTCATAGCATCAGAAAAATTCCCACAATAAAAGGATAAAGTAAGATCTTTCATGCACTTTAAGCACTTCATATATTACATCCATATTTTCATTCAAAGTCTTCCAGTTCTTTCTAGAATAACATTCAAAATCAGACGTTTTATGTGATCCTCTGTTACAACCGGTACATGTTTGTCTGTAGCCAGATTGCTATTCTAAAACCATGGACGTCTTTTTTAAACGTCCATGGCAAAACAGTCACACGGACAAGTTCATATGGGACTGAATATTGCACTTTCAATTCGGAGTCAGGAGCATGCCTGCAGAGAAATATGTTGACTTTAAAACTCAATTCATAATAAAGAGAAGCCCGAAAATATTGATACCAGGTATTTTCAAGAACAAGATTTGAAATTACATCGACTCTACTTCGACAAACGTAGGAAACTTTGACAACTGCGTAGCATCGGCTGCGGCCATGCATTGTGTGGAGCACACTTGAACACACGCGACCTTTGAACCTATACTGTATACCCTAACCGTACGTACATAGCTGCTGTATTCAGATGATCACATGAATGATTATTTTAGCTCATGTAGTTCCTTTTTTTTCATTTCGTGGTGCCTTGAATATTGTAAAACGGGTCATGGGGTTTGAAACTGGATCAAGTGCAATTGTTTCATAAAGTCAATCGAACAAATCCATGCAAGTTACGAATGCGTGACACGAGGTGACACACATGGCTTCAACGTCATGTTGACGTACTGCTACACAGATCTCGAAATGGCTAACTCGGACACGCAACGATCTGAACACGCGGCAGTACCATACATTTTTGCATCTGATTTTTGTCTCAATCAATCGTACGATTTCAGCCACTTCTGATCGATATCACTTTCCTGATCTTCGGATTCTTACCAGTGCGAGACATTGGTTGCAACGGCAGGCAGTTCAACCAGTTGCCTATAGTATAGATGCTTTGACCATCGAACTACCTCCATGCTTTGACTGAGTGCCCGCTGGCAAAGATGCAACACCGAGCCTTTCGTTGAGTATACTCCATGTCCGTAGTATAAAATGGCCGTTATCTGTACGATCGGCAGCGTAACACATTTCATGCTTTTTGAATTTAAGTTTCATCCGTCTTAGCCGATGTTCATTTGCAATACGGCCGGCCTATTTATTCTCCTCACAGACAAGCGGACAAGCGCGACTTTGGGTGCTTTGCACCCGATAACCCTGCCTCATTGTGTGTAAAACACCTAAAGCATCGACATGAAAGGAGAACAGTCTAACCATTTCACACATTTTGGCGATGGAATAAACCTTTTAATCATCTGGCACGTCGTGTTATCGCCACATTAGAACCGTTTCACACTTGATACGCTCGCTGAAATAAAAGTGACAAAATCACCGCCGAGAAACAATAGGTCTTCAGCCACATTTAAAGAGAATCAGCGGACATGAAACAGGGTCGGCATGAAAAATAAAGGATCGGGCGAAAAAATAAAGGATCGGGGCCGATCCTGTTAAACGGCCTGGGGAGAACACTGATATATAACAGAAACCTAGAGGTTGGGTGTTTGCTCCAGTTGCCTAGACGCATATGCTGTGTAAAAGCAGCAAAAATTTCAAATGTAGTTACGTACTGTCTCAACTGACCTCCATAGTGGTCCAACATTGCTCTTGAAAACAAAAATGTAGGAATGAAAGGGCTAAAAGCAGTAACAAAGGGATATAATTTCAGTTACTGTCGATTGGTAATTTTTTTTATTGAAAAAGCCTGTCAATGTATTTTCTTACCAGCAAAAATGATTTTCATAGGAATGCAATGAAAATTCCGTAACATGTATGGTATGGTTTTTATTCCCATCATATGTCTTGTAAACATTTCTAATGCAATCTAACAATTCACATTCAATTTCCCGTGTGATGTTTTCAGGAAAAAAGGTCACTGCCGCTGATGCAAAAAAGAAGCCTGCTGCAGCACAAAACCCTTTCAGTTTGGATTTTGGACGTGTGTCCACCAAACGTGGAGATGGCTCATCTTTACAGGAGGAGTCCTTTGCACCAAAGGGATTCAAGTTCTGCGCTCCGTCTAACGTCTCAAGCTTTATCTTCAAGCCACTGAGTCCAGCGTCTACCGGTGCATTCCTTGGAATTGAATCGAAGAGAAGGTGAGAAAAACATCGATTGTAGAACATTCATCCTTGTATATTTGAACAATGTAGAGTTTTGCGCATTATATCTGGCATCAGGTTGTAGGCTTTTGTAGGCAGCAGAAATGCTACAGATTTTTTGTACAGGTTACTCTTTAAAATTCAACCACAATATTTTTACAATGGCTTTATCTTTGCAAGGAAATGCAAATGGTTGTTCAAAATTTCTATGGAAAAATGACAGCCAAAAACACATTGAGGTGGAAACCACATGTATATCTACAGCTATTTTTACAAGTATACAGTTTACACTCCCACTAAAGTTGTTTTGTATAGTCAGTGAAGCTGGCTACACTCGTCAGGTAATTGTGTTTGACTGCTGAATTTCAACTTCTTAAAATTTCATCAGTTGAACACAACCACTTGACTAGTGTAAACTTCTCCTCCACTTGCAATGGTGGACATGATACAATCCTGGGTTGATCAACTGGAAAATCCCGGTCATATGGTTAGAGTCTGCTTCTTAGATTTCAGCAAGGCATTCGACAAAATTGATCACAACATTTTAATGTCGAAAATGATCACCTTGAATATCAACCCAAGCCTTGTGAAATGGGTGGCTCACTTTCTCAAGGAAAGAAAACAGAGGACTGTTCTGAACAATTCATGCTCAGCTTGGCAATATGTCAATGCTGGGGTACCACAAGGTACAAAACTGGGCCCTATCCTTTTCATTTTGATGATTAATGACATCTGGGTCCCCACTGTAAACTCTCACTTTATTTTCATGGACGATACGACAATATCTGAACATTTTCACTGCAACGATGTCAGCAAGTTTTGTTTACAAGCAGATCTTGATAGAATTTATGAGTGGTCCTCCAACAACAATATGAGTTTAAACCCGAAAAAGTGCAAAGAAATTAGATTGTGTTTTTCAAAGTCTGATGTACATCTACCTCCTCTTGTAATTGGTCAATCGACCTTAGAAATTGTAAATGTTTATAAATGCTTAGGTCTTAATGTAAGGCATAATTTAAAATGGGATTCACATGTCAATGAAATAGTAAGGAAAGCTTCGAAACGCGTTCACATCATGAGAATCTTGAACAGATATGGTGCCAGCAACGAGGATCTAAAGCTTATTTCTGTGCTCTCCCTGGCCTTTCGAAATTGTTAGTAAATTTACGAATTGGGTTCAAAAAATATTAGTAAGCACAAATTATGTTATTCTGAACCCACCAACTTTCAACAAGCACTTCTGGTACTCAATAGATGATTTTAAGGGGATAGAAATGATGAATGATTTCATTATAGACAAAAGAAAATGAAAAATCCCTTTTTAGTTTTTTGACAGTGAACACTCATATTTTGATATGCATTTTCAAAAGATTTATTGAATAACACAGTACATCATGGGTCATGAATGCTTGTAACATTGAAATTTCTTCCTTGTCTCAATATTGAAATTTCTTCCTTGTCTCAATAAAGTGTGTAATTTTGGTCAACGGCCAATGAATGTTATTCAATTACTCTATCTTTATTACACAACATAACATGTTCAAGTATATTGTGACACAAATCATAACTCCCTTTGTGTGTGTAGTCAGTGGTTGATGATTATATATATTAATTTATGAAGCGGTCATTAATATTATCAAATATTATCAGTGTTTGCACAAGTTTTAGATGCTAGAAAATCTGTCCCCTGTTTTTCATATTTGGAAAGCTCTGTTACTTTGAAAGTATGCACGTCATCCATAGGTACTAGGTGGTGCCTCTATAGCTGCAGTCATTATGCCATGTTCATCTCTAAAATTCTTTTTAAACAACCACTGATCAGAACATTTGGCAGTCTGTGGTTTCGCACAAATTTTGTCTCATCTCAATCAAATTTAAGTACGCAAACTGAGACTGGTGATCCTGCTAATGTTTTCTTAGAGACAGTTACACTTTTAAAATGCTGCAGACGATCGTCATTTATTTTTGTGTCTGGATAAACTTTTTGGTCATGGGACTGTGCACAGCATTTTCTCTGGATCATAGAAAACTATCAGTATTCATAACATTTGCTGAGACAGTTTCTTGTAAATATTTGAAGGAAACCTATAAAAATTGGCAAGCTGACTGAAAAATTCAATTTGCAGATCGTCAAATGACAAATCTATGACATCTAAGATTTCCGGCTCGCTTCCACCTCCATGCACAGAAAACACTGTGCAGTACATGTTCAACCATGCGCGGCCCGGACTGCAGTTCTGCTGTAGTTCGACTGTCTTTCAGGCTGACTGTTCTTGATCTCTTCTAGCTCGGTGGTTTCATTGTTTCATATTTTTTTCATATCAGTTGCCGTTTTTATGTCCAACTTTCTTTCCCAACTGGATACTATCAATCCAAAGTATTTGTAACTGCCCGCTTCCCTCGATCCGCTTCAACAGTCCATTCGGAAAGTTGACAGCATGTGAGTGTTTGGGTGTCTCGAAACTACCGTAATGGGGTGGTAATGCATGACACACCACTATGAGATTACAAGACCCGGGGATCTTGAAACCTTTTCGCGCATGCTCATGTTATTACAGGTCAAAGTCCAAAGCCAGCTATCACCATGTGTCGATGCGCCGATGATAGGGGCAGCGTAGGTTTTGAAAGACGAGATATGACAGTATTTCCCCGGAATTCACAATCTTGACCGAAAATCAGGCTTCAAAAATAACGAAATCGTTCGTAAATGGCCGATCGGGCATTCATTTTTTTTCGTAAATTTTCATTTTTGTTCGTTCGTAATTTACGAAAGTTACGAGCGACAGCGAGAGCACAGTATTTACATATCTTTAGTTCGCTCCTGCCTCGAATTCTCCAGTGTTGTTTGGCAAGGTGGGCTGTCAGACAAATTGAGGTCGACATTGGAGAGTGTTTAAAAGAGGGCTCTCCGTATCATCTACCCATTCCATTCATATAACCGGGCTCTTGAGTTAGTTAATATTGATACTCTTGACACTAGGCGTAACAATATTTACAAGTTGTTTGCATCATCGATTCTAGAGGACAATCACAGACTTCACCATCTTGTTCCATCTCCAAACCATCACAAGTATTCTACGTGATTCAATGGGAAAGTTTCTTTCAAATGTAGGACAAAACGTAGGGAAAACAGTCCTGTGGTGTATAGCATCAGACTGGTTGAGTAATTTTGTTTTAATTTGTTGTTGTTTTTACTTTTTTCTTTTTTTTTTCTGTGTTTGTCCCCCTTTTGTAGAGTGGTTTACTTGTTCATGTATGTCTGAGTTTATTAGTTATTTTAGCTGCAGCTTGTTACTATCTATCTTCCCTGTTCTTAATGTTTTCATTTTTATGACTTTTATGACTTTTGCTTAGTAAGGCTTTGTTTTTATTCTGTTTTCCTTTGTTTTAACATGCTTTATTCTTCATTGATCTGTGAACTCAAATAATTTGACCACTTTTAATGACGGTCACCATAATGTTTTAATAAACCATTATTATTATTATTATTATAACTCCACAAACAAACTTGTGATGATAGTGGGTGGGCTTGATTGAGGCGCCCTGGTTAACCTGACCAGAGCGTGACCGCTTTTCTCCATCACATGGTCAGGGTCATCTGGCGGATTTTCCAATCAAGTGGCCGCCATATTGTATTCATCTGCTCCTGACCAAAATCAATCGGGCTAATCGAGGATCCCCTAATAGATGAGAGCGCACAATCCCCGAACCAATCAAGTACAAACTACATGCACCAGTCTACACCGGTTGTCCCAATCAAGTCCACCCAATGTTGATTGGGTTATCCTTGTGAAAAACAGATGTTTATTCAGCTGTAAATTGATATATTTATTTGAATTATCCACCTCGATTTTTCCCCTAGGATATCAACTCCACACAAGCAGAATATCAACCTGTCATTGTTTGAACCTGACGTATCGGTTATCAAAGGAAGCAGTGACAGCCAATCAGATGACAATGCACCACCAGGTAAGGGCGCCCTCACTCTCGAAGCGTAGAACAAAGTCATTTAAAGGTCTGGTGAAATGGTCCCGGTCGTGTGACAGAATATCTTCCAGGAGGTCAATACTATTACACTCGCAACAAAATTGCAACCTAAAAGTACGCGCAAGTGTTAATTTTTTTGATATTTCTATGCGCGGCTTTAATGGGGTCATTTTGCGACACTCAGGTCACGCCCTCAGTGGGAGTCAAGGTTGGCCGTCTGTGACGTCACAGGTGTGTTCATTTACATCGAATAGCGGTCCAACGCCGCCTTATCTCTGCCCGGTATCCGCTAACAAAACAGGCTTCGCGCTGCCCATTCGCCACGTTCGCCAATGCGAATCGAAATCCGAAGTGGCGAAAAAAAATCGATCCTAATTCGCCACAGTGGCGAAACTGATTTTGTTTAAAAAATATGGTTAATAAAGAAAAAACATGGGGGTTTTAGTCTTTTGTTTAATCTGCGCTTCTCTCTCGGCGATTCGCAAAAACTGTGTCTACTTCCGTATTATTGCGTTCTTTCCGTCGCGTCGTACGTATTTGCAATCGAGCCAAGTCTCGCGAGAGATTTGACGTCATCTAGTCTAGTGTACAGCATGCATAAATGGCTCTCGCGAGAATTGAAACTTACACACACGCAATCGAGCCCTTGTGATAAATTTGACGTCATTTTGTCCTGTGTACAGTGGGCATAGGAACGCTCGCTCGCGAGAATTGAAACTTTTGCTATACATAGCAGACATACGCATTTTAGTCGAGGCAACAAGGTTCGGTGTTATGTTGATTTACACTGATTGCGGTCTAGATGTTCTGTGTTGTGCATTTAATCACGGTCTTAAACATTCCATGTTGTGGTCGAGTTGCATCGCGTTCCTCGTGGTCCGGTATTCCCCGTTGTTCTTCAATTTAGCCTAAGTAATTGCCGTCCCAACGACGCGTTCCGTGTTGCTGTCGATTTGTATCATGGAGGACTCTACCACCATGATTTTTATCATGATCTCTACGTTCCGTGTTGTTGTTCGTTTTTAATGGTAGTCTCAACGTTCAGTGTTGCTGTTCATGCAGCTGATTTGCATCGTGGTTCCAACCTTCCGTGTCGTAGTTGTAGTGCATTTTAATCACGGTCCCATTTACGTTTTTTACTGTCGATTTGCATTGCGGTCACGACGTTCCGTGTTGTAGACTATTGCATTTTAATGGCAGTCACAACGTTCAGTGTTGGTGTTCAGCAGTTGACTTGCATTGCGGTCCCAACCTTCTGTGTAGCGAGTAGCGAGGCAGGCTCAGCCGAGGGACCGTGGCCGATCGTACGAACCAGCCGAGACAAGCACATTATGGTTCAAACACTCCACACTTGACGGGAACTTGAAAAAGTTTACAGTTGAGCCGTTCATGTTCTTGCCGCTGTCACAGCCACCAAAAGAACAACGTCTTCCCAAAGTGAAGGAGGACACTGTCCTGATCATGTAAGCGGAAACCCTAGAAGTTACCCCCATGGGGAGCTTACGGAGGTGTGAAATACTTTAATTCCCGTTATGAGATACGACGTCGGGCAAACTTCGGAAAGCCGAAAAAAGTCGACTGGAGAGGCTCGGGGGACACGCCCACATTGCATTTTTCTTTTGCCATATTTCATAATCACGCGCGCTAAACGAAAAAAGAAATGAATGCAACTGTTTTATAGACCATCAACTGTATTTTTGTGATTTTGCAACATGGGCATTTCACCAGACCTTTAATTCTCAGTTTTCTCTGATTGAAAGTACAACACTGAAAAATGCAGATTTTCTTCACATTGGCAGTACAGCAAGTTACTAGTTTTGGCTTTCATGACTTTGAACAACAATTTTTTTACACTGATTTATTCACATTCAACTGAGAGCTACGTGTAAAGGTAGATTTTAATACAGTGGAGGAAATATTGAAACAGGTACATGTAGTGAAAGTAAGGGGTCATTCAAACAGCGTTCAAAGGTAGCATGAGACTCAAAGACCAATATAAACTCTGTATCCAAGGTACGTTGGTTATTGATGAAAGTTAAAACATGTTTGTCGTACTGTACATCATAAAATTTACATGTTACAGCTTTTTTGACATAACGAATCCAGATATTGTGCATGAACAAGAAAGTTGCACAGGTGCAGTTCCAACAACCTCTTCCCTTTATTATTCCTTTTGGCTAGATCAAGAGATCAAAATTTAGGTCGCATGTAATTTTTGAGTTGATGTAAACATTTTCAGCAACAATCATCAATACTGAACCTAGACTGAAAGATCTGTTGCTCTATGCTCCCCCTCTTATCGGGAGCATAGAGAGCGCCCTCAGGCGATGGATCTTTCAGTCTATACTGAACCCTGATGATAACAAAGTGTGACAACACCAGGTATATGTATGCTATTGCATGTAATGTATGCAGGGTTAGCAAATCCAGTGGTCTGTGATTCAGGGTCATCAAAGTTTTCACTGGGTTCTGTGCATTTGTAAATTTAGCCATCCCATCTAAACTGTACATGAATATGCAATAGGTGAAACCTGGAACCATGTGTGTTTTACCATTTTCAAAAATGTATGGTTTTTGAATGATTTTATCCTCAAGGTGTATTTTTGTACCACAATAGCATGACTTTGTCAGTTGTCCATTTTCCATAGAACAATACATTACTATTGTTACACAGTTACCTGTGACAATGAAGCAGGAACACAGTACGACACCCTCCTTACCCCATCCATTGTCAAGCTGCCCTTTCACTGGATTCAGTTTGGCAGTTGTAGCGGGAACCATCCTATACTACTTTCATATGCTGACTCCTAGTACGGTGATTATTCAAACGCAGTTCTTTTATAAATGGATACATGACAAATTATCACAATACATGCAATTTCAGCTCCAGTTGAAAAGTTGTTTAGGGCCCAATCAATCAACGATGGTTCTGCTACAAAGTCGTCTGGTGGTAAACGCAAGAACAGAAGATCTGTCAGATTCAGCAATCAGTCCGATAACAAACCTAGGCACTCGTCAAGTTCCAGCTCTGATGATAATGATATGGACCAGGAGACCAATAGTGCAAAGAGAGTGACCCGGAGATCTGTATCATTTGCCTCTGGTAGGTATTCACCCGGTTAACATGCAAATTTATTGAATTGGATAGTGCAAACATCTTGGTTGGCTGTTTGAACTTGTGCACATCTGTGTGACAGTGCTTCTTTCCCAGCTATTCGAGACAGACATATTGTTTCTATCCAATAATCAGCTTGCCTCCAGTGGTGAACATCATTCTGATCTGAACTCTCCTGCCAATTCTTATGTCTAGGGGTGAAAAAAATACAGTAATTATTTCATTGTATGTCTTTGATTAGCTTGTGTTAGTGTTTTTGTATCCATATTCCACAAAGAGATGCTTCAATCATGTTTGCCCTTGTACCACCCATAAATAATCTAAACTTTTTCTCTGTAAATTCTTTTATTCCCTTTGTCGATACTTTCACTTGTCATTTGTAGAGAAAGTCACAAGAGCTGATGGGTTTTTGTGATATATCCAATGACAAGGGTGTTGGTGAAAGAGTAAAACTAACATTTTGGAGACTCTCCTTTAACCTGTTCACCCCCAGTTTTCTGTGGACAGGTCCACTATCAGCATTGATAACAATGGTATTGGGTCAAGCCATAGTGTTGAAAGGGTCAATACTTACAGCTCACAAATTGTCAACGTTTTCCCAGATCCTGATGAGCCAGCAGTGAAGACTCCACGGATCAGTCGTCTGTCCGGTCGTAAATCAACGCCATACGTGAAATCATCCGAGAAGAGAGTGCGTATCATGGATGTCATGGACCAGAGCCTGGGAGAAATGGAAGTTGAACAGTCTGAAAGTAAGTGCTTTAAAAATTCAATCCAGCCGCTTTTGTGGAGGAGTCGTGCTTACCACTCAGTCATCGAAACTATCAATTTTGAAAAGAGCCTGGAAGTTACTTAGTGGGACTGTGCTCTGGCTCTTTGGCTGGTTGTTATGGTATTCTCAAAATTTAAGCCCTAAAGTAAGCATCCATATGCTACTTGGAAGTCCTGAAATTAAAAGCCTCCTTTAAATTTATCTAGTTGAAATTTTCAAAAATGACAAGATGATCAGCCTCGATATTGTAAATATGATATGTAAAATTATATATGAAACAGATATATTGTGAAAATAATAACCATGATATCTCACACACCTTTCCAAGTATGTCAAACCCTTGTGTCATGAAAATGCCAATATAGTTGTGTCATGCCGAATGCCATGCCATGCGTTTCCCAAGTACAGAGAGTGCCCATGTTGCATTTCATGGTTATTTTTATATACCATTCATTCCTCAACAAATCTTCACTGTATCTTGTTGGAGCTTGGACATTGTAGTGCTTACAATTATTGTTGAGTATGGGAGTCTTTGAAAGAGATACTAAAGATTTCTATATGCTTCTACAGAGTGGCAAGCTGTTTTATGTCGTTGTTTTAGACCATAAGATGTTGCTGCCAACTCTGTAATGTTCATGACTGATACGGTACATTTAGGAGCTGAACATTATTTATTAATTACCCAATATATACATGTAGCTATATCTCGTTGTCAAATTTTTTCCTTGCTGCCCTGTAAAGTAGCGTCTCTCTTGTCTCTCTGCTACTCTGACCATAGGTATCACCCCAGTGATGACAAGGACACGCAAGATATCTGAACGGAAAGCCACGCCGGCCGTCGTACTCCGTGACTGCATGATGTCCGATGACGACGGTGATACTCCAAGGTCAAGGGCACCCAAGTCTCAGTCTGAGGAAGGTGATGCATCGTCTTCAGCCCTATCCGGCAATGCATCTGGTAAGAAGGGGACCCCTCGCCCCAGCGCAGCAAAGCAAGGACACATCATGGAAAACGAGAAGCAAACCCCAACAGGCAGATCCAGGAGACCTTCCGGTCGCAGACTCACCCCTGCACCCAAACTAGCAAGTGCTGAGGAGATGGACGTGTCCTCCCCAAGAAGATCCAGACGCATTTCAGGGAGAGTTGCAACACCATTGACACAAGACAAGCAGATTGAACGTACCAACAAACAAGAAACTGATAATCAAGAACAGAAAGGTTAGACTGAAATTTACACACATGTGGCATTAACCCTTTGAGCGCCAAAGTCAATTTTTGTCACCTTTATAAAATGTACCCCAGTCAATTTTTTTGCAGATTTTTGCGAAAATTTTTATACAAAACTGCAGCCAGTGAAATTTTATATCCATTTGGTCCAAAATTATCAAACAATTACAGAAAATTCATAGAAATTTGTAAAATCTTGTACTCAAATTTTGGTGGGAAAAAATTAAAGCACTCAAAGGGTTAGATCTCTTGTAACAGTAGAAGTCCCTCAGAATCACACTCACCCTGTCTCCCTTACATATTGGAATAGCTTTAGTCTGTCTAGCAGTGTAGATTGAACTGTCTACTGAAATGCAGGGGTGAAAGCATTTGAAATATATCACACAGCAAACAACGCTCTGAAACAGTATAATCCTTCATAATCCTACTCTGTGATATCTTAATTACTACTTGGTAGGTTCACACTGGAAATAAATGAAATAAGCTGTAACTTTTAACATAGACCCTAGAAAAAAACTAGGGTTTATGGTTTTGGTGATATTTGTAACTATTGTGGTTTTGTGTGTCTGCATTGGTCTACTCTCCAAAAGCAAGATGACACTTGTTCGACCCATCAACACAGCGTCTATAAAGTGTAATGCAGTGTTATTGTGTGCTTTTGAATTTAGTCTGAACCTAAATTTGTTTGTCAACAATATAAATGCAGTCTACACATGTACAGGCTGAATTCACAAGCTGAATAATGTGTATCTCAACATGCTTTGGGGAAGTAGAACAAGAACCTGTAGATGAAATCAAAAACAAAAATGGCGAAAAAACCATCAAAAGATACAGACACTGGCCCTTGCATCAAAGTGATTTGCTGTTATTGCTTGTATGTTTTGTGTGGTTCAACAGATTAAGTCCATGTTTTAGTGCAATAATTTTGCAGATATTTTTCAAAGGATTTGTAAATCATAATACATGCTAAAAATGATGAAACATTAGCGCTTTCTCTACAACTTTCATTTTCTGTAGCCATGGAAACTCAGACTGATGCTGTGGAGAAGCATGATGTACCTTACTTCAGGAGACTGGTGCAGAGTGAAAGTGGGAGGTTGATGAGTTTGTGCAATAAATGGGATGAAGTAAAGAAGAAGGAAGACATAACTGAAGATGGTAAGTGCATCTGAAGATGAACCGAGTCAAATCATTACTGAAAATTACCAAATATAATCGATTCAAGATTGATTGTTAAATATGCAATGCCTATAGGTCACCATGATACAGATATCTCTGTGTTGGCTCATGATCCTTTTGCAGAATCTGAGTAGGGAATCCTCGCCACAAAAAGAAACTTTGTCTTTACATCCAATATTTTTAGTCAAAATGATAGACAATATACTCGCCTGTAGCAGCCAGACATTATTATGGTGGAACTCTATGAAGACAGTTCCAATCATCAGTTTTTAATATCAAACACTAAAGTCTAGATTTTTCTGTCATCGCAAAGGAACACACTAACTAATATACTTGTTTCCCCGAAACATTCACAGTGGTGGGTCAGATATTCGCTGCCATTGGCAAAGCTCATCTCTTGATGAAGGAACGCTTTGGCCAGTTCAGTGGTCTGATCGACGATTCTGAATTCAACCGAGGTGAGAAAGAAATCACCTGTATGGACTTGCAAGGATTCTGGGATATGGTAGCTATACAGGCAAGTAAACTCTGCATGCTTTTTTCATAGTTAAGTTTTTTTCAAACAAATACTCGGCCTCTGACAGTTACCAGTGGAAGCTAGAGGAAGTCTGATTTGCAACAAAGTGGTAATTTTGCAATGATGTAAATCAGAGGTCATGCAAAATCAAAGGTCAAGGATTCTGGCTTGCTCATTCATATGCATGGACCAGTGGGTATTATATTTTTACTAATCCAAAACACGATTAGTTTTGGACTTTATGATAAAAAAATTATATTTAGGACGCCGTGCACCAGTATGTGTTGTGTGTGCCCTTGATTATTGGTCAAGTAGACCGCTAAGAGCTAAATGCATTCCCTAAGGGGCCGTCGATAATAAAAGCTGACGCCACGAGAAACGTAATTCCTTCGTTTTACCCCAAACCCCCTCCCTCCCCCTCAAAACGAAAGTTCTTATGCGAAATCAGTTTCATATTTACGCCGTTTCTGACAAACCCACACGCACCTCTCCGATCGGCAGGCCCATGCAAAAATACCGTAAGTACATAAGAAACCTCTACTAATACGCGATTCGCATTCAAAGATACAGAACATTTTAATGTATTTCGCACATAGCAAAATGTTTAAACGTACACAGTTCACGTTGAGAAAGCATACAAGTTTTTATTTCACGTTATGTGTCTTTTCGTTGTCTTTTTTGTCTCCGTATTTTATTGTCAACGCGAAGGTAGTATTGCGTTCTGCAAAGTCACACTTTCTTCTGTCAAACAGCTGAAAGACTTGAGTTCCGAACAGGGTAGTTTGTCCTTTCAGTCTCACGTGGGTGACGCACGCTCAAAATGTCGTCTGACTGCACCGCGCATCGCACCTGTCACTGCACTGCATAGCTCCATACAGAAAAGTATCAATTTTCAATTCAAAACTAAGATTACGACAGTGTCTCTGTTGTAATACAATTTTGATTTTTTAAACTTTTTTTTCGCTTTTTAAATTCAGCTCCGCATGATTTTTGCAACAAGCACAAGTGGTCATGATGTAGAAATCAACATACGAAATCCTTATGCGATTTTGACGCACACAAAACGAAATGAGCTCTCTCCCCCTCCCCCCGTAAACGAAAGAATTACGTTTCTCGTGCGTCAGCTTTTATTATCGACGGCCCCTAACTTGAAAGAATAGAAAACAAATTCAGAGATTCAAGCAAAGAGTAATCATGGCATTTATCAGTCTAGTTAGTTCCACTAATATTGCTTATAGCTATCTTGAGCCATAGAATTCCCTGCTCTCATAGCCTTTGAAAATATTGTTCAAGAGGTTAATGGTGACTTTATGAAGCCGTACATTTAGAATCAGCCAAAATTCTACATTTATCCTTGGGAAAATGTTAAAATGAGCAGTTGATGTAGTGTTTGGTTAAGTTCTCATAGTTATTAACTATCCTATAGACACTGATTGATGATTACACCATTCATATCGCAGGTTGACAACGTACAAGCCATGTTTGATGAACTTGAAAAACTGAAAAACAACAGCTGGAAGAAAGAAGAGACTAAGGTGGTCAAACCACAGCCACAGAAAAAAGTTGTCAAGGTAACCATTGATTTTTGGGTTTATTTCATCTTTATTATCATAACCATAGCAATCAAGGTATGGTTTCCTTCCCTCTCTGTATTTCAGACCTACCTGGTATCAAAATGATTTTCGTACAACTAATCATGAGCTTTGATTTGCCCTTGTGGTGTTCTTTAACAATTTTGACCCATTTCCTGCCAGGCGTGTCAGTTCCCCCATCTGCCAAGTAAGTTAAAAGCGGTATTGAGTGAAACCTACATGTATTTATACCTATTTTGCATTTGTTTTATACCATGTTTAGTCTCTAAAAATCATGTTTACAGTATCTTTGTTTATTCTGGCCTTCAAATGTTCAAGTCTTAGTTGAAATGCTACAAATAGGACATGCGTGTTGTGCCTTACTAGTTTTAACCAACTTGAATGATGGTGAAATATGAACTTAGCAGGATAAGGGTTAATGTTTATAATTATGTATGTCATATGTTAAACAAAAACGCTTCTCTATATGATATTTTCTTAATTTTTCATCATGTACAATATCACTGCAACAACTATGGCAATACTTTTTAAAAGGCAACACCGTAATTTTAGAATTTTAATTTTAGAAAATCATTTTATATTTTTTTGGTAATCAGAAGACCAAACCAGTGGTCGCAAAGTCCAGCAAAGCCAATGATGCTAGGGCAGCAGCCAGGAAGAGGCTAGCCGAGGCCAAGGCCGCCATGAAGGCCAAGTTTGCCGAGGAAACATCTGAGAAATCCAGAGCTGAGGAAGTGAAGACCTTTGATGCTGGTTTCTTTAAAGTCTCGAGTCCTGTCAGGACACCGGGAAAACACTGTGAAGGTACTATTGTGTGCATTTTATTTCCTTTTTGTCAGAGGACAGGTTTCAAAAGCTTGCTTGCCAGTTGAAGATGTACATGTGAAAAGTGATTTATACACAGGGTTTGTACAACCCTGGAAAATCCTTTTAAGTCCCTGAATTTTAAAGCCTCCTGAAAAATCTTGAAAAGTCTTTACAAATGAAATAAGTCCTGGAAGATTGATCAGCCCAATGGTTGGTAACTGTCCACAATAGAAATACTGACCCCTTGACCTTTTTAGCAAGTTTCATCAATCGCTATGATTTCAAATTGCTAATACAAGTATAACATGTTCTATATACAGTATTTTAACAGACCAAGTGATGACCTCTTCAAAAAATTTGTGAAATGACATGCGTAAATTTTATGACGTTTTCTGACTTGTCCTGGTAGTGAACAGTGATAGTGTATATGTTACAGCGGCTTGTGTCGCTGTGATCTTCTGGGCACTGAGACTTTGTTTGACATTGTTTGACTGATTTGACCTCTTATTGCTCGGTATGTAATACCATCTCTATACTGTATCCCTTTTCCTGCCAAGCGCCCTTGTCCGTTATCCTGCCAAGTCAGTAGAAAAAGCCCCATAATATGTGCCTGCAAAAGATTGGCTCTCCTGCATGTTATCTAGCAAGGCATTTTGGCAGAAATCGCCCATTTTCAGGGTTGTTTTAGCCGTACTTATACCGGATTTTCCGAGAGTACGCCCAGGGCCGTTAAACAGAAAATGGCTACATTGTCTGCTTCACACCTGTAGCTAAATAACGGCCCAGGGCCGTAATTCGGTAAAAATTTACCGCCAATTATTATCTAAAAAATCTAGGAGTTATCAAGATTAAGTTCGTTCGGGGTTGTTCGGTGTTTCGGCCGTCCCTCGGCAGTTGATCTTCAAACATGGCGTCACGTGTCCAAGCGTCGCGTCGGGAAGTTCGAGTCGTTCCACTGATTTTGATGTACACGATGTTAAAGAGGTCGAGGAACAGATAATTGAGGAAGGGAGCTTTTGTATCTGCAAAGGCGCGGAGACTGAGTTGATGATAGCATGCGATTACAAAAAAAATGTTTTCATGCCATACATCGTAGAGCAGCATTGTTAACACGCCAACTTTTTCCAAATCCAGTTCTTGGTTCTTGCCGTGTTTTATCATGTTGTACTGGCATTAATGATATTTAAGGTTAAATAAGAAAGCATAGCTTTTAACTGCTACGTCTATGACTTTAATGAATGGTCGCGATATACAAACAACACGTACGATGCATTGAAACAAAGCGTCGCAGCGTCGCTGGCGTCGCGTCGCATCATTAAACACCCGGGAAACGCTACAAGTTTAACCCACGCTCACGGCAGTGCTGCAGTCCGCTGCACCATACTCAGTACATGATTGAAAAGTTCGTGATCAGAACTTTCATTCTAACAAGGAAGGGTTCCTGCGATCGAATGTAAAGTATATAAAAAAAGACGTTAAAATTACCAAGATTTTGAGAATGAAAAACTTAAATTCCTTGTAACTTCACTTTTCGTGGACGGAACGTGTCGGTTCTCACACTATCATGACGCACTTGACCCAAGCTACGCAAATACAGTCTTTGCGCATGCGTTACGACACTGTGGAGAAACTGAGTCGCATGAGCAAACCCAGGTTAATTTCACTTGGTTCGGTTGCAAAGGTACCGTCGGCAACGCAGATGGCGGGAAAGGGGTGTTAAACAATGGTGCACAATAGTAATAAACGTAATTATCTCAGTTGTGACTCCTTCTCTACTACCTCCATGGTTTGTCGAACGCATTCAAATTTAAGCGAAGAAAATCATCGATCAGATTTTGACGTGTGCACGTGTTCTGAGGTTGACCTAGTTTGTAAGTGTGCGAACTTGTGAAAATAGATACAGTGTTTCACATTCGTTGCACGCAAAGAGGTCAATAATCGTAAACAATTGTGGATCATACCATTTCTACTAGGGAATACTACTACTGTTACGTTTGTGAATGCAACAAATTTACGCGAAGAAAATCATCAGATTTTTGTATCAAAGCGAAAAAAACTTGAAAAGTAATGATGTACATTAAATAAAAAAATAATGAAACAGAGTTATTTTTTATGATAGTCATTTTATTTATTTCATGATCCCCATTGTGCAGAATGGAAAATTCCTGGCTCCTGCTTCATCTGTCAATCATAGTCGGCATTGTGTGCAAACTCTAACGTTGACTTTGCGTTCTTCTGGATCATTCCACCTGCATTTTAGTAGCGTAAATAGGGGGATACGGACATATATCGCCGAAGTAATTATCTTAGAAGTGTAACTTATTTTATTTTGTACGCTATATAAAACTTTTTGACCTTTGCGTAGGTAATTTTTTTCAAGGGGAGTCAAGTTGAAATGCCGTAGACAAAGGTTGAGATGAAATTTAAAATTCTTAATAACGGCCCACCCCCCAAATAACCGCCCATGGGCGGTTTTTCGAGTGGGCGTACTCTCAGAAAAATCCGGTACGTGTTAGACTTCGATAATTTCTACATGCCCTTAGACAGGGGAAGGAGCTCAAGGGTAACTGCAGAAAAAAATTGAGGTCACCGGCTTTGTTTGCCCCTGGGAGTGCATCATTTTATTGCCGTTTCATGTTTATTTTTTCGGAAATAAACTCCTTCAGTATTAGGCACGTCCGCTAGGCACAAACATCACCTCACTCGTCTGTTAGTCAGAGACCCTGAGGGTCGTGCTAGGGGTGCAGCAGCACCGGCAAACCTGTCCTGTTTCCCCAGGGTAGGGTCAATTGAATACGTACCTTCAACGACTAGGCAGTGTAGCACAAAAACTACGTTTTTGCCGTTGTATTAACGACATGGCTGAGCCATTGAAGCACAGCTCCACGTAGTTTAGCCAGCTCAGTTGGGAGTTGGTTTACGAGTGTTACCGTTCATTACTGACTTAATCGAGTGGTCCTCAGTCAGGTACGGTTTGTACCGACATGGCTTGGGCTGCAGCTAACCAGTGATAACCAGTCACTACACCCAAGTCGTCAGTCTCACTTTTGCGATGCATGGGTACAACGCAATATGCTTCCATTGTTC
The DNA here is from genome assembly GCF_041260155.1 of Ptychodera flava. NCBI lineage: Eukaryota > Metazoa > Hemichordata > Enteropneusta > Ptychoderidae > Ptychodera > Ptychodera flava. Next base: position 11,996,964 of record NC_091932.1, on the reverse strand, counting down.
TAGCCATCGACGTGTCCACATGCCTGGCAGCCATATTGTACTGCTAGCTGGTTTGCATAACAAAAGCAGTCCCTGCTAAATGCAGGCGGTATCCCCGTAGCATATTGACCTTATGTCACCTTTTGAATTCTCTGTACGCAAACAGCGTACGTAGTTACCAATGCGTCGGCAAGAGGATACGTTTGCCTGCAAACCAGAGCCAATACTTCGGACGATGGAATAAATAAAAAATCCAAAGCTACGTCCATTGAATGGCACGGCCAAGGCGGTGAAGGACGTTGCCTGGCTTGAACTTGCAGAGCTGAAGCCCAGCTTAGTACGTCGGACACCAGTTTGTAATGGTATTTCCGAGTCGTTCATATCCGTTCCATCGGAGGAACAAGTCGAGCCGTCCCGTCAAAAATACGTTCTCATTTTCAGTCACGCACAACTGAATAAGTGACTTTCGTCTCGCACCATCGGCATATCTGCCAAGTCGTTTGCAAGAGGTAGCCTTCTAGATTAGCATTGCCGAGTTGGTCAAGTTCGGCAGCAATCTCTATAGTGCCAGGCAGCCAAGTACGTCCAACTCCGCCAGAAAACGTCACCATGCTATCCTGCCAAGTCCGCTAAAAAGCGGTAAAAAAACCCAGCCCCCCTCGGGTGTGGGGGACTGGCGGACAGGTTTCTGCACCTTTCCCTGTCTATCGACTCCCTGCGAACCCATTTCGAGGGGAAAAGGCGTTCCTTGTCAGAAAACGTCTCCTCGGATGACCCCTAAACGCACAGGGGATAGCAAAACGTAGTGCCGTTGACTTGGCAGGAAAGGGGGTACCCAAAAAGGGCCAGATTTCCACCGGGTTGGGAGAATAATGGTCACCAGTGCTTAGATTCTGGCTACACCGAATTTCAAGCGGATTTTCACCGACTTGGCAGGAAAAGGGGTATAGGGCATTTGATTGAAATTTTCATAATTGATGTATGGAAATCATGTTTTTCATTGTACAGCTGGTACACCATCCAAGGCCACCCCCTCTGGGAGCAGAGTGGCCAACTCTTCATTGACAAGTAAAGTGTTAAGCCCAGCTATTGCAAGGCTACAGCAGTCACCGCTGGCAACCAAGACCGCCACCCCAAAGAACCACACAACCAGGTTACGTCGATCCCTCTGCCAGAAGAATACGCCAGGTGTTGAAAAAACTGACAAGGGAGATGTAAGTACAGAATTCTGATAAGTGGACTTTGCTGACAAGTGTAAATTGTATCATAAGTCCATTTAAAGAAAATTCTTTGTTTGCCGTCCTTGGAATTTTGAAAAACTTAGCAGCCAGCCAGGGAAAAAGCAAACACAGACAAAAAACAGAAGTGTATTGACATAAGGTAAATTTTTATTTGGTTTCTTTTGGAAAAATATTTTCATTTGTAATAGTGTTAACATTGTGTTTGTTTTCTTAATTTTCTCTGAAAACCTACCAGCACGCCGACAGCAAACAAAAAATGTTATTTAAAGTGCCTAATATGTGTACTTCTGTAATTGAAATTCAATGTAGATGTTGTCACATTGGCAGTGATGTAATGAATCTCTTTGTCTTCAAAACCATTCCAGAATATCCAGAGTACATTTGATTTTTCCAAGTATCTGATGCCGACCCAACCAGTGGACAGCCCAGCACCATTGATTGACTCCCCGGACACGTCCAATGTCAACGTGGTGGACTTGAACATGCAGGCCGAGGAGTTTATGAAGACGGAGCCGTCACGGCAGCTGCAGGATTTGACGATGAGAAGTCCACTGAAAACCAGACAGGCTGCCCAGTACAGTGAGTTTGGGCCTTATACCTTGACATTAGTCAGTATTCATACTTTGTACATCTGGCAGTTGTGATAGTATGCAAACTTTCAAAATGACCAAAGTTTATATCTTCTAACAAATGTCCCGGGGTATGTGTGTTACATGCCATATATTGCCTGTATAATTCTGGATGATCAAAATCTACTTGGAGATAATTTTTAGCTCATATTTTTAAACTTTTTCTCAAGCCAAGAAAGTGGATGACTGTGTCCTTACTTCTAAAATTCTTGAAAAGTTAAACCATGGCTTAGTACTGTGTTGTGTGCGTAGTCACAGTTTTTTACTAAGATTTTGGAACACTGGTGAATGATTTGGGAACACTGGTACCATTTCTACTGTCCCCTAATCTGACTGCATTGATATACCAAGGGGGAATCTCAGTAAAATAACTGGAGAACCCAACTAACATAGCCTCTTACCTCCTTCAACAAAACCACTGATAGTGAGAGTGTTGATGGTCATACATATTTTTACCGAGGAAAAGAAATCCGCAAAAAAAAGAAAAGAGCACTTTTCATACCAAAAAAAAATTTAGATACAAGGACCAAGCGGTTTGTCTCTTGATTTGTGTGGCAGTGTATGGGTAGGGTCACAGTCAGTGCAAAACATCTGTCATGTAATTACTAAGCTTGATTTTCTTCACTTTCTCTGTGTTTCAGGCAACAGTCCCGTTTCTGCCAAATCTCTGTCCAACAACTTCTCCAAGATAAGCTTGATGTCCAACACTCCTGGACAGGTGAGACTGTCTTGCTTTGATCAGAATTCCAGGGTCTGTATGCTACTGAAAAGTCTAAGCCTCCTGGGAAGTCTTTAAAAGTCACTGAAAATGAAATCAAGTCATGGAGAGTCTTGGAAAATGGATTAGCCACCAATGATCTTCAAAATCACAATATGATATGGATGTAGATTTAACATGTCATAAAAATGAAACTTGGAAAATCGTTTCTTGGACTTGGAAAGGTCCTTGAAAATTGCAGAAACAATTCTTGAAAGTCCTTGAATTTGAAGTGACTTGAGTGTATGGACCCTTGTCATTCTCAACAATATTTATGCAACAGGTGAACCTTGCCTGGTTTCAGTTTGCATGGTGTTGTCTTTTGAGGTTTGCACTGAAGTGTGCACAATTATTGCTGCAGTAGTAACTAGAAAGTGATGAAATCAGAAATACAACCCTTTCAGAATTAGAGCGCGAAGCCACTGCCGTGAACTGCAATAAAACTGCTCACACTAATTAGTTTCAGCTGTAGCCAGCTGGCAAAGTCGACAACATTGTATATCCCATGCAGACAGTTTGTCTGGGGAAGTTGAAATAAAAAAGATTTGTACATGGACCAGTGCATGGTAATGTTACATTGTATCTTAATCTTGAACACAGGGTGCCAATCGTAAACTCTCATTTACAACTCGAGCCTCAGACAGAGCTAGTTTTGCCTTGTACACGCAGACTTTTTGGTCTTTATCAAGTAGCCTTGTTCAACACCAAAGTTGCCACGGCTACAGCTGAAACTAATTAGGGTAAGCAATTTTATTGCAGTTCACTGCAGTGGCTTCGCGCTCTAATTCTGAAAAGGGTTGTAAGTGTACTTTACAATGTTACAATGTTACCGGAATTGATTCAACTTGACATTGTGAGGTTGTTGTACTGATTGAGGGTCAAATGTAACATTGTCTTGTTGCATACACACAATGTTAGATAGCTAATGTATCGATGGAAAACTTTTGCAGTAAAACGTATATACTGCATACATGGTAAAATGTTACAATAAGTTGGTATAGTGTTTCAATATTGTGTATAGGTGTAGCCAGCCAGTATAGCATTTCAAGAGTGTGGGTGGACTTGATTGGGACGCCCCGGTTCATGTGACCGGAGTATGACCGGTTCTTGCCGTCACATGGTCGGGGTCGTCCGGTGGATTCTCCAATCAAGTGGCCGCCATATTGTATTCGTCGTCTGCCCCGACCAAAATCGATCGGGCTATTCGGGGATCCCCGAATAGATGCGCGCGCGCAGAATCCCCGACCCAATCAAGTACGAACCTTACTTGGCCGGGGTGCACCGGTCTACACCGGTCGTCCCAATCAAGTCCACCCTGTAATCCAGGGCAGTGTTTGTCAGTGTTACAATAATTAAAATAGATGGAGTAGAGGTGTTTTACATTATGCAGAGTGGTTTTCTATCATCAAAGGGGATGAAGAACTATTTTGTTTCAAAGAAACAAAATCCAGCACATGAGGTAGAGATACTGTTGAATGTGACACAAATTGGACATAGTTATTCATAGCTCTTTGGTTCGACTGAAGATTGCCAAGTTGTGACAACGTTGCAACAAAATTTGTTTGGCTGAATAAAACAGGCTTTGCAAAAATTTCTATCAATGTATATAATGTACAGTTCTTTGTTACCGTTCTTGTTTTCTCAGGAAAAAATTGACACTGAAAATTATCTGTTCACACCGTTTGAGAAGTCCAGTATCCATAGCAACACAATGAATGATTCTGTCAACCTGATGTCTTTTGATTCACCATCAGGTGAGTACAGTGAAAGCTGTCTTTACTGACACCACAATAGTCAGGACATCTCTCAGTCAGTGATAGATTTGAACAGCATTTTACTTGTCTATTAACCCTACCAGATAGTATCATTTTCCAAGTTCCTAAAAAGCATTATTGAGTCAAATCTGTACGTAGTTTCACCTACATGTACTTGGCTTGGTATGATGTAGCAGATTTGGTCAGTAAAACTCAAATTTATATTATCTTGGTGTTCAGGGGCCTTTAAGTATACAAGTTTTTGGTAAAATGGTATATATATATGAGACGTTCATGAAAACACATGACTGTCTGATTCATGGCACATCTACAGTGGGTTCCATGAGCACAAAGTACAAGCATTCGTATCATATCTTCTTAGACTCCAGAGCAGAACAAAACTGCAATGTGCGATTGCTTTGTCATTTGATTGACACCTGTCAGTACATCCTTTGATTGACAGCTGTCAATATTTGATTCAAAACGCTAGTTACTGAGCAGTCCTGTAGATGCTTGTCATATTTGATAATCATCATTTAATCACAGAGTCATTTGGTGTGTTAATGATTATCTTGTCAGTTGATTACACACAACATCAGATTGTTATCTGATACAGGTCTATTTAAGTGTGATTGTCAGTCCCCACTGTCAGAATAATTGAAAGTAATAACAGAAATGCATCACTGAAGTTCATCTGAGATGATGACATAGATAGTGGTCTACCACAGACATTTGTCAATGTCATTCAATATTCACGGATTTATACAGATGTGAAATTGATACTGCTAGCCAATCAACCAGCAAAGCTCTTTGAACGGACTTTTCTGACACTCTTAGATATGTGTACAGCCACCTCTTTCAATTCTGTAACCACATACACATTTGTCAATTTCAAACCAATTTTTATGGCTCAGAATTTCCAGTCAGTTGATAAAGAATAACTTGTTATCCAACTGTAACAGTGAGATGTTTACACAATTTTTTTTCACTCTGTTAATATTGTATTGTCTTGATAAATCTGAGTGGCTGTCATCATTTAGACTTAGTCTCTGAAAAGGAATTCATAAGACATAATAAAATCAGTATTGATGATAATGCATGACATTTCTTCTTTCACAAAGTTTTAGAATACACTAGTTTCTGAGTTGATGATATGTCTCTGTGAAATTTTGTTAAGACTAGTGCCGTGTAAAGAATGGAACAGTGTACTATATCATAGCCATAAGGGGCGGTGATCATTGCTTTAATCAAATGCAAATGGTTTCGTGCCTAGCCTCTAGGGTAGCCAGTTTTGGGGCTATATTATTTTTATAACATGCCTCTTCCACATAATTTTCATACCAAATTTTTGGTTTGATTTGACAAATGACGATTAGTACTTTACTTTAAATTTTCCACAGTACCAGAATTTTCCATCGCCATCCAGTGGTCAATTTAAAATCAAAACCAGGAATCAGAAATATCTCAATATTCAATACCCGGTTTTTATCCCCATGCACTTTCAGGACAACCGAAGCAAATCGGGACAATCTCCACCAGTTCCTTGATGAATGGATTATTTTCACCACTGCAAACTGGCCCAGTGAGACGTTCCACCAGACGAAGCACTGCCAATCCAAACCCCAATCCTGCACTCTTTTCTCCGTTGTAAATTTTATACCATACGCCATTCATCCATGTTGAGACAATTTATCTTTACCGTGTTTAATATTTTCAAACCTTGACTGCCATTCCTTTATTGTTTTACTGTTTGTATACCTTGTATTTTTAATTCAGAAAGACTGAAACTTAGAGCTCAAAATGTATTTATCAATTTGCAAAAACAAAAACTGAAGCATGGAACAGTTTCAATCCAAAACTGAGCGGCGTTTTGGATACTGCATCTGAATTGAAGAAAAGTGAAGAATATCTGTATTTGAACAAGATGTTCACTTTTATCTCATTTTAGAGTTGACAACATTCATAATATTCACTTTGCTATTCAGATTGTATGCTGAATTCATCAATTTCTTGAAGCTCAACTTTAGTCTGCATGTCATGAAAATACAGTTTCATTACCAAAAATTCCCTCTAAATACACCTCTACAATCAAAAACTTGATAGTTTTTATCCTTGTGGAAAAAATCTTAGTAATGTTAGATGATATAAATAACCTATAAATATATATAATCATGGAAGAAAGTCTTATTTATTGTAAATTTCATATTTTTAGATACAGGGTTTTTTTTTTGAAGTTCACTTTACAGTGTTAGGGACCTGTGTGCATTCTAACACTTTCAACAATGATTGCTGATTGGATGAGTGTTTATGTAACCTTTGACCTCTACCAGAAATCACTAATGCGTCAGCCTAATGCTTGTTAACTTCACTGCCCATGTCTTTTGTTAGTATTCATACATTTTCTTGGAAAGTTGTCCAGATTTTGGACGGAAAGTCGCTATCAAATGAACAGCATTTTTATATCCTTACATTTCACATTCTCCAAGAGTATACTATGTGACGGAGTGAACTGTGAGTGTAGTGAAACCATTCTGGAAGAGATGACACTGCCATATGAATACGTGTTTTGTAAATATAATTTCATCCCATTTACCGTACTTTGAATGTTGAAGTTGAGAGTGCTGTCCTTTGGCATAAATTTCAATCACCCACTTTGGAATGTAAACTTTAAAAACATCAAAACTGAGCAAAAGCAAATATGAGGGGATTCAAACCTTTGAAAATTAATGAAAGACGTTTTTCATTGGTGTCTCTTATTCTGTCCTTCACTCTCTAATGACCCCCTAGGTTACTAATGATCAATACACAACTGTCTGTATCCTTCGAAGGCCAGTTGATGTAACTTACAGATTTTTCACAATTTTTTTGTATGTCAACTATAATTTCTTCTACTCCCACAAGCATGTTGATATACACAGCATACAGCTTGTCAACTCGACGTGTACATCTATAGACTGCATTATAATGTATAGACCGTTAATATTGTTAACAAGTGAATTTCTGGTCCAGGCTAGAATTCAAATGTAAACAGTAACAGTGCATTTTACACAGTCATATAGATAGCTATTTTGATAAGGTAAATAGTTGGTGTTTCAACGTGCTTTGGGAAGTAGAATAAGAACTTGCATTAGGCATACAAAACAAGAATTGAAAGTTACATCTACCGGTCCTTTAAACTTTACTTTTTGCAAAATATTTTTGATTTGCTGCAACTAAAATTCGTTTAGTTTGGTTTGTGTGTTGCATTGCATTTCCTGTATCTATTCTTCTGTACAAATCAATGCTTGATTACAATCCACAGAAACTTTTCACTGCCATTTTGTAGAAATATTTTACAGAGTTCTTTATTCTATCTTCTTTTTTTTCCTTTCAAAAATTTACACAAGTTTTATGATTTTTATTGCATCACTGATCCCAACAGACTCAATATTCAGAAGCTCATCAACTTGAAATTACATGGGAATGTCCGTACGACAAGTAAATGGCAATCTCAGTATGACACCACTTGAGGTGGCCAGTTCAAGTCTGTGTGTCCTTGGTATGACCCCATTGTGTTCAACCATGGTTGGAACTCTACATAAATTGTTCAGATCAGAGTCACTTAAATTTTGTTGTAGTTCTCAGGCCATAACATGGCAGAACTATTGGTAATGCAAACTAAGGGACACCTCCATTCAGTGTGATGTTGTTTGTTTACATGTATAATTAGATTTTTTTTTCAATAAAAGTTCTGATATGTATAACTGTGACATGTACTTTGTGTTTTTTGCTTGGCCACACTTTATTAGCTATACTGATAGGGAAAAATTGACTCAATGACACTGTAGCTCCCATCCTGGACTATTTAGTGTTTGTTCTCTGGTCAGATATTTGAACATGTGTGAAAGGGATAAAGTGCATGAAGTGAAAATACTTAAATGTAATGTACTGGAGACAGTGAAATATGTTTAATGTAATTATTCAGAATATAAAATGGAAAAAATATTTCAGAATATAAAATGGTAAAAATACAGAATTAGATATATCGAATACTGTGATACAACCATTAACTCAACAAGTCATTTACAATGACATAGTCCCCACTTGTAATAGGAGTATTAGTCTTGATGGGGCAGGAAAATGTGGTCATTAAGAAGTATCACTGGAGTGTATATGTTGAGATCTATGGGCACATAGGTCTATGTCGTTGTTCCCAATTTGAAACACATGAGGCATGTCTAAGTTATGGTTCTAAATCGGGAAAAAAGATCAGACCTCTAGCAGTATTGGCCAGCCAAGAAATACATATGCGTATTATAAATGAGGTACAAGATGTGACATCTTAAGGTCTAATATCCTATCAAAATTGGAGGGTCAAGGTCAAAGGTCATCGAGGTCACATGACATTTTGAAAAAAAAAATTATATTGCTAATTAATCCCTATATGCCAAAAAATCAGATCTCTAGCTCTATTCGCTTGCCCAGAATTAGATGTGTACATAATTAATGAGGTAAAGCGTGTGTTGTCATAAGGTCTCCCATCCTACTAAATACAAAGGACATAGCACTTGTGGTTACTTATTTATTGACATAAACATATATTTTAGGTAAAAGGTCATCGAGGTCACATGACATTAGGTCAAAAATTTCTCCTATAGTTATCCCTATATACCAAAAATCTGACATCCAGCTCTATTGGCTCGCTCAGAATGAGATATGCGCACATTATTGAGGTACAGTATGTGGCGTCATAAGGTGTCCAATCATACCAAACATGAAGGGTGTAGCACTTGTGGTTACCGAGTTATGGAAAAATATGTATATTTGAGGTCAAAGGTCACCGAGGTCACGTGACATTTTGTCAAAAAATTGTTTTGCTAAGTTATCCCTATATACCAAAAATCAGACCTCTAGCTCTGTTGGCTCGCTCAAAATTAGATATGTGCATAATTAATGAGGTACAATATGTGGCGTCATAAGGTGTCCCATCATACCATACATGAAGGCTGTAGCACTTGTGGTTACTGAGTTATGGACAAATATGTATATTTGAGGTCAAAGGTCATCGAGCACGTGACATTTTGTCAAAAAATTGTATTGCTAAGTTATCCCTATATACCAAAAATCAGACCTCTAGCTCTATTGGCTCGCTCAAAATTAGATATGCGCATATTTAATGAGGTACAATATGTGGCGTCATAAGGTGTCCCATCATACCATACATGAAGGCTGTAGCACTTGTGGTTACTGAGTTATGGACAAATATGTATATTTGAGGTCAAAGGTCACCGAGGTCACGTGACATTTTGTCAAAAAAATTGTTTTACTAAGTTATCCCTATATACCAAAAATCAGACCTCTAGCTCTATTGGCTCGCTCAAAATTAGATATGCGCATAATTAATGAGGTACAATATGTGGCGTCATAAGGTGTCCCATCATACCATACATGAAGGCTGTAGCACTTGTGGTTACTGAGTTATGGACAAATATGTATATTTGAGATCAAAGGTCATCAAGGTCACATGACATTTTGTCAAAATATCCGAGATATCTGCGTGAACGGATGGACTCACGGATGGACGAACAGACGGACATGACCCAATCTATAAGCTCACTGGACTTCATCCGTGGGGACTAAAAATTGTGTCACTGCATCCTTTTTGCAATATGAATACGATGAGAAACTAAATTTTATTTTTCGTGGCCTTATACATGGGAGTCTATGGAGATCTGCCTTATACATGGGAGTCTATGGACGTGTAAACTAAAAATATGCAAATTTCACCACGATTTGCCCAAATTTGGGAAAGGTCACTCCTATGCACTTCCATACCAAGTTTCAAATCAATCGGACTTGTGGTTTCAGAGCAGGAGATTTTTTGACCAAAAATGGGAGAAAATTACAAAAAAATTCATGAAAAATAGCAAGTCCAAGATACTGACCCAAGATGTGCACAATCATTTCATGTCAGCCCAAAGTACTTACATGCTAATTTTTCATGTAATCTGCTCAGTGGTTATTGAGTTTTTTCAATTTTGACTGTTTTTACATTTTTTCACTTAATTTGCATATTTTTGGCAATGACAACTTCATTTGAACAAAATTTCATCTACAGCCCATCATCCATGTACACACCAAATATCAAGATGAAATGTACAGCGGTTTTGGAGTTTTTGATGTTGACGGACAGACATACAGACATACAGACATACAGACATACAGACATTTCCCTAGCCTATAAGAATAGCTTCCATTGCCATATATACATATGGCTATGGGAGCTAAAAATTGACTCAAAAAATACTATTTTGAAAATGGCGCCATAATTTAATCAAATGTAACTTTACCTTACAGTAATAAGAAACCTACATACTAAGTTTCCACCAAATCTGGCCTTTGGTTACAGAACTCTTGCAATTGGAGGGTTTTGCTTTCTTTTACCGCATTTGCATATTTTTGACACTAACATGTTCATTTAAACAAATTCACATCTCTATCCCTGGATGGCACCTGTACACCAAATCAAAAGATGCTAGGTCTTCAGTGTTTGAGTTTTTGATGTAGACGGACATACAATACAGACATGCAATGAGATGAAAATGAGACTGATTTACTAAAATCTATGGTATTTATACATATACCAAAACTTCCCCAAAATATAAATACATGTATGTCATTTCCTGCATGATTTAACCCTTTGAGCGCCAAAGTCAATTTTTGTTGCTTTTATAAAATGTAACCCAGTCAATTTTTTTCAGATTTTTGCCAAAATTTTGATAAAAAACTCTAGCCAATGAAATGTTATGTCCATTTGTTCCAAAATTATCAAACAACTACAGAAAAATTTCATAAAAATTTGCAAAATGTTGTACTCAACTTTTGGTAGGAAAATATTACAGCACTCAAAGGGTTACACACAACATGCCTATGGTCACCCCTAGCATCCTACATGACAAATTTCAATAGAATCTGACAAGCAGCTTCAGAGAAGATGATTTATGACCGAAAACTTAAAATAATTTCCCCAAATTACAAATATGCATATTTCACTACAACTTGAAAGGAAAAAAATACTAAAATCACCACTAGCAACATGATTACCAAATTTCAAACAATCAGACAAGCGGTTTCAGAGAAGCAATGCAAAAAAGATGATAGACAACCACCTATTCTATAAAAGCTCCATGTCCCTGACAATGGAAGTCTAAAATTTAAAATAAGCAATAAAACTCATTCGATTACATTACCGGTCTTCAAAACTTCATAAAAATTTGCAAATGTGCTTGATTTGATAAAACTTTTGTTCCTTAATTTTGTACAAAATTTAGATTCATGACTATTGTCAATGAGTGTTTCAACTCTCTTTATGATTTTATAAAAATAAGCAATTGTGTTCGAGTGGATAAAAATTAGTTTAATATTTGTTTTGTACTTTTCAATTCTCTTTTTGAGACCATGATGTTTGGCGAGGGTTTCCGATTCATCTCCTACATTACTTCATAGGCAGGGAAGTACATAGCTATGGGTCTATAGCTGTGCTGGTGGTTTTCTGATGAGTTCTCTACCTTTTGCTTGCTGGTTTTTGACTTCCATGACTTTTCACCCCACTACCACAGCTATGGTACTTTCCATAGATGAGGAACCATGCACAGTTTGACAGTTTCACATCTCATTCACAAATAAGCCAACACTAATTGATAGCCTGGTTATTAGCGACTTACAATGACCAAAAATCAGAACAAAGTTCATCTAAATACCAGTTTTTTAAAATTTTTCCTGTTTACCCTGAAAAAACATTGTCCTATCTTATAATACTGCTTTACTGTTTCTTCTTTTGCTACATTGTCCTAGTTTTGCTACAATGTTTCTACTTCTACACTAATGCCTTGTTCACATTGGCAACCCAAATGAATTTGGGCTGATGCAAAATAATCCTCCTTTTGGGAACAGATTTGGTCCGTGTCTGCACTTACCGGTACCTGAATTCGGGCCGACGTAAATTTGCCGTCCTTTGTGACCTCTGACCTGTCAAGGTTCAAGATGGCGGATTTGAATACTGGCACGCTGTTTCTACTGTCCATGATTTTCCGGCGTTTTTTACGCACAAGAAGGGCAAATATGACTACCACTCATCATTTTACGTCTCCTCCGTGCTCCAGCTCCAGTTAGTCCGACCATATTCTACGCGCCAATGCGTTACTTAAAATGAACATGTGAGGGCGTCAACTGGGAACAGGGCTGATGTAACGTGTCCACACAGGTGATTTGCGTCAGACCAAATTTTGCGTCAGCCCTGCGTCGGCCCTGAACCCCTCCCCCTTCTCACCGGGACCAAACTGTGTAGGCCCAAGGCCGACGAAGCGTGTCAATATTGGTTATTTTACGTCGGCACCGGCCAGAACCTGCCCTACACCGACGCAAAGTGGTCAATCTGAACAGGGTATATTTCAAGTTCTGCTACAATTTTTCTCATTGTGTTACACTGTTTCTCATTATGCTACACTGTTCTCTATTGTGCACACGTATCCTGAACTAACTAAGAAATTTGTTGTGGATGAGCAGCAGTTGTGTCATGTTGCTGGGGGCCTATAAGATTAAACACTGCATCTTCCAATGTTGGAGAATAATGGTCAATATCTCCTTGCTGTAAAGTCTCTCTCCCAGCACTTGTCATTTCAAGAGCACTTTGCACTTCTCCGTCTGTAGTTTTACATTTTTTTATTTTGGTTGGTGCATGTCTGTTGCTTGAATATTTCTCTCTCTAGTTAGTTTTATGGAAACACTTCCTTTTTAGTTGTTAGTTGTTGTAACATCCGACTCTCGCTTGTGTGCCTCAACGTGCTTGTACAGGCTTTTTTTCCTAACGAAGGTCTTCCCACAAATAGTGCACGGCAAGGGTGTCCCTGACATGTGTGATCCGGAGTGCCCACAGAGGCCATATGCTGACGAGAAGACCTTGCCACAGATCTTGCACTTGAATGAAGTCTGCGGTACATCGGATGCATCTGGGTGATTCCTTTTCTTGTGTATGCGCAGCTCATGGGGTGAGAGAAATCTCTTGCCGCAGAGTTCACACAAATTTGGTTTCTCTCCAGTATGCGTTCGCTCATGCATCATCCGTGAACTATGTTGAACGAAGGTTTTGTCACAGAATCTGCACTTGTGCGGCTTGATGCCCAGGTGGATGTACAGGTGTACCTGCAGAGAAGACTTGGACGTGCTGAACGTCCCGCAAATTTCACACTGGTAGAAACGCCTATCCATGTGTTCGAATTTATGCTGGTTGAAGCTGAATGGGTGGTTGAAGACCTTTTCACACTTGTTACACTTATAGAAACAGGTATGTTTATGAGTAGACCGTCTGAACATTCTCCCACACTTGTCACATGTGTAGACTTCTTTCCCTGAGTGGGTTTTGTAATGATAATTGAGATACCTCTGTTGGCTGAAGCTTATGGGACACTTGTTGCACTTAAATGGTCTGTCTTTTTCATCTTCCTTGCGGTATGGTTTGAATTTATCAAGTTTGATGGAATGCTTCTCACTGCCACAGTTTGTGTCCTGGTCTGTAAAGACTAAACCTGGTACACTGGCCTCCTCCACTTTTCCTCTCTCATTATTTGTTTCTTCAACATTGGTGTCATTGGCATCGCTGTATGTATTTGCACTGGTTCTTTCATTTTGGCTTTGTTTCTCCTCCTCACCACCTGCAGTCTGCAGCAAAACAAATTCATGTTCTTGTTTCACATGTGCCGTCAAGTGCTCTCTACTTGCAAATGATAAGTCACAAGTATAACAGTTGAATACTTCTTCCTGATGTGTGACATAATGCTTCTGTGGCTCAGTCTCCTTTCCGGTACTCTCCGATTTTTCTGGCTTCTTGATTTCAGCTTCCTTACGCAAGGGAGGTCCTGCGTCTTTTGTGAACTCATTAACTCCCTTTCCATCCACCTGATCAGTTGGTGCCTGTTGGTGATGCGTTTGCTCTTGATGCACAAGGAACTGCATTTTGTCAGAGAAACTTTCTGAGCAAACGTAACATTGCCTCCAGCAGTGGAATTGGCGGTGAGTTTCAAAAGATTGCGTGTCATTGAATTCCAGCTTGCACTCACCACACTGTAGCGTGCTGCTTTCTGCGTGGACCTGGTGAATGTGGCCGATTAAAGCCAGCCTGTCTGAAAACTGCAAATGGCAGTGATCACACTCATGCGCCTTCATGCCTTTGTGGACAACACGTATGTGCTTTACTAAGAAGTGGATTTGACCGTATGTCTTTCCGCACTCATGGCACTTGTGTGCTCCCTGCCGTGGCTCCTTTTGCTTGGGTTTTGCTACCGGGGTGTCCTGAAAAGCTGGTATCTCAGTGTCGCCAGCTACATCCATCCCACGGCAGCCCTTCAGGTGTATCATCAGCAGGGTAATTTTACTAAACCTCTTGCCGCAGACTGTACACTTGTGCCGCCACAGGTGATAGTTGTGAATTTTCCCATGTTGTTTCAGTTTGCGATAGCTGCTGAACCTCTCGGGGCATTTACTGCAGGGCCACTTACCGGTGCTGCCGCCACTGCTCTTCCCTTCAGCTGTCCTGTATCTCTGTGACACAATGTTCTTATGATGGATGTTCCACGCATGATCAACGAGAGCGTCCCTCTTGGAGAAAGCAGCGTTGCAAAATGAACAAATGTGATGCTTAATTTTAAAATGAGATACCATTATATGTAACTTGGCACTTTGTTTTACGCTGTAAGTTTTTTTACACAGTTTGCATCGGAAGAGTGATACTCCTTTCTTGTTGTTTGCCTTGCCAGCAGCGTTTCTTCCCTCTCTTCCAACCATTCCGTCACAAGTCCCTTGTTCAGATTCAATCTCATTTTCAGAGACTACATCGAGTAACTTGATAGCCTGCTTCAATTTCTGGCGCCACACTTTCTTATCTGCTTCACTTTTTCCCAAGGTGACCACTGCTGTGTCGTCTTCGGAACGATTATTCTTTCTTGTTGGTTTTACTCGTATCAGCTTATCAGCCACCGTATCAAAGTAACAAAACGTACCATCTGAAGCGTTCGTCTGGGAGATCATTGTTGATTCCCTATCTATTCCATTGACATTCCCTATGGCATAACTGTGGTGGGAAGCCTCTTCCTCAACATTAATGCTTGGTTCACCATCAGTGGGATCAGCACTCTCCACTTCAACTGCAGCTTTCTCATCACTGCTCTCAACGATGTTAGACTTCAGAGTTTCATCGGTGTTAGCATCCAACAATGCTCCATTTCTGCTGTCATTTCCTATGTCATTCACATTTTCCGCATGTCCTTTCATATGACAATCTAAGTTGAACTGTTTAAAGAATGCTCTCCCACAGATATGGCACTTTAACTTCCATTTTTTGTGATGTACGGAGGCCAGGTGTTTCCTCAACTCTGCAGTAGATGAAAACCTTGCCTTGCATGGCCTGAAAAAGCATTTGTAAAGCCTCCCTCCGTCTCCATGGTCTCCCATCTTTTGCTGTTTGGAAATAAAATGAATCCGTAGCATGTGATTATCAAGACTATTAATACGTTTGCATACCATTCCACATATGCCACACTTGTAATGCATGACGCAATGTTTCTTCTTTTTCACGCCTGAGCGCGCAGAGCTCTGAGTTAGTTTTCTCTCTGGACTTTGTGATTCTCCCCCTGTGTGTTCTGTTTCACAAGCATTGAGGATTTCTGGTACGTTGCTTGGTGAAACTGCCACTGACACAGGTTTGTCCAGAATCTGCTGCTGAGTCCCTGATATACTCTCTGGGCACTCAGTTCTCACTTTACAGGGAGCATTTCCCTTCTCCATCTCTAGGGGAATGTTTGAGGAGACAAATTCTGACATTCCAATTTGACTTTCTGGTTCAGCTTCAACAGCAGGCTCTAGTTTCGTGGGGCTCTCGTCATTCTCAGCTTCACTTGTGTCAACGTCAGCTGCATCGTACTCATCTTCTGACTCCCCATCAGTAGGGTCACTCTTTTCATAAGTTCTCACACATGCCTGCTGATCAGCTACTGTATCACAGTCAGCAAACATACCATCGGAAGTGTCAATCACAGAGACCTCTGTTGTTTCCATTTCTGTTTCATCAACATTCCCCGTTGCATTTCTCTTTCGAGAAGGCTCTTCATAAATACTCATGCCTTGGTCACTTTCAGTCAAATCAGAACTAGTGATGACGGCCGCAGTTTCTTCATTGATCTCACTGCTCAGAGTTTGGTTTGCATTCGCATCTGACAACTTTTCATTGCTGCTGTCATTCAACACATCACTTGCATTTTGTGTATGCCCTTTCATATGACAATCCAGGTGAAACTGTTTCCAGAAGCCTTTACTGCAGATTTTGCACTTGAACTTCCATTTTCCATGATGAGCAGAGGCATGATGTTGCTTCAACTCCGTGACAGAAGCAAACCTCATCCGGCAATATCTGAGAGTACATTTGTAGACCAGATCTTTACTCTCTCCATCTTCAGGCTTCCGCTGTTTGGCAATGTCGTGAATACGTTGCATGTGTCCATCTAGCTCGTCAACACGTGAGTACTCAATTCCACATACAGGACACATGCGTGGATAGTGACGGTTTTTCCTTCTCTTGATGGGTGGATTTCTTGTTGTGCATGCAGAGGTATCTCCCCGTGGAACCCTTGTTTTTTTCTCTGAAGGTTTGGATTGATCATCGGTGAATTGGGAGATGATTTCAAGCAATCTGTCTGTTGCACTTGATGCTGTTGTGGTTTTGACTAGATTCTGCGCCGGAATTTCTGATATACTCTCTGGGTACACTGACTCAATGCGGTCTTCAGAGCTTCCACCCGTTGTCTCATACGCACTTTTTTCAGAAGCCAAATTGACATTGTTTTCACCAGCAGGCTGAACAGAGACCAATTTCTGACGAAACTTGGTTTTCTGTCCCATCTGAGAGCTGGGGTTTCCCTGATCGTCATCACACGTCATCTCAAACTGAAAGATAATAATACAGAATCCATAAACATTTTGAAAGCATAGACCAATGTAGCTGTCTACATACTCCAGGCAGCATGTTGAATTACTCTGGATTTGCAAATCCACACTGGCTGTACCCATTGTGTGCATTATCTATCTGTCAATAATAACAGATCTATCATTGAATATAAACACTCATCAAAATCATATGCATTTGGCTGACATATAAATCCATAAGTATGAACACAGGAAACTCTGGTTCCTTGTCTGTTTGTTTGTTTAAGTGTTTATTTGTTACCTATGATTATTTCCATATACAATAAAGAACCAATAAAGTTGTATTTGTGTTCACGTTTGTCAATGAAGAATGGTGTTTGTCACTTTTTCACAATGAACTATTTACCAGAATATCAGTGCTTTCTCCAAAATGTGAGACAAATCCCCAACAATCTTATCAAAATACCCCTCAAAATAATCACAAAGACTGCAATTTGTCCTACAATGAGGTTTAAGATTATGATTTACACAGAGTACATATAGTAGCATTCCATTTCATGATTTAACTCTCTTTTGCTCTGAGGAAGTGAGTAGGCTAAGTAGAGCATTGCTCTCTTTAGCCCACTCACTTAGCAATTTTTGTAGTAGAGTCAGGCCTGTGTTGGCACCAGATTGCCTCATCAGAGAATTTACCCACCAGATTACAATTTCAATGGAAAACAAAAGGCTAGATCACACCTACATACATAATCCTCTTACAGACCAGAACAAAAGGCGATCCCAGGGATCACGAACAGTGCCTTTAAGTTGAAAGATTATCAACTAGGGTTTGCCTGAAATCACGAAACTGCTTTTGAAATGAAATGAATTTAGTATGAATGATTTGTGTACGCTTTTAATTTATGCAAAATTTACTGGATGGCAAAATAATAATCAATGTTATAGCCTTAATTTGCTCATACCTTAAAAATCTCAATTTGCGTCACTTACATTTGCATAATTATAGTCCTCTGAATCAGAACTAGATCTCCCCCATCCACCCATCCATCCACCTCTCCCCACAAAAAAATTCAAGTGAGGGGTGACATTGCCCCTTGTGAGAAAACCTGGAGAAAACACTGTTGCATTACTACTTGGCCAAAGGGCAATTCAGGCAGCTCTTGAATATTTTCGAGTTTTTATTTCTGTTTGTAAAATTCTGTATCTCATTCTACTTCCAAAACAAGTTAAACTTAAATGTACTGGACTTTCAGCTTGTAAAGACAGCCTTGTATGTGTGTTATGTTCAGTGTTACTTTGATTCAATTTGCCAAGTATTACAACTTTAAAACAAAGTCAGTTCTTCAATTATTCTTATGTTTAAATTTTCAAATGATGCTGTCTTGGCCAGGCGTAAATAGCTTTCATGTTTCTAGTAAACATTTGATTTCGAGAAAAAAAACAAGGATAAGTTCTCATGTTGAACACCTGTGGTGAAATTTAGCTGGCTGACTGCCCCTGTATCACTGTCAGTTAGTGTTACCAGAATAAAAATGGCCGAAAGAATGCCAAAGTTTCATGAATTTGCTTTTTAAACCATCTCAAATCAAGTGTGAAAATGATTATTTTTCGAATATTGATCATGGAAGTTTGGACTTAAATTTGTCAGGAATTGTTTTGAAATGTCATTAAATGACATTATAAGTGAAACTGACACTATCATAAAATAAAAACTCAGCAAGCCAAAACAGGGTTTAAATAATACACACCAGAATTTCTCCTGTCGCCATCTTACTGTAGTCACGCCCGGTACCTGTCCAATGATCTACATCCAGAAATTCACGTTTTATCTCCTTCACTCTCGCTTGCATCGACAACTCTGAAATTGTATTTAGAAGGGGTCTCCTGCGTTCTTCATTGTGGCAAACCCATTTCTCAGTAGCGTTTGCCAGTTCGTTTGGTATTGCCGCCAACAACTTTTCATCGCACATGTATTTGATAAATTCTTCAATTTCGAGTTCAAGAAATGCCTGCTCGCTGCTGATGGAGATTAAATTCTCTAACATGAAGTCCTTCAGTGTCTTTGAGAATTGCTCACATTTCACAGTGGAGGCGATCTTCGTGATGCGCAGAAAATTTGAGACAGTAAGATTTTGAGCAAGGAATGCAATGCACGCATCTTGTAAAGCCTGCATGTGGAGCAACTTTGAAGCAGACATTAGGCCTTGAGCATTCTCCAGTGAGATAAGATCTTTGCTGTCACTGCAATATGCAAATCTGAGAACCACTTCAAACGTCTCAACAGATATGTTCTGAAGAACTACCGTCGATATTTTCTCCCGCTGAAAAGATAGCAACTGATCTTTAAGGATTTTGCTGTACGCTGACATGACAACCTTGTGTACCGAGAACTTCGCTGGGCCCACAAAGATGTTCAAATCACAGAGTTCGGCTCTTGACCTCATTTTGTCCAGCTCTCTCACAACTTGTAAGGCCCGCTCCGCCATTTTGGTGTCGCTGAGCAGTTGTGCTGCGCTGAGTTGGTCTGGGTTGAGTTGTATAGCTCCCGATATGGAATCCAGGTTTCTTATGAAACGTGCAATACTAAAGTAGCTCACCTAAGGTGCCACGGACACGGTCGCTCAACAAACCCGTGCCGTGCTTCGCACGGTCCGCGATTCAGCTCGCACAGATGACACCGCACCTCATAACCTGATGACCGATGACCTTCCTCGCATCATAAGTAAAACGAGCGTAAAGTTGGCGTCATCCTCATCTTCAGCGGAACTTCCAGCTGACGCTGACATGACGCTACTGAGCGAAGATTGCCGAAGTTACACTACCTGATGACGGATAATTTGATAAAATTCGCCCACAACTTAAAATATAACAATATCAATGTCATCGCCTAGGATATCGTTAATTATTTGGGTGCCGATTTGGATCAAACACTATCAGGAGAGAGTATGGCCACACAAAAATTGAAATAATTCAGAAGGCAACGGGCGGGAACACACGTAAACTTCTTGCCAACAGTCTCATTTAATTGTCTTTTTGATTATGCCTGTGCCTACTGGTATCAAGGTTTGAAGGTTGTCAGTAAACATAGACTACAAACAACACAAAATAAAATAATAAGGTTGTTCTAGATATTATGGGCCAGCTCACTTTGAAAACATGAAAACTTGGGTGGTTTTGTGAAGAGCAAAGAGTGTAGTATCTGAAACTGAATCTAATGCATAAAATAATAAGGGGTTAAGCTCTATCCTACCCAGCATCAAATTTTACAGACAAAATGTACACAATCATAAGGGAACTGGTCAGTTTCTTCGGCCTGGGGGGGGGGGGCGGTGGATTATTTTTTGCCGACGTCAAAAAGTGGCTGACCCCCCTATTCCAAATTTTGAAAACAGGGTGACCCCCCCCTATTCCAAATTTCTAAAACAGGGTGACCCCCCCCCCTGGCGCGACAAAGGTAAAACAAAAGATGGACATAAATTATATATATATATATATATATATATATATATATATATATATATATATATATATATATATATATATATATATATACTATATATAGGCACTATGCTTCGCTCATGGTATGTATTGCCGTTGGAGCACTCTGGTGAGTCCATATTTTCAATTCTCAACAATGTGTAACCGTACTCTCTGTGCCCAAGTTCAGAGGTTGCCATAAAGCCATTATGGTGATAACCGGGAGGGCACATTGTATACATTTTGTGTATTTCGCTCACTGCTTTAATAGTAGTTAGAGCACTCTGAGATTGTTGGGCAGCCTCTTGCGTAATATAAGGGGCGTTCACTGTTGGCACTATGCTTCGCTCATGGTATGTATTGCCGTTGGAGCACTCTGGTGAGTCCATATTTTCAATTCTCAACAATGTGTAACCGTACTCTCTGTGCCCAAGTTCAGAGGTTGCCATAAAGCCATTATGGTGATAACCGGGAGGGCACATTGTATACATTTTGTGTATATATATATATATATATATATATATATATATATATATATATATATATATATATATATATATATATATATATTATATTTTACATTTTACATATATTATTTTAAATAGTCATTCTATGTTTTAGTGAAATTGTTGACATGTCAGTTGTAAGATAGGAATTTCAAAGTGTCAATCTTAAAGTTTAAATACAGTACATTTTGAATGAGCTGTATTTTGAATGAGCTGTGAATGTATTTCACACTTTCTCTGCTTAACCACTGGATGTCCTGAACTGTTGTACAGAAATGGATGTCAATCATTAATATCAAAGAGGAAAAAGCAGTGAATCAAAAACTTTGATGGGTGTTAAGACTTGCCAACCATCCAATTAAATCTACTGAGGAGCCATAGAGAGCTTTTTTAGCCAAATCTGATGTGTACAGTGTCTGAGAGGACCTTTTCTTGTGTAACATTGAAACCATAAAAGCACAGCTAATAATGACAAAAACTGCCTTTTTTAACTGTTATTTTGTTCACAAAAAAGCATCTTTCTACAGAAAACCTATGAAACAAAGGAAAATAATTGCATCAATGAGAAGGAAAGATATCTTGTCATTTTTCTATCTCTAAAATAAGTCACTGTATCAAATATATATTGTGAAATATTTGTGCATGTTGCTTTCTCATACTGAATTCTCACAGAGAGAACAGAAAAGTATCAGGAATTTGTCATCCTTTTCATATGAAATGCAGATTTCATAATGGTACACTTTCACTTAGCAAACATCAAGATATCTCTGAAAGTATGGCGCCCGAAGGGCGCGCCAAAAAATATGAAACATCCTGATATCTCTGATATATATGCCTTGTATATTAAAGTCATGCACCTGAAGGGCATGCTGAAAGATGTATGATATATTAAAGTAATGAGCTTGAAGAGCACGCTGAAAAATATTGAACATACAGATATCTCTGATGTATGTATGCTTGATATGTTAAAGTTGGGCGTGCTGAAAAATATGACTGATCATTAAAGTTACGCGCCCGAAGGGCGCGCCGAAAAATACAACTGAATGATGAATTTTGTGGCTGACACTAGTATTTTAGGCAATGATGAGCCTGTGTCAAAATTCAAAAACACACTGACCCCCCCCTATTGGGCATTTCAAAAACATGGTGACCCCCCCTATCACCAAAGTCAAAAACAGGGTGACCCCCCCATGAATCCACCGCCCCCCCCCCAGGCTGAAGAAACTGACCAGTCCCTAATACACGTTCTGGCAATAACTCAGTTTTTATCCAAGGAGGAGCTAAATTATTTCAAACAAGTTTTTTTTGTACTCAGCTTCGCAGTTATGGAATTGTCTTCCACGTAGTATAAGGAATATTGATTCCAATAACAATTTTTAAAAAAAAAGCTAAATCGGCATTTGCAAGATTCTTATGTCGTATCAGGAGAGATTTAATTTAATCTTCGTTGTGATTTTTCAGAGGGTTTTAGTCTGTTTAATTTATCTTTTGGAAGTGCTTGTTTTACTCTCTGTTGTCGGATTTCTCACTTTGTATTTTTTTTTCATTCTTTTCAGTCTTTTGTCAATATGGACCACAGTGGAAATAAGTCTTTAGACTTTTCTGAGTAATCCATGCACAATTTTGTATCACTTTGTGCAAAATGAATAAATAAAAACACTCCAAATTTATTTAAAATTATCTCATAAGGGAGCGTTCAGTTATTATGGCCGGGGGTGGGCCGGCAAATTCTTCCTGCGCGTCAGTCAAAATAGGTGAACCTCACTAGACCCCTTGCACCAAAAATTTTACAAAAAATTGATGAGTTGACATCATAAAGTGGCTGACGCTCCCCCGTGGAAACCCCATCGCAAAAGGTGATCCTCCCCTGTGCTAACACGCAAATTTTCGAAAATAGGATGACCCCATATTTTAATTATTATGTATCTATGCATGTAACTGAGTACGTATCTGTGTATCTATGTATGCATCTATGTTAACACACACATACACATAGACAAATGCTTATTACGAAAGTAGTTGATCTAAATGAAATACATAATTACCATTCGTAGATAATGAGGTATTTCACTGAAGTTTTAGCAAAATCTGACGTGCACAGTTGACTTTTCTTTTAACGTTGAGACCATATTAAGAAACACAGCTATGATAAGAGACGTCACCGTGGCACTCTAACTCTGAAACCTTACACAGGGAAAAACACTGTTCCCCTTCCAGGAGCATCAATGAGAATGAAACATATATCTTGCCATCTTTTCCTATGTAGTATTTATGATTGTATCAATGTATTGTGAAATCTTAGAGTATGTTGTTTTCTCACACAGAGTTGTCATGGAGAAAAAATCAAGGATCAGGGTTTTTTATACCTTGTACGTAAATTGCAAATTTCATCAAGATTTGTACTATTCGCTAGACAGTCTTTGTAAACATCTTATATGTTAAGGACGAAATCGCAGTAAATTAAAAAAAACTAGTTCCATGTGAGCGCAGATATTCGACGCTACATTTTCACGACAAGGGTAGGAAATTATTTGGTGCTTTATAAAGATGTTGTCAGAGGTTTGTGGAGCCGTAAATCCTTATACAAGTTCAAATTGATTCAAGATTCTTTTAAGGAGAAACGTTCACTCCTTTTAGTCTACTGTGAATGCATGTGCAAGCGGTTTTGGATGCAACAGTACGAGTCTGTCGGACCCCCTATAGCATAACCGGCTGGTCTAGGAGGTCAGCTTCGACCATCTGAAGAGCGCCCGAAACGGCGATTTTGAGAGAGTCGCCAAATCAGACCTGCCAAAAAGATTGTGTTTTTGACAAGAGCTAACATTTCTACACGCTTGACAAAATTGACAATATTAGAGGGTTGTAATATTTAATCAAATAAAAGTTCAAATCGCTGAAATTTTGGTTGTACTTATAGCAAAATTGATAATATTCCTTTCGTTTACACATTTTCTTCTTGTAAGTTAAGAACTTTTATTTTTTGTACTGATGTACGATTAGAATGTCAAATTTCAATCACTGCATGAACTTGAAATGAACCGGCGTCTTTTCACTGATTTGTTTTCGGTAATTTTTGCGAAACAGTTGTCGTTTTGTTAGCACTTCCGAAACATATTGACTTTCCATCACCAAAATCAGAATATAGGCAACACCTCCCCACCACTCCATCATCCCTATGCCGACTGAAGAAGCCGATCATTCCCTAACTGGAAGTCGCTTGGACATATTTCCTACCGTTCTATTAAAAATGGTCGAAGAGTGATATCACAATGCTTAAAATATTTAGAATGATAGCAGAAATTACTGGTTTAAACAGTTGGAAATAAGTGCGACAATAGAAGAGGTAGAAGTAGACATATAATTCTGCTAAATTATGTTCCAGATTAGCAGAAATCAATCATCAGATCAAACAACAAACTGAAGAGAGTTAATATGTAGTCACTGTCTAACAAAGCACGATCATGTCAAAGCCTAATTACTGTACTTGTCTGGAAATCGGTTGATGAGAAATTGCATGATTCAAGGCCGCCCTCACCTGCAATTCCAAAACTTTTACTAGAATTGTGAGCAATGTAATTTAAATTGGAAGATATTCCACGTAGTCATAATCAAATGAAGTATGGCATAAAGCTTTTATGTCATTTTTGTAGTCAAGATGAAACCCTTTATTTGAGTGCAAACGTGAGATTTGGCAAAAGTTCATAGCGATAAAAATCCGAATTATTTGTATCATTGTAGAGTGATCCAACCTTATCATAGGTGGGATATTTCAACTTTAACACGTATGAGCGAAAATTTCGTGCAAATTTTGCACAGTATACAAATACATGTAGTTTAAACTGGCCAACACCCCTTACCAACTCCTTTCCCTGCACAAGCGCGTTAAGCGCGCAGATTTTTCTGAGACAACTGTTGTAATCAGGGTTGGGTCAGCGCATGCGTAACTGGAGTTTCCTGATGAACGAACGGAGAGTTAGGCAAAAGTCGGGAGGCCGCTGAAAAAGCCGTTCTGTGCGTGTTCCTCGATGAGTAGTTAGGCAGGAGTCGACAAGAAACAGCAATGCACGCTTCCAAGAAGGGTTAGGCAAATCATTGCGTTATCCACCCCCAGCTCCGTCGAGCTTTGACGGGCAAGTATTTCTGAATCAACGGGTAGGCTAGCCTAGATGATTAGAATGTTTCTAGTTAGTGACTAAACATAGTAATCGGAGTAATTGTTGTTCTGCAAAATTGTATTTATGATCACTTGAACTCCCAAAACATTAACAGGCTGTCATTGTTTGCAGAAAATGTATACGTCTAGTATAGATCCTAGAGTTTTCTTTTGAGTATATTAAGGTTACTTTTGACTCAATGATAGCCTTGTCAACATAAAATCTAACAGTAACTGTATTGATATTTTAATGCTGGCCATCCCCTCATTATAAATGCATTTTGCAATTTAAACTTCATAAGGGACGCTATTTTCTAACACCTTGAAATCTGTTCAACAGTATTAAAACATACAGAAGTGTAGATCATAGCAAATTTGAAATTGTTAAGAATTCACAAAAAAGCTTAAAATTGTTGTTATATTCTATTAGTTCGTTTATATATCCATTTTCTCTATCGGACTTTAATAACTTTAGATTGTAATTATCAGTAAAAGATTGTCACATTTCACCTATGTAAATACTTTAAACACATAGGGGCATAATCAGCTGTGCGTAAAGCCATACACTTTGAAAAGCACATCTCAGAACAACCGCGATTTAAGGTTTACAATAAAGTTTTCCTCCCTTTACAGTTTTGTGAATACAGTTTGCTGATGTAAAAACTATGGTTCAATAGTGTACAGTGTAAAGAATGTCTCGTTTCAGTGAAATAAATACCAGTCCTGAATGCTTCAAAGAAGAAAACGGAAGTATGAGAAAAACAGAACACAAAGTTTATATGTTTTCTTTCTTTTCAATCGTGGCATTTGGCCTATATTTACTTTGTGAGACTTTTTCTTCATATTTGCGAGAATCTGTTACTAAACTGATTCGCAACAAAGGTTATAGTCCCTCCACCACACCGGGCGAGGTAGTTGAACCGTGAACTAAAAAAAGATAAAAGGTAATTTGGCCAACCCCAAATGTGACATGTTTTTCATTATTTGATAAAAATCAGCTTTGTTGTGAAAAGCTTTCAGGCGAAAAATCTGGGTTTATGCCCCTGATTATAAAATAACAATAACAAAAATGTATGCGAAAAATATCTGTGAAGCATTATTTGGCTGTGAGAATGTCCAGTTGTAAGCGGCTTTATCCACTTGAACGGTCGTGATGACCGCAGATGTGGTCAGCACTCGGAAAGGTGACCCATTATTAATCGGGTAATCGTCAGAAATGAGCACACAAAACACAGCTAAACAAACTCAAGTCCATTTCAGAAACAATGGGGTGATATGAACATTTGTGTAGGCGGGCACGTCGCAACAACGAGACAAAGAACTGGTCGACGAAATTCACGGTCATTCAAAAGGATTACTGACAATAGCTGACGCAGTCGTATAGGTGCGCGCAAATCACATAATGCTGAAACAATGCGGAAAATACAAAAGTAATTCATTGATGAAATTGATATAATACTGTTGATAAGACTAAGCTAATCCTAAGAAATTGATAACCAAGTCATGAACGCAGCTGATATCAGCGGTATCTTTTCTTGCCTTTCAGGGGATTCAAAATTGTCGTTGACATTAACCACTCGACTCAAAGGAAAGTACACAACATATGTGTATATGTATACATAGCGGACAAAAAACTGCCACAATCCTAGCCAACAGATGTGTGTCAATATTTCACCTAAGGCTTGACAGTTTTTTGATGATGTTTGAGTGTTTCCAGTTTCGGGGTAATATACACAGCCGAGGGGGTAAATCTACTGATTTGAGGAGAATAAATATTATATTTTTGAGAGATGTGTACAGTCGATTCGGATGTCCTTTTCTTCGTTTATGTACAAACCATACCACTGTAATTTTTGCTAGATTCAAAAAAAGGTGCCAGTCGGTTGAATCAAAGTATTGACAACATACAAATGAACCGGTTGTGGTGAGAAATATGGTGAAAACGAAACTCAACACAAGAAAACATATCATTTACGAGGCAAAATAAAACACAAGTCGCATCAGAGTTTCATGCAGGTGAATTGAAATCAGCCTGAAAAGTCAAGTTTGCTTGAACGATTTTTTTTATTTGTATGAACCGTGTACTCCATTCCTAGATGACAGCGACTCAGCGCCAGTATAGCCTTTGTTTCATAGGCAGGAAGAGTGGTTCCATAAACTTTCTTGGACAAGGTCCTTTCGTTAGCCAATTAAACCCCTTTCTCATATTGTTTATCCTTCGTCTGTTGCAGGTATGTTCTCAAACTCTTCAGGGAGACAACTCTATTTTCGGAAAGACATTTACTTAACGTTTAAATTCCTGCCCTTTGTGTGAGAGAGAGCTTCCTGGCCATTGTCTTGGGACAGTACATGGTCGGATTTCGATGGGTTTGTCATCGGTTAAATGTACCGTGGAAAATTTCACACAGGCTTCGCGTATACACTTGACAGTTTCTTAGTTCGTTCACCTTTCACCTGGACATAGTTTGAGGGTCTGTGACCTGACTGTGGTACTCTACTGGAAAAGTTTCACCAATGGGTGGTCCCTTTTTGGGAGAAAGATGTTTTTCTCACCGATTTCGATTGCTTCATGAAATGATAACAAGTGTTCGTGAAGTGATTTTAATATATTTAACCTACGAAAACTAGGTTTTGTACAAGAGTATTATTTCCGATCTGATTTTCACCAAGATTGGTATAAAAGGGTGTCTTTTTCGTCTAGTAAGGTGGGGTAGGGTGAGGTGAAGTGCATGGTAAACCAGAAAGTTTTATCTTGCAATTTTCGACTTTAAAATGATAAAATGATATCGTCACCTACGAACGACTCGATAAAGGACATTAATATTGAAACTTCGCTGAGCGACGAATTTGTAACCTCGGTGAACTTTACATGTAATTCGCACTATTTGTGAATTCTATGGTTCAGATGTCTGTCGGAAAAATGAGCAGATTTGTTGCTTGTGTTCGTGTTAGTCAATTACAGCTGTAAATTTCAGATTTTCATGAAGGATATCAAAGAGTGGTTATTTTAACAAATAGAGTGCAATGTTCTGACTGATGTTGATTTCATTATCCACTTAGCAATGAAACCATGCATATATAATGAAGGTCTCCCTAAGTGCCTTTGTATGAAAACCGACTTTCTCGGGTGAGTCTGTTAATCATGAACAAAATATTGTTAAAATAGTCAGAACCCGTAAGGAAATTGCTAAAAAGAATCAGTATGGTTTCCTTTTTGTGTGCCTCGATTTTTAGCGTTTGATTGGTCTCCGAAAAAGTATATGCAAATTCATGATCAGAGCTTGTCTGTTTCAGACTTGTTGATCGGAATGACATGACCCCGATAGGGACCCGGCGCAGCACTCAACTCCGCACATCCTATAGGGAAACTCGATACGGCATCAAAAGCGCCGAGCACCACGGCTCCTTTGAAAGGGCTCTTCCTCCGCATTTTAGCGCCGATAAAAAAACACCGAGGGACGGTCGCATACCGATCGCTTTAAAAATGTATCAATTCCAGCTCTTGAGCTCACGTGTATCACCGGTGAACAACGCAAAAAAATACGGCGACAGAAAGATCGCCCCAGGGAGAATGTATACACACAGCTAAACGAAGTACTGCCCTTCAAAGGAGGGTCCTCTGACCAAAAGCATAGTCTCCCTCTTACATGTGAGTTAAGAAAGGGCATCTCAACACTTGGATGGTACAAATCTTTGAACAATACCGACTGCCTTTATAGAAGCCAAGATTCCAATTCTAGCAGTGCTATGGCCATTAAGCCAGATTCTGCATTTGTTTCCCGCATGGCTGATTTCAACAATGTAAGCTTACATTTTAAAGTGCATTTAGTTTCCGAGACTTTAATCCTACACATATGGGAAGGATACAAAGCTAAGGCGTGTTTTCCCCCTTTTGTCTTTTAAGGCACCGACTCTTCTTGCTTTAAAAATATACTAGGAAAGTCGTTCTTTAGCGGAATTTATTTCTCCTTTTCTCACCAATCTATTGGCACCTCTGTCATTCCGTTTTCTTGTATTCCCATTTCTGTCGCGTTCTCACAGAAGACGAACGCATATTAAATCTTACAATGGCATCTACATATTCCCAGGTATGTATGTATGTATGTATGTATGTATGTATGTATGTATGTATGGATGGATGGATGGATGGATGGATGGATGGATGGATGGATGATGGATGGCCGGATGAATGGATGGATGGATGGATGGATGGATGGATGGATGAATATGGTAGGTAGTAGGTATGTAAGTAGGTAGGCATGTGTGTATGTATATAACAACTTGGAGTTGAAATGCTTGAATGAGGTTTTTGTAGGTGGCCTTAGGTGCACTGCACAATACTGGGCCCCTACTTATGGCATTAATCTCCTCGTCTAAGAGGACCTTTCCTAATAAATTAATAGGCACACAATCCCCAGGATAATGTTGAATTGCGATATGGCTCTGTAACATCCCAGATATTCAAAGAGTCTTCCGAGGAAGGCAATTAAGATAAAAAAGACTGTGTGTGTAGCCTTGAACATGGATTTGCTATGCTTAGAAAATAGATATGTTGTTATACCCTACAGGCTATGTCTTGATCATATATTTCTTTCCTTTTTCTGGGTAAAAGCTAATCCCATGAGAGTTATGCGCAGTCACTGCTTTCATGTTTTCACATTCTCTCTCTCTCTCTCTCTCTCTCTCTCTCTCTCTCTCTCTCTCTCTCTCTCTCTCTCTCTCTCTCTCTCTCTCTCTCTGTATGTTTTTTTTATATTAATAATTAACCTATACCAGAAATCACAATTGGTGACATTTAAAGAAACAAACAAATTGGTATGCCTTTCAGGTCTCTGTAAACAAACTTTGCTTTGGAAATTTGAATGTCTTTCATGATAAATGAATGAACAAATTATCTAACTAAAATGTTGTCGTGGAAATTATTGGACTAGGAAACAAATGCAAGGGTAAACTGTGGAAATTGTTATTATTGCCATGAATATTCAAAGACTGGGGATCCACTTTTTCTTTCTCCCTGTCTCTCTGTCTCTGCCTGTCCACCTCTCTCTCTCTCTCTCTCTCTCTCTCTCTCTCTCTCTCTCTCTCTCTCTCTCTCTCTCTCTCTCTCTCTCTCTCTCTCTCTCATTGTCTGATTTACTTATGTAATATAGATTTTCGTAGATGTCAAAGTCTGCAATAAAATAGACCTACTTGTCTCTAAAATGAACTGACCCACTAGATTTTCAGGAACACATGGAACTACTTTAAATCTTGTGTAGAAAACATGGATTCATCTATGCTCCCAATTTACAGTTTGACAGATTTTCTTTCAAAATATTCAAATGCTGCTGAAGCAAAAATTTGATTCTTGTTTTTTTTTTTCATATTATCCATCTGATTGAAAGATCACGTATGAGCGATGTTTCTGAATACTAATATCCTCGAGCTCGATGAATATGACAACTATCGATTAGAAACGTTTTTGATATCCCATTTTTTAATTTGTGCTGGGAATATTTTTATTTCCTTATGATCTGCACACAAACATTGACAGTGTTGGAATCTTTGCAATGTGGTATTTCACATGCTGATGTCATTTCACGCATATTAAGAGGAAATGTAACAACTGGAAAATATTGCTGTTTTCTTTTGAAGGTTTTTCATTGAAAGAAGGAGACAGCCAATTAGACTGAAAGGCATATTTGGGTCAAGACTGCAGAACACTGGGCCCGCACTAGGCAAGTTTTCAAATAGTGGTAATCTTAGGGAGTCAAGTTGCTTCAGAAAGCTAGGAAGGCCCCCTAAGAAAATCCGATTGTTTTCATAATGAAGATTTGACCCAGTGTTGTTCAAGGGCACCATTCTTTTTCCAGTTTTGATATAAAACAGGGTGATTTTTTTCGCTCCAGAAACCGGTGAAAGAAAACATACAGTACTGATTGAGTTGATCACAGCCTGGGGGGCTTGCTGCCATGTCAGAGGGGATTTAGCTAAGACGTCATCAAGGACATGCAGCCTCAGATTTGCAGCAAAAAAAGCCAGACCAATGTCAGAGTCTATTGTACACATGTTGCGATCATCTACAACTGCTATCTCCAACTAATTAGCAGTAACTTTTGTATATCTACAGTTTTTGTGTCCAATCTGTATGATAGAGCCTCTTCTTTTAGTTCCAAAGTCACATGAAAATTGCTCTGTATTTGACTAATCAAGACAGCCTGTACGTAAATAGTATCTTTGCTTTGGCAATGCTTACACTTTGTAATTCAAAATTCTTTGGTAAGGAGAAGCAGAAATATAAATCTTTTCTAGAAGAAAGACTAAAATGAAAACATTAATCAAAGTGACAGCTATTGACCTTTTAATTGACAAGGCTCTTTCACTGACTTCTTACTTAGTAAGCACTTTTGACCTATTTTTTGAGATTCTGACGAAAACGGTTGAGAGTACAATGTGAAATGCAAACAGACAGCTTCAAATATCCCACAGTAATCAAATCAGCGACGCACAGCAAATCAATAACGCTGTAATAAAAAAGAAAATGAGAGCAAGTATGCTTTCCCATTTTAACCATATTAAACACTTCCTTTTGTTTAGACTGGAAAAAAGATTTCAGGCAGCTTGTAATTTCACCGGCAATGACTCTGCAGTCGGCAGATATGCACGGTCCTTTGAAACTGATCTTTCATAGTGTCCCCCCCCCCCCCCCATTGCCAGAGGCATTCTGGGTAATCGCCTCCCGACTATTGATTTGCACGGAGAGCATTTGCAGTGCCGTTCTGGAAACATCAAACGGCGCCGATGAGAAAGAGTGCAAACACACGGCACCATGTGGATCTGTTCATGATTTTTAAAAGCTGCTAATAGCACCGAAAAGAGATTTCTAAGCATACCTTTGTTCTAATTTGGAGGGAATTTCTCCCTTGTTTTTCAGTACTGATACATAACAATCTTATCGAAAATCAAAATGAATGATGGGTAATTATCAGGCTGAAATTCCAGAGTAAATCGATTCTCTAAATTCTGAAATACTTGCTCATTTAGGTAAATGGAAGTTAATAAATGCGACTTGCAATATTTCGTAAGTGAAGTCCATTTTTTATGTCTGTCTCTTCATTTTGTACTTTCGAAGCTTTGTTACATATCAAGGCGAGGGAGAATGGTTGCAAAGAGTTGCTCATCTGTTATAATTTGTTATCCGGCAATATGTGCACATCGGCCAGACATCTTCTTTCGTGTTGACTCTGGCTATTTTTAACTTTGATTTCCTTATTAACTGCAGCCCACGCTGTTTTCACATCATAGTTAGTGCATTTAGAAAGATGTCTTTCTTGGCGGCGAAATATACATAAGTGACACTGGTAATTGTGTGAGATAAGTCGTAATGCAAATTTCACATGTCGGAAACTGACAAAGTACTATATTCTATGTGAAATCAACAAAATGGAAATTATTAACTATGGTGAAATATACATCTGATATATTTTCTCTA
This sequence comes from Ptychodera flava, assembly GCF_041260155.1. Taxonomy (NCBI): domain Eukaryota; kingdom Metazoa; phylum Hemichordata; class Enteropneusta; family Ptychoderidae; genus Ptychodera; species Ptychodera flava. Next base: position 11,964,046 of record NC_091932.1, on the reverse strand, counting down.
ATTTGGGTATCATTCAGAAACCAAATTCGAACACACTATCTTTCATTTTTCACTAGCCTAGCATTATCCATTCATACTGGATAATGTGTGGAAGATTGTGATGTCTTTTTACAACTTCAAATTTTGAGATTCTTTTCATTCAATAATGCGCTGGCGCCATTTGATTAAACTTTAATGAGTTTTCAAAGACTTTTGAAATTGCAATAGCATGGCTCATTGTTCCTTTTTTGTTGTGATGTGAAAATGATATCTTTTACGAATTCTAAATAACCTACAATAATGATTACACGGGGAATAAGTCCTATATACCAGTATATATACTTGTGTTTATCAGTTTCTGTAAAGCATAAATTGTCGTGACTCAGTCAATTTCCATTTTGGTGGTGAAAGGTACTTGCATAGTTGTAACTCTGGCATTTGAAATCATTGACATGCAGTGGATAAGTGTTGTGAGTGTAGATTTATGGTAACGATACAATGATTATGGAAAAAACTTGAGATCAAACTGGGCTATTAAACAACTGAAACTTGAATGATCATCAAGGAAACATAAGAAAATCGTTATTAGAGTTTGATCCATGAGGTGAGAACGGAATTCACATGATAAAGCCTTGGTGTTACCACCCATTTCCTCAATACACTTTGTCCTTGTCCCATTGCTTTCTGTATCAATGTTGGACCGCAACACTCGGAAACGGGGAAGAATGGCTTGAAAAAGTAAAGCCTCTTCAAGGCTGTGGTGATATTCAATGGACTTTTGTGATCCCAGGTGTTTACATTTGTGCATTTGATTAGACCACTTCAAGAGGTACAGATTTAATAGGGTATTCGAGCCCAACCATCCGTGCAGACAGAGGGCCCCCTTGTTCCCCGGAATACACCTGGCTAGGATAGATGATACATGATGATAAGCCGGACACCTGGCATAGATATCGGATACCACATCAGATGGCTTGGGAAGACACTTCAGATCAGGTTGAACCACCTGAACTGAATCAAAACCACGCACTCTTAAGATTTTTGTCACACAATAGAATGAAACTACAAACATCCTTTCACTTTGAAAAATAGTCTGTTTATTGCACTGGTATAAAAGGTTTGTCTCTGAAAACGACTGGAATAAAATGACAAAAAAACATGTATAGAAATTTACTCTCAACAAAAACGTGAAAACACCTTTTTTACTTAAAGAATAATTTTACTAAACTCTAAACTAGTTTCTGGTTCTACCTAATCTGTTGCTTGGAATTGCAGCCTTCTCCTAAAAGCTACCAAAAAATCAAAACCCAATACTAATGGAATAGAGGTGAATTTTTATGAAATATTTGTCAAAGTGATAGACAGCCTGAAATTGTTTAAATATCGAGTTTTGTTGAAAAGAATTTAATAAATAGAATGAGCATTGTCTCATGTCATACCCTGATAGAAAATGAAAATTGGTGTAACTTTTAAATTTTGGTTCAGGAAATATCTTTGGTTGACTTATCAAATGAATCCCATGAATTGTAGTGCATCACATCTTTTATGTCCCTGTTTTTGTCTGTACTTTGTCAAAGAAAATGAAAAACCAAAGAATAAAGCACTATAAGGCTGAAACTATGACAGATTGTTGTTGTTGTCCCTTGCCTTGAAAGTCACTGAAGAGAGCTGCTGAGAGGAAATATGCCAGTTGCAGCCTTTGGTAGATTTCGCCTTCTGATGGGAAAGTGACAACTTTCAGTCCGTGTGTTTTCTGTTGCTTTACTCCAAAGGACTCCAATAAATCCCTGGTTCTGGTGTATTTGGCCCACACTGGGACTAAGATGGGATGGCGGTGAGGCAATTCAATGATCTTATTTGGCAGGACTTGATGCAACTGTTAGGAATGGAAAAGAAAATAGATTTAATATATCACAATAAGGCTTTCTGATATACATCTGCATGGAATATGCAAGGTTAAAGGTCAATCTGTGCATGATGGAAGACACTCAAAACTCCATCTGCTGCACGCAATATCATGCGAAATGACAGCAGTCTTGCAACACCTGCGCTCCTCTTCCTGATGACACTTTTACTAATAGCGCCACCTACAGTTTTACATGATTTTACTTTTGTTTTTATGATACTACACCTGCTGGTGTGTGGCAATCTTTAATACTTACCAATGCATAAATATTTTGTCCTTCGTCCATATTCAACTGACATAGTGATTTAGGATGACCAACTCCTACATCTGAAAAAATGATTGGAAATTCTACCTTAGGACACAAAGTGCAGGATATATCTTGACTAATATTTGACACTGAAAACTTCAAAATGCCCTTTTGGTCAATGGGAACATAGAAATGCTTTGTGGAAGCAAAACATTCATCTATAAATTTACGACAACCATATTTTTGTATTTCTTATCTTAGGAATTTTTTTCCGATTATGTATGGTAGTACATTGCTGCGAATCCGTAGCCTCTACCACTCGGGTAGGTTGGTCATTGGAGCCCCACTCCCAGCAGAACACGTCAAGGAGTGGCAGGGCTCGTTTTCGCAGCAAGGTAGTACAATGCCATGTGGCTGCACTGTTCATCAGATTGTTTTTAACAACAGTAAAACCATCACTGGCAAAATAAATAGAGCGGCCACTTTCCTCTACTACACATCTTGGAAATATTCCGACTCAAACATCCACTTGTCTTGATGTTTGTTTTGGAAACCTAATACAGGAAGCTGGGTCATTCCATGATTCTTCAGGGACTGGAGCGTACTTCCTGTTCTGATGTGAGAATGGGAACAGGAAGAATACTTCCTTTTTCTGGAGACTGAGTGGGGGGTGGTGGGGTGGAGAGAGAGAGAGAGAGAGAGAGAGAGAGAGAGAGAGAGAGAGAGAGAGAGAGAGGGAGAGACTTACCTAAAAGTGCCTGCAGAGTTAACAGATATCCTTCAAGGGCAGCCCTGCTAAGGTCTTTTGGCACAATCACCGTGGTGAATCTCAAATCAAAGTTGGAGTCGGGCTCTTCAATTTCCAAGTTCAATGCCAGCACAAGTTTCCTCCACTGCTCAGAACTCAGGTTGGCAGGCTTGGCCATGTCCAGTGATTCTAGTGGTATCTCATGGGGTCTACTTGGATCAACATCATGTACGTGTATGGCTGTCGAAATCTATGCAATGACAGACACAGAAAAATTTCATCAGTCATACAGTTATCTGAAATTTCTGTTCTTCTAAACCTATCAATTATCACACCATTTCTTCTCAAACTTCAACATTTCAGATTTGAAAGAAGTCCGCCTTTAGTGAAATTGGACAAAAAAAGCTGTTTTTGTGTACAATTTTGAATTCTGATTCAGAGAGCTTGGAACACTGTATCATTGGATAGGAAAACAGAATGTCGTTCACAACAGGTGCAGAGTTCATGTAGAACACAGACATATGTGACGTATCATATTATGACCTTACGTCAGAGGTCAAGTTATGTTGACCTTAAATCCCCACTCAAGTAATCTGCACCAGCTTTACAGTCTCAAATTGTGTTCCGATATTTACATCCACCTATGACCTTTGACCCATGACCTCTCTAAAATAGTTGATCAATATAAAAGTTTCTTATCAGCCTCGTGATGATGGCTATATTTAATCTTGTGATAAGTTGTGACAGATAACACAAGCAGAACATTTTGGTTTTTAAATGACAAGAGATATTGATTGCAGGTGAACTCTGATGATTATGCCAAAAATTGGTCCATGTTCATTGAAAAGCTCACCCCTAAACTTGTTTTAACAATCAACAACAGACATTAATCACATTCTATAAATTAATGTTGTTTTGTATTTCTGTCTTGGTATCAGAAAAGGTTAGTCAAGTGTCCATATAGTTTGTTCAATGCACTGCATATCCCTAGGTGCTACCATGCTTTGTGCATTTGAAATGCAAATAACACAGAGATAGTTCACCCTTTCATTGCAATGGTTTGGCCCCAACCCATTGTTATCAATGGTGAGCCTGGACCTGTTCACAGGGAATCAGGGGTGAACAGGTTAAATTTGCATGGGAGGAATTCCACCCAAAACAGAACAGTGATGCATAGGGTTGACACCTATAATTATATTCGTTGTGAAATAGATTGTGTAATAATCACATGGGATGAGAAGTGACAGAGTCCTGCCATCAGATTTTCCACCAATCACTGAACAGTGAAAATCTGTGCCTGATTCTCTATAGAATACAGTTATTCATTTGTTACCATGGCATCAAAGTTGGGGTTCTTCTGGAAATTTACAATTTCTGCTCAAATGTCAAAACCAAGAGCATTATGTTCATTGGTAGTGCCACATATTCTAAAACCCATGTATAGATTGCAGACTGAAAAGGAATTCGAAGTTAATCCACGACCAGTATGGTGACATAGGAAAGTAATCATCACCCTTCACATCTCTGTTAAGCTCTCCATATTCTAATTACAATACCAAGTAATGTGTAATGAATGTTTACACTTACCAGATGTTGAAAGTATTTGATGATGGCCACCAGTGTATCTTGAAGTGAAAACTGCACGGCATGAGTAAGACAGTCTCTCCATACTACACAGTGTGTGTCAGTGACGAGAGGAACCAAGCTCTCTTCAATCTCCTGCTCTAGTTCTGAGATCAAAGATGAATATTGATTTAGAAGTATTACAAATATTATCTTTTGTGGGAAACTTTTCTCAAGATCGCGATTGAGGGTTTGTCACAAAATAAATCAATGCATGTGACATTTTTCTGCTGTTGACAGAAACTCCAACAAACATTGTAATCCTGTATTTGTGTAAGCTACCTGTGGTCTGTCCTTAGGCATTTTAATTTTTTTTGAGTTTCATTCAGAACACTGGCTATATGGTGTCAAACAAAGTAACATTTTCATGATTCCTGTAACATTAACTTCAAACAGTTTTGCCAAAATTTTCAGACAAATATTTATTTTTGAATATTAATGAGGGGAGTTTGACATCACCACAAATCAGCCCAGTAGTTTTTCTCCAAGCTTTGATTCACGTGTATGTGCTTGTAAAGTCATGGAATACGATGCTGTATGATCATTACATCAAGTCCATTCTGAAAATACTCTCAGGAAATACCACCTCGGTGTCTGTCTTAAATAATCTACAAACGTTTTGAACATTTCACCCTGCACTCACTGTAGTCATGAATATTCATATCAATGGAGACTGTGTAGAAATCATAATACTGAGTCACTTGTGTCTGAGGATGAAGAGTGATTTCTACGCTGGCCCTAGGCTCAAAAGAAATTCTTGCCAGTCATGTAGCATTTGCATAAAGTCTCAAGTAGAATATGCTTTACGGACAGTTTTTCAGACAAAAAGAAAATTGACACTTCAAGCCAAGAAAGTCACATGACAAGTCAGAAAGTCATAGGATAACTCTATGCTAGTGAGAATTAAATTAAATGTACGATAATTTGGTTTTCTTTGGAATTTGGATATTTGTGAGGCTGCAATGTCATTGAGGAAACACAACGCACACTCTGTTTCAACCCTTTCACCACAAAATAATGGTACAACCCTATTGTTTTCTATGTCAAATTGGACCTCTACATGGAGAAAGGGGGTGAATACAGTTACGAAAGTGCCATTTCCACACCATCTGATCAACAGATACACCAAGACACATTCACGGCAAAAATTTTCAGCATTTTATAAATAATCTAGTAAAAATAATGAATCTCTGAATTTTCCATAGAGTTGTGTATTCCAAGGCATTGTGTCAACTGAACTATGATGACTGGCCAGGCATGTAAGTAATTTGATTACATAACTTCAGGATCAAATAAGAAATTGTATGATAAATGTACAGGGATTATTTCTTGTGATGTCACAGTTCATCATAAATATGCACAAGGAAATATCTGTCATAATTTTTTTATTAGACTTCTGCATGTACCTGTAAAATAACTGTAAAATTTGTACTTTGCTACTATTTTATGGTTGAAAATATAAAATCATACATCAAGAGATCAGACCACAAGCTGGAACAATACATGTACATACATAAAATGACAAATATTGTCCCAAGTTCTGTCAGCAGAAGTCATGTCACTTGTGCGTGGTGCCATTTTCAGCAAAACACAATGGCAATAGGTGTTGTCGGTGTCATAGATTAAAGAGGCAGTTGATGACCATGCAGGTATGGTTTGATGTGAACAAAACAAACAATAAATCACTAGTTATTTGAATTGAAAATAGAATTGAATAACGGTCAAAACAGTGACAATGTTTTCCCCTCAGATTACAACAACATAGTAAACAGAATAAGTTGTATCCATAGCAACACAGGATTAGGACAGAATGCATCTTGGGCACATATATTTGAACTTTTTAATTGTTACAGTTCTTCTTTGCCATGGCTTATTTTTGCAAAAATCATACATTTAATTTTTTTTGCAACAGAGTGAGTCTATTGACTAGCAGTCCTTTTGATTTTCAAATATTAGTATAGTTACGGTAATTCAATCATCTAAATAAACAAAAAATAAAGTTATGATCCCAGATATTTATTCTCTTCTATGAAAGAGGATAGTTTTAAAAATAGACCCTGGCAAAAGGGACTATGTTTCTTCAGGAAATTTGACTAAAAGTTTAAAACTTTCATTTTCAACACATGTGCTATGCTATCCTTCACAGGTCTGGCACTTACCATCAATAGACATGTTCAAAATTTTCTTATATCTCTCTGTCCTCCGGGTGGCATTAACTTTGTCTCCTTCACGGATGTCTTGAATTCGGCTCATTGTGTAGGTCGGAGGTCGACTTGGGACAAAGTCTTGTTGACGTAGCCAATAACTGGAAACAAAATAAATACAATAAATGGCGAGATGAGACACAATTTAACTTTGGCTTGATTGTTATACGAGAGCTGAGCCGCACCAATTTATCAATCGCTATACACCAGGAAGTGAGTAGAAATAGCTAAGCAGAGACAACACCGGTATCTGCAAAAACTTTAAACAAAAACTTCAGTGGACCTGTGGCAAAGTGAAAGGCACAGCAACAGAGGAAAACAAATTTTTGAGAATTTGTAAAGATTTTGTGCCCAAGCTACATACATCAGTAAGAACACTAAGAAGCAGCTCTTACTTACAAAGCATATTAATGTCAAAATGAAAGCACAACGCCTGCACCCTGTGAGAAAATCCAGAGCGGTTTAAGTTTCCTCATTACGTCAACGCTCACAAACCTTTCACATGACCAGCTGTCCCCGGAAAATTAATCTCCTCAATAAAAAAACAAACAGACTTTTGTAACTGAGAGCCGGAGAATTCCTTAGTGCAGTGCACTGAATTCGTGTATGGATATTCTATTTAAAGTATTAAGTAAATGCAGCTCTCCGCCAATGATGTCAGATTCTGCATAACAAATGTGAAATTTGTCATTATGTAAATATGCCGCTGCCATGAAAAATGTCAGATATCGTGACCTATGTGATAAACATATGCAATGCATTAAACGGCCAGTTACTATAGCTGTTGATGATTTTATTCACTATTTTTATCTTTAATATACACTACAGTGACTTGTTCTGTTCCTCAAAGAATATTGAGATACACATAGCATAGCTTGTTAACTCAGCCTGTACATGACATTGACTGCATTGTTATTGTTGACAAGTGAATTCTGGTCCAGACTAGAATTCAAATGTAAACAATAACAGATCCTTTGTTGATGTGCGGTGAAAGTTTCAACATACTTTTGGGAGTAGGATAAGAAACTGTAGTTGACATCAAAAACAAGCATAGCGAAAAAATCATCAACAGTTACACAGCCACTGGCCCCTTAACAATAACAATTATATTTTCAAGACCACTCAAGTTAAAGCATTATTAAAGGTTATGAGGGTCTCGACTCTAACAAATGTACAAGGCAGATGTGTGCAATATGCATCACCCTTCATTTTCAAGATGGAATTGAACACTGAGTTGACATCAAGTTTTTCACAACTGGCAGCAAGAAGGCTGCCAGAAATCATAACAATATTACAGAATTTTCTCCCTCCCGGCGCTTTCCAACGTTTAGGAAAATTTTGGAAAATCTCTTGAAGGCAAATCCCAGGAAATATTAAAACAGCTAATGTTTATTTTGAGTGCCTTGCTCACAGTAGGACCTATCCTTTCCTGGTCTCAGTAACTTTATATTTCTTCTCAAGTTACCGGAACTTTAAATCAATGCCTGCCCCTTAACAAGCCCCTCCACAGGTTTTCTGTATTGCACTGACTTAGAGGGCGTAGTACATAAGTATCAAAATCAAAACAGTGATTAGATTACTGCAAGCAGGAACTGAAATTGACAACAATGTAACATCAGATATTATCTGATGATATTATCTGATGATCAGATATTATCTGCTGCATCACTTCCTATTTGAAATACAATTTGGAATATTAGAAATTCAGTTACTCTTGATTCTATGATATACAACTCAAATGCTATCTTTCCAGATGGATACAATGTATTTTATTTACACCATGATGAACAAAGTTTATTATGTTTATGACCAAGTTTTCATGCCTCGTTAGAACTAAAGGCAAATGATGTATTTGCATAATGATATTACTCTATTGATATTTCTTTTCTCATCTTTCCAGCTAAATGGCTACTTTTTAAGACCTGTACTTTGTGTTTTATTTGTTTATTTAGCATACATTGTACAGTTATATAGATTTGGACTTTCTTTGTTATTATAATCTTTAAAAATGGGCGATTACCAGAATTGTGGAGTATTAACCATATCAGGGGATTGAATAAAAAAATATGATTTTAACTTCTGTAGGCAAAAAATTAAAGCAAGCGTCATTTGCAAAATAATTTTTATATTTATCAATTTTCATAATTAAAAAAAGTAATATAAAGTCAATAACAACATAAAATTAATATTATTGTGAATATAAATATACTACATAGCAGTGCAGACAAGCTACCTCAACTTTTTCATCCCTAAACTAAATGCAGTGGTCCAATTACATCATCAAGTACAATATGTTATTTCATATTGAGGGTGTTTGGGTTGTTTGGGTGAAAGTTTCATTTTCCCTTACATATGTTCTTGACCAGCATAATTCAATCGTTACTTTTTTAAAAAACTATAAAAAATTGTAATTACCATATACACCGCTCTCCCTTACGAGCCAAAGCATATGTTAAACATATAGAATTACATGCAATGTTCTTATAAATCAATTGCGTATGCTAATGTCAATTTAAGTAATGATCAAGGTTATTGTTATAATAACTGATAAAACAGCAGGAATTCTCAGAGCTGAATGCAAAGTATATTAAACTCCTTCCATAGTGTGAAGAAATAAATTTCCAAAAATATGGTGAGTGTGTAAATTATGTAAAGTGATATTGTTGAGGGGCACTGTGATCAGGTGTAGTATTTTATGACAACAATTAAACCTCCACTATCTGTAACTTTAGATGTATTTTCTGAAAATTGTATTGTTTGTATTAAAGATACAGGTTTTTAATCTATTTCAAATATCATGTCAAAATATCCAGTGCCAGACTTGTAAACACAGCCTGTATGTGAGATGTCAAATTTTATTGAAGACGACTGAATTTCAGTCTGGACTTAAATTGTTCACTTGTCAAAAGCAACAATGGCTTTTTTTACAGAATTTGTTTTTAAGGCTGGTAATACCCTTGTATTTCAACATACTTTTGGAAAATAGTAGAAATAAATGTACTCATTTTCAAGAAAAAAATTAAACATATTATCAAAAATTACAGTAATATGTCTCATTAAGCACTATACCCCTCCTTGTATCAAGTACCCTAACAACAAGCAGATCAAATTAGTGAGTAATTTATCACCAAGTGGAATGAACTACGGGACAATCACCTGACACACCCACATTCAGAGGTGAATGAACTTTGACCTCTGTGTCCTCCAATGACTGTGGGTTGGCCTATTTGATAACCTGAACTAGATCATGCCTACGCCGATTCAATTATGTTGTCTGGCACTGAAAGGCATGAATGTATTAGGTTGACTGTGTATGCAACTGGTGAAATCTTGGTATACATTCATTCTATAAATGTGTGCTGACAAGGAAGGAGTCAGTTACACATTCATTAGATCTGCTGTGAATATGAAGCAGATACAGTACTACATAAAATCAGAGCACTGTCATTTCAATTTTTCATCAGATTCAGCTGAAGTCAAATTACAGAAATTTGATGATTTGTGACTTTATGAATTTCAAAAGAAAGCTACACACACAATATATTGATGACGAGCGTCACCCTTCCCAAATGATTCCACCCATCAAACTTTCCAACCTTCTGCGATTGTGACAGACTTACAGTCTGTGAACACTGAATAGTCTATTGTTGATAGGAAAGGAAACTTGGATATCCATGTAAAAAAATATCTGACAGCCATCAGACATTAAATTACATGTATTTTGAAAAAATCTACATTTGTAGACTCAAAATTGTAAAATTATTTTATCATTGATGACAGTCATGTTATGTTTCATTAATGATAATTAAAATAAAATGTTTATAAAAATACCAATCAGTACAGTCATTAGCCACTGTTATGAAATATATATAGTATCTATATGATGGTCAAGACAAACGGGAGTGTTCAATTACTTGGCGAGGAAGTTTCCTCGTATTTAGCCTCTAAGACTTGTTCTCCCCAAATTTCTGTAAACAGGTCCACACTAACCACTGACAACAATAGGTTTGGGCCAAACCATGGTGGTGAGAGGGTTAACTTTATGATTATTTCACCATAATCATTTCCCTTACACTGTTCACAAGGTATTTAGAAAATTTACCGCATGTTTCAATTATAAAACTAAAGGAAAACGTAAACACAAATGATAATTTAAATCCTTTTTTCATTTAGACCTGTTATCATGATGACATAATTCTCTGTTATTTCAGTCTTGCTGGTAAGACAATAGTGTAGATTAAAGCTGGGGGCAATCTGGGAAAATCCTGTTTTATTTACATGACATGACATAGAGATGTCACAAGATTTGATTGATTGGATTTCCTGTTGCACAATGCAATGAGTGTTGTCATCAAGCCAATTGATATATGCTGTTAATGATTTCACTCTTTTCTGGGACAGTGGCTGTCACATATTTGATCATATTTTCATCAACTATGTTTATGGCAACAAATACATTTTCTTAATCCTCTCCCTAAAATAGATTACAATTCTTGGCAAAAATGTAAGGCTATTGTTGACAAACCAAAGCTAATCTGGACTAAATAAACACATCATACAGATTGTGTTGATGATTTGAAAATAACGGAATTAAATATGGGGGAAGTGAAAGTTGTATTTTGTAAACTGCAAATGATACTGGCAAAATGCATGGAAAGTTACAGTTCATGTTCATATATATATATATATATATATATATATATATATATATATATATATATATATATATATATATATATATATAATAATAATAAAGGATATTTATTGTGTGCCTAATCTCGCAGAGCTCTAGGCGCATGGCTACAAAAGAACTCTCATCAGGTATATGTGTGTGTGTGTGTGTGTGTGTGTGTGTGTGTGTGTGTGTGTGTGTGTGTGTGTGTGTGTGTGTATGTCGGTGTCTTTCAGTTCTGGGAGACGACAAATGATATCTCTTTCTACATTTTGATCTTGATCGCGAGTTGAAAGCCAGGGCACTGCACTATCCTTTATACCCAAGATTCCGCTTTATATTAAAGATAACAACAGACTTGAAGTTGAACAACGTGAAAGGCGCCTCGGATCCTCCCCTCGTCTCTACGACTGAATTGAATTGCGGTATCACAGCTGGTGCATTAAAATGGATACTATGGGACGATTTCGTGCAAAAATGCTACGAAAAACATCCTAACAAAATACTAAATACATGTAGAACGTTGGATAAACGCTGCAAGCGACAACAATAACATTTCCTGTGCAATAGTCGAACATTTCCCTTGGATATGCCTGTATTTGGGGAATACTTAATGTAAAATGCTCATATTAATTAATTTGATCATTGTCTTACCCTATGTGTGGTTGCGTAGCCTTGTTCTTGAACATGTCTGCCTCGATAGCGATATCAAACTTCAAAGTTTTGGACGGATTATCCGAGCTGTTGTACGAGACAGCATCGACGTCTTCGGCACTGATGTCAAGGCGGTCGACAATAAGAGAGCCCATGTCGTGGAGATCGGTAGGCGGTTTATGTAAATTTGAAAGACGGTTGTCGGCTGACCGGTTGTCTGGTCTGTTCCGCTTCCACGACTTTTAAGACAGTACAGTGAGTTCTTGGGTTACCGTCTTCCTGCGGTTCCTTTGTGTCAAGGTTATGTTCTTGGGTTGGCCTGTAAAGTTAGAATTGGATGTAGCCGAGAATTCCACTTTTAAAAATACGAAGCAAGCGCCCCAAAACAGTGCGAGTTGAGTATGCCCGGTCTCTCTTGCCTTTGCTTATATTATATCATAGATGTACAAAAATAGAATTTTGTACGTACATCAGCTCATCTTTCTCGGAAATGGTTGAGTGACGTTCAGACGCAAGAAAGTACGTACCCGACCGTAACACACTGCCAACACAAACAGACCCGGCTGTCCAATCGGAAACCGGCGTGGGTCGGTCGCTGCTTCGCTGTCTGCAAAAGTCATTCCAAAGTAGTTGGTGTGAGTCATATGTTCATGAATTACGGGAAGCGGCAAATCCTAATTCGGGGGAGGCCGGAAGTCTTGTTTTGACGTCATTTGCTTACTGCCAAAAGCGCCCTCTACGGCACGCTGGAAATTAACTTTTGTGCGTAGAGTTCACCACGATAACACCAGCATATAAAGTAGGCCTATCGCAAATAATGCTACCCACTGCCGAATATCGAAAACACAAACAGACTTTCTACTGAAACGTGCTCTAGTTCTCTGAGCTTAGCAGTACAGCGCTCATATTTTAGTTATAATCGTAGTAGTGTTTTATTTTAGAAGTGTCGATACAAAAAAATTCTGTTTCGTGCATTTTTGCTTGGCTCATGTTCAATTGTTAAGAGCTTACATAGTCAAAGGTCGAAATTTAGATCGCATATCGGAAAGCTGTGGATGGTTATAAACTCAAAAAAATGATTAAAATAGGCGAGAATTTTCGGGTTAAGGTGTTACTCGCTCTTATTTAAATCAAATTTGTTTTATAACATTAGACCGCGGCGCGGCCGTGACTGACATGACAATGCCCCATAGTAAGCTACCATTACAATAAAACGGCCAGGTTGAACAAGTTTCAACATTTCGGTATTTCACATAGGCCCACAACCACAGAAGTAGGCCTATTCATGTGCGCCGCAACTTGAAAATCTCCCCCGTCTAACAGTTTACCAAAGGGAAAGCTCTCCGCTGCCATCTCCCGGGCCCCACCATTTGCTTTACCCTCCTCCCCAGGTTGCGTGCCCCCCCCCCGCTGACAGCCGAATCCTACTCCCTACCCACAAGCTGGATTTTTGCCAAGTTGTCCGCTGAGCAAGAGAAAGAACTTCCCCACCTGTTGATGATAGGCTACCGGTCCGTCCCGTCCTTTCCCCGCCCGCTGATACCATCAAAAAACCTCACCCACCTGCCGAGAAACCTTTGCTAGCACCTATTTTTACGCGCAGAGCTTCCGGGTTGTGTTGGCTTCCATGACGTAACTACGATATGGTCGACAGGTGTAGCTCTGTACATACATTCAACACGGCTGTTTTATCTCTCCACCTGCAGTGTATAAGATAATCGTCGGCTATTCTTTCCTCATTTCGCGATAACTTTGTGGACGCTATAAAGGGGTATAATGAGGAAGTTAATATCACAAAAATGTTTTATAAGGAGCGGAAACTTAGCGCCGCCATGCCTCCCTTTTTACTTAAAACTCGAAGCATTTTCGAGTGTTTGTGATTTATGACACAGAAATTACACCTTGTAGGGCCTATACTTGTAGAGAATAATTATGACCTCAAGGTCAATCGGTCATGTATGTTACTGTATGTACAGTTCACACTTCAACAACTGTTTACCTGCATGTTACTCCATTGCCGTGGCCACTCGAATCTTACATTTTTCCTTCGTTGGTGCATAGACCCTAAAAACGTTTTTAGGGTCTATGGTTGGTGAAACAAAAAGTCATAGAATTTAATTGGTTAAAGTTCTGAATCGTATAGTGTAAATAAGGACAAGTTCGTTACTTTTGGTTATGTTCAACGGGCCTTCAGTCCAGATCGTGACTGTCTCCATTTTCAGTCAGCGTTACAGCTGCCAGTGCTGCCATGGCAACACGCTTCTGTCACCTGAATTTTCGCCATGGTCCAGATCCGGTCACATTGTAAAAAGCCAGCTTCTGCACAGCCTGGCACGGGTCAGTCAAGTGTTGTATTGCGATATTGGCTCAAACATTACAACTCAAGTGTAGATATAAAATTATCGGCACATACTCTACTCCTCTGAGTGGCCATAAAATACATTAATTCGTCACCTCTCCCAAATCAACAGTAATATTAGACTCGACATTATAAGAAGTCAAGATATGTAACTTTAGGGACCGTTCAGTTTTTACGGCTGGGGGGGCCGGCAAAATCCAGGGGGGGGTCATCATAATTTTGGAATCCACGAAGGGGGGGTCATCACTTTTTCACTGGTAGGAAAGGGGGGGTCACCACATTTTCAAAAACATAATACCTACAATAAAGTTCACTTTATGCCATGGCCATGATCGACCCTCTTTACCGGCGGGCCGCCTTCGGCGGCCCACTACAATAAATATATACTTTATGTATTACCCATGACCCTCTTAACGGGCAGACGCCTTTGGTGGCCCACTCCAAGAAGGTTTACTTCATGCAATGGCCATGATCGACCCTCGTTACCGGCTGGCCGCCTGCGGCGGCCCTGCCTACAATAAATTGACTTTATTGTAATACCGCATGACCATCTTAACGCCGGACGCCTTCAGCGGCCATGCATGGTCAGTAAAGTTTACTTCGTGCAATGGCCATGATCGACCCTCTTTTTACCAGCGGGCCACCTTTGGTTGCCCACTAGAATAAAGTTGACTTTACATAGTGGCCCATGACCCTCTTAACCGGAGGGCTGCCTTTGGTAAACCACTCAAATAAAGTTTACTTTGTACAATGTCCATGGACATAAGTTGTCCATGGAAATGAAGTTCAAAATTGCCTTACAGTTGTCCTGATTAACAGACGTTTGCATGGATGTGGCTGAGAAGTTTGTGCACTTTCATCTCTGCTACACGAATAAAGTGCGCCGCGTACCGGAGTTCAAATCCAAACCGTGCGGGTAAATTTGACATATGGGTTTTGGTTATTTTTCAGCGGGGGGGGGGGGGGGGGGGTCATCAAATTTTTTCGTCTGACAAAGGGGGGGTCATCATTTTTTCTCGAAAAATTCAGGGGGGGGGTCATCATTTTTTTGAACACCGGCGACAAGATTTTGCCGGCCCCCCCCCAGCCGTAAAAACTGAACGGTCCCTTATATCATGCTATTGTTGTACATGCTTTATAATTTCGATGTCGAAGGCCACTATGATAAAATTATATGGGGAAAATACTGCACCCTGCGATAGGTATGAGTCAGATAACTTGGTAGGAGCGTCTTGAATGTCCGGAATAACACATGCAAAACCGACGACATAGAAGATAAGATTGATGCTTTCGAGACATTAATTTGTTTATTTGAAGTGCCTTGAGGTGTCTGGTGCCAACGTTTGGAGAAATTTGAATTCATGCAACATGCGCAGTGATTTTGTGAACATTTGCCAAAAAAATCCCAAAATTTGAATTTACGTAACACGCTTTAAAAGTTTGTTATGATACACTGTATTTTACATGTGTTGAGACATTTTGAAGATGTCGCTTTGACGGACCAACTGATGTGATGACGTCACGCACAGCCTCTTAGTTCCCGTATGTGAAGTGCAAGCTCAGCTTGAAATTCTGCTGACTCACTCATGCGTGTGAACAACGTCACTAAAACCGTCGGAGAAACTGGTACTCAGCGGGTATAAATACGGTAAAGATCGCCAGTGTTAGTTATGCTTCACGGGCCTTCGGGCTCAGATCATGATGTAGTATCTGTTCTCGGTCAGCGTAACAGCTGCCGGTGTTGCCACGGCAACACGTTTCTGTTACCTGAATTTTTGCCACATTCCGGTCTCACTGTAGAAGCTTGCTTCTACGCAGACTGGAACGGGTCAGTCCAGTATTGCACTACTTCTGGGATGTTGGCCCAAACATTTCAATTCAAGAATAGAATATTCCGGCGCATTGTGAATATCAACTCTGTGTCGCCTATCCCACAGCACGTATAACAAGTGTGGGGTTAGGTAATATATCTGTAGCAGCCAGAACATGGCGTTTTCAAAAACCGACTTTTGCAGCTGTTTTTCTTTCTATCCTTCTTTCTTTCTTTCTTTATAATGCATTTGAGTATTTATTTATTTCATCATTCTGTTAAAAATTCCATCGTCACAATCAGTAAACTTCATATATTTACTTTTTTGTATTTTCGTCAACTTAGGAAAGTTATGTAATCTTTTATAAAGTAACCACTAATACCTTTGAAGTTTTCCTTTTCCTTTTTTTCCTTTTTCTTTTGGAAATTTCTTTTCCTTTTCGGACTGATTCTTTATGATAACACCGCTTCCTTTCACGAAATAAATCACTGAGGAAACGGAATGGCAATTACTCTTAGTTGGAGCATGGACGGGACTGACTATTTTCAAATTGTTAGAGGACACTTGCAGAAGGAAAGAGATCTCCGTACTTCATATAATATAATAGTAAACACAAACAAGGGAGGATTTGTAGAAACGATGAAGGCATGTTCGTATCCCTAGGGCCGAAATTTGAGTTTGCAAGGCAATAATTTTTCACGTTATTTTAAGATAAAGATTCCCCACAGAACAAAACATAAATAACTTATTATTACTCTCTTCGTTTGTTTTTCGTATTTGGATAAATATGTCACATGGTTGGAGGTGCTTTTGTAGCTTGGGATCAAATATCCTTCAACGTAAGGTGGAAGACCGAATTTTTATTGTTGTTTCTTTTTTTATTAAATCAGTAAAGTAATTGTTTCGTTGCTAGGATGAATAGCCGGACGTACCAAGGACGTCACATCTGCAGCTTTATTTTTCAATAATCTCTGACGCATGCGCATCAGTAAGTAACCTTTACGAAGTCATTATCTTCAGAAATACCTCATTGTGTATTCCAGATCCTACAATGCTTGAAGCGTAACATAAAGTATTCATTTTTGTCAAAGTGACTTCACGACATTGTTAACATATGAAAGTCGATGACAATGCATTATTATCAGTGGAGAACATTATTTTTATGATGCGCCGAGGATAGCCCACTGAAAGGTATTTCAACTCCGATATTCGAACTTGAAGATTATTTATAGTAAATGGCCAAACTATATGCTAACTTCAGTTCAAAATGAAATTATAGAATTTCAATAATTAAATGTTTGAGTTCCGTACATGAAATCACACCCCCTCCACGAAACCTCGAGCTCCAATTGCTGCAAATAATGCTGACACTATACCTTCATTGTATATTCTGCCGTGTCCTGTGACTCACTGACACGACGTCTTTACTACGTTGTTGGACCCGCTGACCATGCCGGTGTTCGTCTAGTATAAATAGCGACAAGTTCGTCCCCTTCAGTTATGCTTCACGGGCCTTTGGGCTTAGATCATGATGTAGTATCTGTTCTCGGTCAGCGTAACAGCTGCCGGAGTTGCCACGGCAACACGTTTCTGTTACCTGAATTTTTGCCACATTCCGGTCTCATTGTAGAAGCTTGCTTCTACGCAGACTGGAACGGGTCAGCCCAGTATTGCACTACTTCTGGGATATTGGCCCAAACATTGTAATTAAAGAATAGAATTCTGGCACGATGTGAATACCAACCTGTCTATAGTAACCTGCGTCTGCCTCTAAGGTGTCCCTTACCTCAAAGGTGTCGCCATATTTTCAATTGAACTCGATTTCCTATCAGTCTAATGAAATCTTGGTATTTGCCAATATTTGTAACCTTAAAGAGACAAAGTCGGCCATTTTTATGACTTTTGTTTGATGCGAGATACTACTTATATTGCTTGACATGTTGAAAGATACTGAATGTATAGGTGACCATGCATATGCGACATTTAGACACGATACATGAAATCATGGCAAAATCAATTAATGGTTATGACCATTAATTCATGATTTACTCGTTGATTTCGTGTATCGTGTCTAAAACCGGGGTTGAATATATGCATGGTCACCCATACATTCAGTATTTGTCCCCATAATGTGGCGTTTCGGAAATGAAACAAACTCCTGTCATCTTTATATAAGTATCTATATTCATTTACTTATTTTTTTTACTTTATTCGTCTTATTTATAGATTTTATTACTCTTAATCGTTATATATTCCGAACAAATAGATAGTGTAATCAGTCATACACTTCATATATTGACAATGATTTCAATATTTTCATTAATGGCGAGTCATAAAATTTTTCAAAAAGTAAGCATTATTCTCTTATTTAGTTAATTTTTTCGTATAGGCCTATTTGTGACAGATAGAATAATCGGACTGTTTTCTTTGAAATTATCGTGCCACGAGAAGTCAGACAACTTGAAGGAATCAGGTTGCCTGACACGTCCATGGACGTGACTGAATGTTCTCAGCGATTTTGGAATGTCACCGTTTGAATTTCTTATCGAGACAAAATAGTAGAAAGTAAATCCCCATACAACAAGTCACTAAAGGGTAAAAACGTGCAAAGGAGGCTTTGTTTTGGAACAGTAGCGTATCCGTGCATCCCTCATTTGCCGAGGTGGTCTTTTTTCAAAGGTTGAGATGCAGTGAGTTCTTCGTATGTTTGCTTTATTGTATACATTAGAATATATTTGTTATAAATGTGTATTGCTTAGATAGCGTAGGAATAAAACATCCTTCCATACAAAAAGAAAGGATACTGTGTATTCTTTGTTTGTGGTGACAGCAAATAGGCTTACGAGCGACGTCACTGGAGCGTTGATTTCCCAATTAGTTTGTGCGCATGCGCATCCGCAAATGATTTGACGTCACCTAACTCGTGCCTCTGCAAAATACGGAAATGAGCACTTTGCATAAGCTCATGCTCAGAGCACAATATTAAGTATTCGTTTTTATCAAAGTGAATTCACGGCATTGTTTACATATGCAAGTCTGATGACAATAGGCCATTACAAATGGAAGTATAGATGAGCCCCGTACAGTATTTTCAACTCCGTCTAATTCATGATGGCAAAGCTATAAATGCTAAAATTAGTTCACTGTAAATCTGTAAGATTGAAATGATTTAAATATTGGGGATTCATGCATGAAGTGACACCCCCTCAACGAAATCTCGAGCTCTCAATTTCAAAAAATAATGCTGACACCATGAATTTCCTTTTCACCTGTCGTGTACCTTTGAGGATAATGTAATCTCTGTGACTCACTGATATGTCGTTACCACGTCGTCGTAACCGCTGACCATGTCGGTGTTCGTCTGGTATAAATAGGGACAAGTTCTTCCTTCAGTTATGCTTCACGGGCCTTCAGGCTCAGATCGTGACGTAGTATCTGTTCTCGGTCAGCGTAACTGCCGGTATTGCCATGGCAACACGTTTCTAGTGAATTTTTGCCATATTTCGGTCTCACTGTAGAAGCTTGCTTCTACGCAGACTGGAACGGGTCAGCCCAGTTTTGCACTACTTCTGGGATATTGGCCCAAACATTGCAATCAAAGAATAGAATTCTGGTACAATGTGAGTGTCTATCCGACAACGTGTGTAACGCACACGAGAGAGGATAATATTCTTGCCATATTTACACATGATGGTATTTAAAAATAACGGTCGTACTTCGGTGCGTCGAACTTTTCGTTTATTACATACCACAAATTATGACATAAGCTTCAGGTTTGGTACATTTCAATTAGCATATTGTCAGTATTTTCCCCAGAATGACAAGTCGTGAAATCTCTCATGAAATACTTTTGTTTAAGTGAGTTGATCAACTTTGTTGTTGCACGCTGTTTTTGTCATAGATTAATATTCAGCATGTACAATTTTTGCCTTTCAAATTGACTTGCAATGAAGAAGCGAGACAGTCAGTCCACATAGTTGCCTTCTTCGACCTGTACATTCATGGACGGTACGGGTGTTTCTATGATCAGAGCTACTGCAGAAGTCATTTTTGGAATTTCTTGTAAGCATAGACATCGCCGTATTAAAAGTGTTGTAACAGCAGAGACTTGTTATGGAGACGTTTTTGACGAAATATTAGTGATCTTTGGGTTAGATTTGAACGTGCAAAGCTGGGTGTGTTTTTTTTTCAAAGAAAAACACTTTTTAACAGAATAAAATTTGCGAAGTTACCCCACTAAAAACAAGTTGTCACTTCTTCGTTTTGTATTGTCATAGTTTATGAAAAACGTGTAGAGGTGTGTCGGCAATGTGTGAAATAAAATCTCATTTTAATTCACGTATTGGAATATAACGTATTTTTATTCAGTGTGTAAATCATGGACAGTAGAGAAACGTCGCTACTGTCTATGGGTAAATGCAGGGTTTATGAGCAACGTTACCGACACGTTCTCACTTAACAGACGTGCGCATGCGCAGTAATACCTGCCGTCGAAGAAGCATGCATATTAAAGGTATACAGTCACCTGTAATCTAAATATGCCCTTATATTGTCAAAGGGGCGTTCCTTGGTATTCAAAATATCCATGTGAGGGCGCTGTTTTTAAAAAGCGGCCACCCGAGTAAAATCTGCGATTGGTTAGATTTTCTCTTTCCATGGTAACTATGACAAAGTTGGAACAGGTGACAGCTGTATACCTTTAATATTCGGCCGCGGCCGCCATACTGTACAGCGTATGTATACTCCTGTCCTCCGCACTTTACGTTCCTCTGAGTCACACTGGTTGAATCAAGCCAGAGTCTGAGGCGTTCATCGCCGTTATTTTACTTGGGAAGACATACACTCTTCAACTTAGACTTGGTTCAAGTCGGTGAATTTAAAAAAAAATAAAATCATTTATAATAGTTTCTCTTGTGTCTCCCCTATTTCGTACAAACCTATTCGGAATTTGGTAGCGCAGGCCAGGTTTTCACAGCGATTGAATGCATTACCTTTGAGTCTGCGCAGTATAGTGAGTTAGTTTCTGCCGGATTCACCGGGTGAAACTCCCCTGTATAGCGTTCATCCGACTCATCGCGTCCACTCCACTCTCGCGCGCGTTTCACATGAAAGCAAAATATATATTATTGCGTTCACTCCACTCAAACATTAACAAATCACAGACTTGAACCAAGTCTATCTTCAACTGTTTATCAAAATTTTCTAGTGTATTCGTCGGCTAGTCTCTGTGAAAGATGCCAAATTATGATACACAACTTGAGCTCTCTGGAACTTAAGAAAATTGAAATTTCGGCTCTGTGCATGAAGTGATAACTCCGGGCTCTTGTTCCAAAAATGAAAGCTGACACATTAATGTTTCATTTATGACTGTGTTGTCCGTATGAAAACGACATATAGGCTGTATTACTCAAGGATTCGTCTTAATAAGCTGTTGCTTGCCCAGTATAAAAAGAGGCAAGTTGGCCAGGTTTACTTCAACTTTACGGGTCTCCGGACCGGGCTCAGATTCGCGGATAGTCTCCGTTTTCGGTCAGTGTAATAGCTGCCTGTTAACAGATAGAACATATATGTTAGCGAGGACATACATTTCTGTGTATATGTCAGAAATGATATTCAGTTGCTTTGACAAATTCTTACCTCTATATGTATACATTATAATGTATGAAATATTGCTCATATAACCATTCACGTTATCGGTGGTTCATTATTACTAAGAAGCTATATCACTTTTGGTGAGATGAACGCTGTGCCGTTCTTATTGTAATAGTATTCCTACTGACGGCATTTCTCCGTTAGACCTAATATACAAAAATGAATATTTTTGTCAGAAATTTTTGACAGTGCAAACTCACACATCGGGGTCTCTGACTGAAAGATATCATCGATTAATACAGGCAGTTAAATGATAAGATTTGTCTGATTCGCGGCAGCGACGAGTATCGCGCATGGGATGCGATATTTAGCAACAAACCTAATCATGTGCGACAGGTGCTACAGTGACAAAATAACGAACATTGTGGTGGCCGAAACTTAATCTGAACTTGATATTCCCGGCCATTGTACCACTCCTACTGTCTACAGAACTTGTTAATGATGGATTTCCGTGAAAATGAGATAGTGAAAAGCAATATTTTCATGAGTTTTCAAATTATTCAAGGTAAGCTGTAATTTAGCAAATGATGAACTTCATAATTTATTGTTTCGTGAAATCAGTTTTAATGCGTAATCTTCCTTTAGGCTTGAGACAAAATTATTCTTCCTCGGATTTTTGGCAAAGCTACAGAGGCGATGAGTGATTCATTTTCTTTTAATTCTTTACCAATCAGCAGAATCTTCCAAAAGTTACATTGTTACTGATGACTTGGAGTCTAGATTTTACAAACTGTCGGCAATATCAGAAGCATAACATACACAGGCAGTGTTGAGAGAAAAAAATCTGAGCAGCTCCACATGCTCTAAGAATAAAACCAAAAAGTGAAAAAAATATGCACCACAATAAAAATGCCATAAAATTTACAATACGGACGTATACATTTGCCGCAATTTCAAAACAAATATCAAAAATCGGCTAAAATAGAAGCGGCGAATCTGAGGAACATGTTAATGAGTTGCCCAAGTTATTGAAAAGTGAAGAATATTCAATGCTAAAAATATTCATAAACTAACAAACGAATGAACAAATAAAACACCAGATATATATATATATATATATATATATATATATATATATATATATATATATATATATATATATATATACACGTATACTCTGTTCCGCTGAAAATAAACTTATAACAGTTAAAGTTTATTCTTGGCAGAAGTCAGTGACTGTCTCAATATTTCATGTCTTTAAATGTCCTGAGATAATGGTGTATAGGTATATATCGTACGGTGGATTCGTGACGAATTTAAGTGAAGTCATTAAATTTGTTGCTTGTTTCTAAAGTTGCGCCTCACAATGAACGGCTGCCCCCTGCACCCGGTCGCGAGCGGCCCCTATATAGCGAAATCGAAGTGGGTAGATCCATGATGGTGCTATCATATTATATGGTGCTATCATATTATATGGTTCATTAAACTATAAAGTTAGGCAAAACGTGATTTTTTTTTCTGACCCTAGATCCATTTGCAAATATAAGGCCTAGACGCGGGGTATTGTCCGTGTTTGTTAACGCACAAGATCCAATTATAGAGGTAGATATGAAAATAACAAAAACAGGAATATTCGCTTGTCGCAGCAATATGACGAAGGTAAAGTCACTGTTCATAATTGCAAAGTGCGTACACTTGATCCTACACATCCAATAGTTTGTGCCATCATGCATACAGTGCTGTCGTCGTTTTTACCCATAAGACTTTTCTCGAACGAACGTGAAACTAAAAAGTTGCAGCGCAGCTAGACTTGATTGAAGCGCGAGGGGATAAAAAGCAAATCCGTTTCTCTTTAACCCTTTGAGCGCCAAAGTCAATTTTTGTCACTCTTATAAAATATACCGAAGTCAATTTTTGTCATATTTTTGCCGAAATTTTGATAAAAAGCTGTGGCCAATGAAATGTTGTGTCCATTTGGTCCAAAATTATCAGAAAAATTACAGAAAAATTCATAAAAATTGGTAAAATGTTGCACTGAAATCTTGGTGGGAAAAAATACGGCACTCAAAGGGTTAATTTTATTTTAGGTGATACAAAACTAAGAAAGAGAAAGTACTAAACGTTTTAGGAACTTTCAAACATTAAATTTCAGAATCGATAAATGGAAATAGTGAAAATGTGCGGTGTTTGCGATTGGAGAATCAACAACCTTAAATTTATCCACACATGTACATTTCCAAATAGCCGCCATTTTCTGTGTTAACTCTCTTGGGAAACTCACAAATTTTCGAAAGCGAGGTTGTAAAAAATTCCATATACCCTACAAGCTTTAAAATGGGTTCACAGCAGCAGACCGATCATTGTGTATTGCAAAATATTGGGTCCGAAAAAAAGTTCTCGGATGCATTCTACATTAAAAACCATTAAGGTGCAGGCCAAATTATCATTTTTGTTCTGTTTTTAAAACACATTTTCTTGTTGTACAGCTCTCAAATGTCTTGTCTTCAATTTTCAGCACGGTATGTATGAAAGTAATGTCCTTATGTACTCAACGCATTCAGTTTGCAAGACTCGTGCTTTGTATTTCAGTATACTCTAAGAAAGGGAGGAGATATTAAGAAAATTATCTTGTCGTCGAGAACTGACGAAAATATTATCAAATGTAATATCTATTGTACCTATAGAAATACATAACACATTTCATCACCATCATTCTATAATTTGATCCGAATCAACAATATATTTTTATAATAAAGAGACAGGCATTAAAGTTGTTCTTTGTAACAATAGAACTATTGTGTGCCGGCCGTCCTCGGGTGTGTCGTCTTGCACTGGCATTAACACTGTCGATTTTTAAAAATCTTAACGGGTTTTGATTTTCTAAGGAACTTTCCAGAGAAAACTTTCCTAGCTCTAATTCCTTGTGCGATTTTACAATTATTAGACTGACTTGTCGAACGACGTCTAAGCAATGAACGGAAAAAAATTTAATCGCAAAACACAACTTTGCAATCCCTTTGTCTCCTTGCACAATAGAATAATTGTCGTTAAAGCACGCAGTACAAGTGTAACAGTGAAATATGACATGGAAAATGGACCAATCAAAACGGCGCGTTTGTTCGATACGCTATACATATACTTTGATATAAGGTCGTTAAGTGTAATGACCCACTTCAGCACTGACCCTAACTAGATTTTACAAACTGCCGTATGATTTGGGAAAAATGCCATTTACAGCCAATATCTGCTTTGTTCTGATGGGAGTCTCGGTTAATTGGACTTACAAACTCTCCTAAATTCAACGTTGCTAGATCGATCGTAATATTCCATGTTGCTTTGTTTTCTCTTTACCCGTCGTTATAAAAACGGCGTTTCTCGATTCAAAGGATCAGATTTCGAATCGGCCGTTCCAGCCACGACGCAGGCGACCTGAAGACAGCGTGTGGGGGTAGCCGCCATATTTAAAGGGACAGATGGGGCGACGCGTCTAAACACATTGTCAACTCTGAAACAAAGGAAACCCTAACCCCCATCTTGTAGGGGCTTGGGCTTTTGCATGTTAAGAAGGGACAAAGGCAGCAAATGGTAATTATACTCAGCTCCAAAAGATCTAATCGTTAAGACAAGAACGACCGGTCTCTCACAAAGGCCGGCATCACAATACGTCCTTACCCCTTTGTGCACCAGCGCGAGCGCCTGCTGACCAGGCCCGATCGATAAAACGCAAATGCTCTCCCTATATACGAGGAAAAAAACCCCACAAATCTGGACAAGGGAGTCCAGGATATGCCCCAAGTCGCTATCCATTTCCATAAGCGATAACATCTCCACCCGGGCCGGACTTCTAGCGAATATTGTTAGCCGTGCACCGGTTTGCTTCACAAATAACATGATATGAAACTTACGCTTTCTCTGCAACTGGAAACTGACCCACTAACTCATTTCTATTTTCATGTTAGACACTTCGCCTTGACTCAGATTCGTGCCAGAAGTCCAGACCGTATTGTCATTTGCTCTTATATCAAGTTCTGGGTTTTCTTTCTATTTTTATAAAGGAATAATCTGAAACATTGCCGATTCGGCATGCATTACAAAGAAACCACTGTTGGTCGTAACTATGGTCTCTCCACAAACGTGTCTTGACATAAGTTTTCTTTCCCCTCTGGCTTTTCGGTCTCCTTTTGGTTAGAGTAACCCTTCCTGACCAATTTTTTTCGAGAAAAGTTGAAGGTGCGAGACAATTCACGAAAAATGCTTTGGTACGTCTGTGTTTTGGCGTGACGATTCTTTAAGTTTCCCTTGAGCTTCTTTGTTCCACCATGGAGCTAAAAAAGGAGCTCCATGGTTCCACGAGCCAACTACTGTCAATTCCGTGAACACAGCAATTATTGATGTTAGGGTCTCGATACAGTAGCCTAGTGGACTAGTTACTGTCCGACTCTATGATGGCAGCAAGAATAATCCTACTTAAATTGGAGAAGATATTCTGCGTCATTTTCTATATAACGGGTTTTTGCCACATTGGTCTTTTGAAATTCGATCACGATTATTTTTGTTAGTGCGTGGTGCAGCAATGAACACTGTGATCTCTCTGTACCGACTATGGAGATAGAAGCGAAATCGAAACTATATATTCACTGGACAGAACAACGTCGGTGTCAGCCAAGAAGACATGACTCACTGACGAAGATGTCTGGTAAAACCAAATAAAACCTTTTTATACAAAATTATCGATCTCTGAAAATCTATTTTAAAGGCAGTCTGTCGTTTACGTTACGGGTTTTTGATTTAAAATTTGCAGTATGGTAACAATGGAGAACAAAAACACTGAGCATGATATCACTCAATACAGATTCCAGAGACGAATTGGCAAATATGGGAAATGTGCTGAGGAGCTCGATTTCTCTTCTTTTTCCAGATTTTACATCGCACACGAGACTGTAAAAAGAATTATTACAACTCACTTTGCAATAAGCAACTAACCTTTGACCCGTAGCATGAGAAATAGTCAATGGTAATTTACATACCAGAACAATGAGTTTTAATTAAAACTGACCCGCAGTGTTTACCAACGTGATTTGCGGAAACTTTTTGCAGGGTATTAGTCTATTATATGATATGGCGTTTTAAACAAAAACAGTAAACGCCGAATTAAGAGGCCTAGCAGTTATACTATGAAGCTGCAGCTTAGACAAGTTACTCGTCTGAAGTTAAAGAACTAATTTCTAACTAACATGTTGTGACGAAAATAGGGCATAAAAGCGACAACAATGGAAAAATCGGACCACAAATGACGCAAAAACTTCCGACGGCGGTGTTGTCGTTCAACGGGGCGTGTCTCTGCTTGCCTCGCGTTTTGTACTCCGTCTTCCGGACACTTCCGCCAGGCTCGCATCTTGGACAAAGAAGGAGAGAACGGGTCTTTATTCTGAACCACTGAATTCTAACGTCTTCTCTTTCACTCTGTCCCTAGTCTTGATAAAGCATAGACAGTGGAGGGGGGAACCCCTCCACTGTCTATGGATAAACGTACCGTTCTTCTCTTTTGTCTTTTGTCTCTGTCGCTCTTGATAATTATGATTGTTGAGTCGCTACAGCCATTTCCGATCTTCCGCTTTCCGCCGCAGGCGTTATAAGACCTTTTCTCGACTTCTAAGATAAATCTGTAAGAGTCGTGTATGTACAGGTATCACTAGATTTTCTGCAACCAGGCTGAAGCCATATGACGTCATAGTTTGCAGATATCAGCTTGTCTCTTTATTTTGCTAACTGTCCGCTAACGGACAAATAAACAACACGAAAACCATTTAAATCAGACCACGAGTCTGTGCGCTACCTCCACTGTCTGACAGAACCTAGCTGTAAAGTACGTTGGTACTAGAAACCGTACAAGGACGAGGAAATTCACAATATTTGTGATGGCTAATTTGAGTGTTGCTGAGTCTCTTTGACAAAATGATTTCCGCGCGTGACATCATTTTTAAACCGCACCCATCCAGGAGGAACAAAGAAATTCATTAATGTCGCGTCGCCATGGCAGCTACTTGAACCTCCACTCATTGTTTGCCATGGTTACACAACGGCAAGAAGAAAACATTCGTCTTCAAACAAAATGCTATTTACCGTTTAAAATTAAACAGTACAAATTGAATATTAAAATAGCTCTTGTATGGAGAGTTTTGTTCAAGCACGGTTGAGTCACGGTGACACGAAGAGGTAGTCAACTAATCTTGAACGGTGGATGGAAGGATGGCGGGGTCTTTGTGTCTGAAATATAAAGAAGAAACCCAGGCGAAAGTTCAATTATTTAATACCAGATTGTGAGACGTTTTTGTTGTCCTGGTAATAAGTTGTTTCCCTTTATCTGCCGGCTCTAAGGTATTTGACAACTGTATCAGTTCAACGTCAGAGACACCCCGACAACAAATCACTCAACTGTACGCTTTCCTATATTAAGATCTGTCCCCCCACCCTCAAATAAGTTAATTATACTGCATCATTTCGAAACGTGAGTGTCATTAAATTTTTACATGTCAAGTAATTACATCTTTATTAATGTGGGTAGGACATTCATACCATATTCGATGGAATACACTTTTGGTTACCCAATACTTCTAGACAAAAAGTATTAGTTACGAAAACTTCGTGAGGAAAGCGAAGATTTTCAAAAATTCAGTGAAAAAAAAAACACTTAGTCATGTCACGGTGATTAATAGATGTGAAAATACTTTGATTATCTGCGTGTCTCCGTGAGTATTTAGTGAAATGCGACAACATGGGAGAACACTTTTGACAGGTCAAGTTCAGTGACATGACCCAAATCCACTCAGTCGTGACAAAGGTAAACAATGTAGCGTTCAAGGGTGTCCATCTATTGTAACAGTCTGCATCTTCAAGCCGGCGAAAATAAATTCTTCTCTCCTTATAATTAGCTGACGTGAAAGAACGTTCCGGGGCCCATTTCGCGCTTTCAACGGGATACACGCCAAGCCGTAAACTGGCTGAAAAATAACAAGCGTCTCGAAAGATATATTGGTCGTTCAGAATTATGTCGTCAAGCGTCTTTGTCCTCCAATTGCTGCAGGCACCGAAGACAAAGAGCACTATGGACTCCCTTTGTCTGTCAGGCGCCCAAGGCTTGACGAACCAATCTCGCTTTTCTCGCTCCTTGGTACTTTCAATCATTTTTTACGTTCCAGAAAAAAGGAACTGTGCGACTTTTAATAATTCTACGGGGTTTAATGCAGTCGAAACACTCAATTAAAACGACCGTTTTTTCTCGCCGACGTTTGCACTCTACACTCCTGTAGTACACTGCGTGTACGTAGCTCTAGAATCGCCAGAGCACAGCAAGCTCTTGTCAAAATCTTGACAGAAGGTTTCTGTTGACAAGTACACTCATTGTCCAAATTAAGAAATTATGCCCATGGCCCATGGAAGTGTCTTCAAAATCCCTCAAACCGCTGTGCTCCATGCTATCACGGGTAGAGTAACCGAGATGCTATAGTAGCCGAGATGTAAATCTCGGTTACTATAGCCGAGATGCTATAGTAACCGAGATGTCTACAGTAACTGAGAGAGCAAATCCACTCTGCCTCATGTGTCTCAAACAACCAGATTTTCCGAGTCTTGGATGCCGATTTTTCAATTCTTTGAAAGACTCTTTGAAAGACTTTGCAAAAGAGAGACTTGACCACAGACTCGTACCAAGGAGGTAGTACCTTCATACCTTCTTGTTCTAACCATTGAGATACCTGGCGTCGCTTAGTTGGTCAATAGAAATCACATTTTGTGCCTTTGAGAGCACTTGACTGCGATATTCGAAGTCGCCGGGAGACAAAAGACAAGCCGACAGCCGACGACACACTATCAGACATGTCTACTGTCCGCACCATACATACACAGAGCAGGATCGGCAAACTTTCACTGAATAAAACAATCGAGTTTGGCAAGAGCACATTTACAAAAGTCCTTTCTTCAGTCAAGAGGGGCGTTGAGTCCATCTGACCGAAATTGTCGTCAAACGCGAACATGGATTGCTGGCTTTGATAGCAAGCTTTAGCGCAACGCGTCCACAGCTATAGATGCAAAGCCTTACATCAAAAGAAGTTGCGAACGCAGCTAAGAAACAGGATAGAGAAAGAGACAGAGAATTCAACTACATTGGTTTTTGGTCGAAACTCAAGAGCACAGCGTCTAAACCTCGGTGTGTAGAAGCAACAATTTCATATGTAGCGGTTATGGATATTTTTGTCCGAACTATTGATACCCAGTGGGAAACCACGTTCAAATTTCTCTCTTTTGTTCGGGTTCGTTAAACGGACGAGAAAGTACCGCGCCGGATGTCACATCGAGGGACAAAACCTCAGCGGAGTGCGGGACAACATCGAATAGGTGTGAAAACATTCCAGAGAGTGGCACGTGCCACCATTGATGATAATAGGTGATTAAGAAATGCTAGCACCTCCTTGAAAAGTTGAAGGATATAGAGTCTGCTTTGGCAGGTGTCCGAAGACGGCACAGGGATGAGCTCTAAAAGACACGTAGGGTTGTTAAAATGCGTGATAGTTGTGCTTAACCGAGCAGTGCAAGGAAAAATGAAAGGATTTCGTCGTAAAAATATTTTTCTTATAAAGGGCAGGTGTCAGACTAAGAAACTGTTTGGGGAAAGCCGCGTCGCCAACCTTCCCACGAATATAATAATCGCGTTAATTCCTTGCAAACGTTCGTGTGTGTCTAGACGTACTCTGCACATAATCTCCAATCTTTGTTGAGTTCCATGCAGTTGAGACAACCCCTGTTTTCAGCCCCATTATCGAGGATCACCCCCTACCCTTTGCGTGCTGACCGTTCGAAGAGGCCAGGGATAATGTGTGTCATCTGGCTCAGTAAAGATTCCCTTGGCCAGAGTGTTTGATAAATTGTTTTCATTTGGGGAAAGTTGTACACAACTTTTAGTGGGAAATTGACTATATTCTCCCATTGGAGAAAAACACAAAGACATATAGTATTCGACCATGCAGGTGATAGACCGACTTACCTCCATGATTTGACAACCTTACTAATTTCAATACAAAGATATTCGGTAAATTTTACACATTCACTGCTCAGGCTAAATTTTTAAAAGTTGTGAGAATCTTCAAAACTTCTTTCTGTAAGTAAATTGCATGTTTTTACACTGTTAAATGAACCCTCGGCTTTTACTTAGTAGAGTCAAGTGCGCACTTTGTTCTGACTTAAAGTTGGTATGACATTTTCGTGTATCGCTGACAGTTTGAGGGAGCCATGTAGGGCCAAGGGAAAGCAATAATTGCGGATCAATTTGCCGGTAAAATGAAGATGGCCCTGTGGTGCACCCCCGTGCATACATTATTTATTTGAAGGTAGCGTCACTCAATGCGTTCAAATGTCACCACGACAGAAAAAATTGGACTCAACGTGTTGCGTGTTGTAAGTGTGTACGGGGAGGGGGAACAGTTGGTGGTTTTCGGGGCACGACCAATCGCATAGCCCGCACCTGTGTGGCCGAAGCCAGATCTCAGCGGAACACCGCACAGTTGAAGAAGGGGGCCAAATATGAAACAAAAGTCTACAATTATTAAGTGTTTTAGTTTACCCAGAACAAACATGAGGTTCGCTGAGCAAATCTCTGACCCTGCACCTGTTCAATACTGTTGCGTCCACTGTGTTAAAGTTTGAAGAAAGAAAAGCAAAAGACGTTCGGGGCTCGGGCTCCCTTCGCTCGGTCCATTGTGACAAGTACGGATTTTTAAATATTGTGTGTTAGTTGATTATGGCGTGAAATTAGCATTTCAATTATTACTGCCACGCGAGTTTTTGTTTTTCCATCGTTCACTTTTCTGAAACCCTTATTAGTGACGGAGTCACAGCCCGTCAAACTGTTATCACCTCGTTCGCTTACTAGTTGGTCTTTAGTGGCCGCCAACACTACATATTCGGTCGGTCCGGCTAAATTTTTGGTATTTCAGAGTCGGTCTTTGAATTTTACTTTTGCAAATATACAAAGTACAGGGCATTTGACTTGAGTAAATATAAAGTAACGGATAAGGGTTATTTTTACTCGTTTGCAAGATTTTTCCTGAACGAGGTCGGGTAACAGCTGTTTAGGCGAGCAGGTAAAGAGATTGCCCGTATGCCGCACTTTCTTTTGTTGGTTGATTGCATTGTCGAGTCTGGCCAATCAGAGAGAGATGTGTACACAGTGACGCGTGCCTGCCACACGCCACGATCAAACTTGACAATAAAAGTGTAAACAATAATAACAAATGGAAAACGATTGAATAACAAAGCCCTGACGGAAACGTAGACCCTATAAGAGGGAGGCACCTTGCGCACTGAACGCACATGAGAGAGGCAACCTGTGCCGACGGGTGCCTGGCGGCGCAGCCTCTGTGTACAGACACCCGGGCAACGAGATCGCAGTATCGATGAACGAGGAGCGAAGACCAGTAGCGTCTCTCTTCGCTGCTAGATCGTCGTGCGTGATCCAGCCGCGTCTGACCACCGAAGGATGCCTTACGAACTGCCGGATAGCTGTAACGACAACTGGAGCTGGAGCAAGAGAGAGAAGTCGCATGAGGTGAAGTTGCTCGGCAAGAGGAACCGGACAGCTCTTTTCCATCCCAACTGGTCGAACGGAACAGCCGGTGTCCGTGGCACGAGAAATATCAACGACGGCCGTCATTACTGGGAAGTGAAGGTGTCGCAGCGGATTTTTGGCACCAGTATGATGTTCGGCATCGGTACCAAGCGGTCCCGTCTCCATATCGATGCTTTCCTCAATATGTTGGGAGAAGACGACCAGAGTTGGGGTATGTCTCACAAAGGACTCCTCTGGCACAGGGGCGACAGTAAGAACTACACAAAACCGTTTATCGAAAACGAATCCACCACCATCGGCATCCTTTTCGACAGCAACCAGGGAACTCTGAGCTACTTTAAAGACGGCGAACCCCTAGGCGTTGCCTTCGACGTCTTCAAAAAAATTGACTCCGAACTGTACCCGATTATCTGCTCCACGGCGGCGAAGACGGAAATGTCGCTCGGTCGTCGACGACGCAGCTACTCATCGCTACAAGATCGCTGCCGCGCAGTCATTATAAGGAACATCGCTGACGAAAAATCACTCGATGAACTTTTCCTTCCGAACAGGCTGGTAGAATTCATCAGAGAAGCCATGGAATAATGGTAACTATGACTTGAAAATTTCTGTACAACTCACCATATTGCGCCCGGCTAAAAATAACATCCCCGACATGATGGACAAAACACTAGACGAACCAATATGGCGCAGATGTGACCAAACATGTTTTGCTCTCAGCTTTGTAGTCGTAGACTAGCAAGAACAGTTTGACTATAGTCCTTTTTTCTGTCTAGTATAGATTATTTCAAGATCGATGTCTTTTATCAAGAACAAGAGATGCGCTTTCGTGTCGCATATCTCTGTCAGGCCCACGACGTGCAATATGACGAAGAACAAAATCTCAAATTTTTTCCGATTTTGTGAAGTCAATTTTAGTCAACATTTTTCAGTGTAACCTTTTAGAGTAGCAGTGTATATATTTGTGTATTTATTGTGAACGGTTAACGCCGTATTTGCCCCACATCCGTGCATTAATTTGTATTTTTATACTAGTATTTACCTGTGCTTTCACTTTTCAAGAGTCTTTGAGAGATTTTCATCATTTTTCTTCTTCATCCATGCTGTCCAAATCCGAAAATTCTACCTAATACTACAATCTAGGCTCTTGGCTCAGGCGTCGATCGACGTCCGCCATATTGAGCTCAGTCTTTTGTTCGTTTTTCCTCAATTTTTTTCATCTTTTTAAACCTCGGTTGTGATAAACCGGTTCAACCAAAGCTAACATTGTACTGCCGACTTTTCAAAGAAGAGATATCTAGATTCAAAGAGTTTTTATATATATTTTGTGCCTTTTTATTTAGAACAACGCTAAATCGTTTCTGTGTCATGATCGGGCTGCAAATCTAGCACTCCTCATTTCAATAACATTTAAATGCCAGTTGAATATTTAATGAGCCTATTTATTGTACCACGTGACCGGCAATTTATTAAAGTCTGAGAGCGATTATGTATGCTCTATTATTGGCACTTAAGCTTAATTTCGCTGTGCATTTACCTCACAAGATCCTGTTTTTCTGTGAACTTTGTACTTCATTTATTTATTTATTTAAGCTTACGGTTTTTGAAATCGTGCGTTATCTCAGAATTCGGTGTTCTGTCTGTACCGTTATATTTGTTTTAACCTTTCACCGAAGTGAATAAATGCAAATCGAAAACAAACGCAACCCACTTTTCTGACTTTATTTCCACTGTGCAAGCTGTCATGTCCTTCTCTGAAACATTAATGCTTCTTTCTCCTTCAGTACGCATGCTCAAAAAGGCTTACCTATCACTTCTCCGACTATATTCAGCCATGAGAAAAACCCTCTGCCTTTTGTTCCGTCAGTATCACCAGAATGGCACTTGTCGTGTGTAATTGTTTGACGCTACTTTCCTCCAACGGCAATCCTGACAACAAAAGGAACAGATACTTTACAATGGCCCGGCAAACAAAGGCCAGGCGTAAGCGATGAAATTCCCTGATATCAGATCTTTGGAGACGTTTAAATTTGAGCATATCTTTCCCCTATAGCTTCAGATAATTTTTTTGGTCATTCTTTAGAGAAAGAAGCCAATCATTTCATAGAGTTCACTCCGATCCGGTAAGTTTTTTGTTTCGGGAGAGTGGATCCTCACGAAAATTTCGTATGCACGCTGCTCTTGTTGTGATGCAAATCACGCGACAAGATCATACACGCTCACTTCGAATTAACTGACAAAAACACGAAACACCAGACAACAATTTTGGTCTGTAAAACGTCCGGAGCTTCAGATTATTTCTGGAGGCTTATATGCGTACCATGGCTTTGGTCGAGAAGGCGAAACCGAGCCCTAGCCAACGGTCATCCTGAATATAATAATACGACAAAAGAGCGACCCTGTGTTCGAAATTATTGTACTATAAAGTTAGAATAAAATCGCGCTCACTGAAACGCTTTTCACAGTCTGTGACTGCCTAGCTTTTGCGGGATGTGTAGTGTTTGTAAGGCTCAGGCACGGTCCCTCCTTTGTGGAGGAACCGTGGTTTAGACAAACTGATGGACCTGAAAGATCAGCGCTTACAACGTTTCCGACTATGCTGATTTGCTAACACACAGTTCCCCTTCAGACAGAAGTACTTCCGACTCCCTAGTATATGGTTTACTCCATTGAGGGACGGCGGGTAACCCAATCTCAAATATTCGTTGCTTATTTGGCTGATGCGAAATTAAGCAACGTGACCGTTACACAGACACTCTCGAAGCGTGAGATGGTGTGGTTTTAGCCTCTCAGTTCATCAGTTTGTCAATTTGTGAGCGGCTTTGACTTGTCTGGATATGTCGTATAACTCTTCCATTGGAACTGATAATTATATTGAAAGTGGGCAGATCAGGCAGCGGAACCTTTATACTGTTCTTACTTTTTTTTCCGTGTTTGTTCTGTACAGCAAGATCATTTCTTCTTCTCCATGTTGTAACACATTGAACACGTCCTACAAATGCATGGTGTAAAATATGCAATATTATTGTTAACGTTCATAAATAAGTTTATTCCGAACTCCAACTCACGTGTGAATATTTATATCGACTAGTTGTACATGCGGCGTTTTGACATGGTTTATAGGAGAAGAACAAGATAGTACATTTCAACACATACACAAACACAACAACAACAACAACAACAACAACAACAACAACAACAACAACAACAACAACAACAAGGAAATACATAAAAAAATGTTACAGCTATTATGGAGCTTTTAAATACAGGCCGAGGTGGTATGTAGGCCGAGTCTCTGTCCGAGTTGTTCCATAACAAAGACGACAGACAAACATGTCACAGTCCGCATCTCCCATGACAACGTCCGTATTCACTGGATCTGCGGGGCCGTTGAATAGGAATACGTGTCGCGTCGGGCATGTTCACTTCCGCAATCTGAATAAAAAGTTCGTCCACACTACAATGCACACATTATGCGATACTAAAGCGCGGTAATAAAGGGAAGGCAAAGGTTCACGTATTCCAAAGCGGAAACCAAGGCCATTATTATGTCAATGCGACAGGAAAATCGTAATGTGTAAACAAAAGGGGACAAAGAGACAGATAAAGAAGAGAACATAAAGGCCTGTGTCTATCTTCATCGACGTTATTTGGTCACTTTTTCTTGCTTGGCTTAATCCGTCCCGTCATACCCCGGCCTCTTGCGTGTCTTGCCTCAACAGAGCCCCAGCAATGCTGAATGCATAATATGTTATTCTTCCGGTGCGAGTGTACTAAGCTACCGCAACGCATCCATGCGGGACAGTCTCAGCGGAGACAGAGGCCGGCAGGCTACGGGGCGGGGGGGGGGGGACCGATGCACCGCTATACATCGCTAGGTATGGGGGTCATCAAACACCGTGTCGCCCTGGTAGGGTGATGAACTCCCCGATCTGGCTATGAAAGTGTAGGTTGCTATGGGGGTTACTATAAGTTTACTTATGAAGGTAAAATCTCACTGGCTCAATGGGTTACCCCACGATTTGACGGATATCCCAATACCCGACACCAAACAACGACTAGAAGTTGCTGGGCAGAAATTGGTTGGGAAGACCATGGAAACAGTTTAAGAACGCTTGTTTGTATTATAGCACCGTGTGAAAAGTAAAAATCATTGGTTTTAGCACCATGGGGCGGAATATAAATTTTAATTGTGTGTATGTGTGTGCATGGGTGTGTGTGTATATATATATATATATATATATATATATATATATATATATATATATATATATATATATATATATATATATATATATACACACCCATGCACACATATATATATAACATATATATAACGCCAAGAAGAAAGTGCCCTCCCCTCTTGGAATTTCAGTTCCAACCAAAATATCTACACATTGTAAGTGTGATGATACCTGTAAAGTGAATGGAGCTTGATTTGTACACCCAATTAATATGTCACTGCAGTACACAGATTACTAAAAGGCCAATTCAAGCCCTGAAACCATGCGTTAGCCGTTATAGTGACAAATAAGCTGTATTTTTGCCGTGAATGCTTAAACTCTGAGTGCTTTCTCATTCTGCGTAATCACTTGGAGACCACGTCACCACTTGACACAACATTGCAAGTTCATTGGCTTTATAATAATTCACAACTTTACGCGTTCTCATAGACTTTCTTGTTTTATCTTTCCCAAGGACAAACGATTAACAGATAAAACATTGGTCCTTTAAGTTTATAATTATTGCTGTATCTTAACAAAGTTGTAATTGACAAATTCTCCGTATAAGGTCGTCTGCCCATCTGCATCTCTGAGTAGAGCTTGAGTTGCTAAATTATCCATGTCGGCTCATTAAGCCAAATCAACAGGTGGTTATATACTTCATGCACAAGTCATCGTACAATTTTGGTTAGATGATGTATTAAAAGGTCAAAATGAGGTTAAAGTAAAGGTGTTTGTAACTCAAGGTGTAACCATCACGACGAGAGAGAGATAGAGATAGAGAGAGAGCGCTTAAAGCCAGGAAAGGGGTGCCTGCATCGCAACATAGTGGTGAATGCGACCCTTGTCTGATATCGTATTTTGTGTACAGAAACATGGGTTGGTTCATTGGCAACGGTTATCTGTCAACAAACATCACTCATGTATTTTGTTTCTCGATAATCTTTGCATTACGATAACCATGTTTGTCGTTCATTTCTGACGGTCTTCCATGACACTATCGATTTATTGCCGCCTTAAATCACTGTGTAAGAGTTTGTCATCTGAATTTTCAGCTTTCGGGGAATGCTAACAGCTTCATTTACCCCAGACCGAAAGATCCACCAACTCCAGCCCCAGTGGGGGTTGGGGCCGGCGGAGACACATACACAGGCGAATCATTCGGTCTACAAGTACCACTATATCCATGTGGGAAACGAGTTTCGGTTCCATCTGTTAGCGCTCCTTGATATCGGATAACTCCTGCAAAGGTTAGCCTCCTTATGCCATCATTGTACACGCATGACACTCTCTGTATATCTCGACCAGGTCAAGGGTCAAGAATCAGTCAAGTACACATTTGACACCAGATGGTTTTCAACCCGCCACGGCAATGCATGTAACACGGGAATTGGCAGGTGGTGGACGTATAGAGAAGAGGGGTACTTAATGTTGCTACTACCAAAATCATGCCAAAGTTTGATGCCGTCTCCTGACACGGTAACTTTTGATACATTATCATCGGAATCCTAGACTCACGCCTTCTACACCACCCATTTCCCCATACACAGACCCAAACTCACTATTAAAAAGAAACATAAGTATACGCTAAACCATGAAAGTGTACAGGTTAAAAGGTTTACGAAATGATCCTCACCAACCCGAATAAAGATATCGATTGTAGAGGAACATGTTTATCATTTAAATGGGTTGCAACCTACGCTCATAGGAAATCATGATTCTGCTATATACGCAGTCACGGTCACTTGTGTTGTTTTGAATGGGATAGGACTGGAGATTATTGATTCAGTTCCCTGCGCAAATCTGCAAGAGGCTAACTCCCGTCATGCAATTACTATGAATTATGAATATTTGACCTCGTCACTAGACTACATTGATGTGATTCATGCCATATATATATCATGTGTGCATAATGAGGTGCTTGAACAGCTAGCAGTCTGTTCAATTTATTATCCTGCCATGCTTCGCCCGCCGCTGCACAGCGCGTGTTAGGTACGTGAATCACGGAAACCCCGCTGTTGATAAATTGGGCGCTTTGATTAGGACATAAGTACCTCTTTTTGAGTTCAAGGACCATAAATTCGGACTTTGATAATGTGGGAAAGAAAAAAAAACACTCTGCGAGAGCATACGGTGCTCGAAAAGGGGAAGTCAATCATTTACTTAACTCCAGACTTTGTTCTTTCTTGAACAAAAAAAAAGTACAGCTTTTGAAACGTTTTAAAATAAATACGTTTTTTATTTACTATAATACAGCTAATTTTAACGTTGTATGATGTATGGTACGTTGAAAATTCCCATGTCGTGCGTTCACTACGGTAACGGCGAATTTGTGGTTGCGGTGTTTCCCTTACAAGTTCCGAATATTCATTGCAGCTCTATTGTCCGACGATCATTGGAGGGACAGGGGTCACGTGTATATTTTACAGTCCCACGAGGGAGCGAGGACGTCCGCCCTGCGTAAAAGGATAATAACTGTAACTTTTGATGATATTTTCAATATTTGTGATCCAAAAAAAGCTACTTCTTTTTCCCTTAAAGTTTGTTGAAAATACAAGGCACTAAGGCCTTGCAGGCACAACGCATTGTCTACAAGATGAAACTTTATTGTTGTCAATAGAACCCAAATGCAGTGTTCAACTTTACACTACTAGTCTTGCAGGCTATATGTTGGCAAGTTGAACATGGTTAGCGCTGTGACACTATCTTGAGAATGTACATAATCAATCAAGAACAAAAGTAATACAGAATAACCAGAACAATAATAATAATAATAATATAACAAAGTATATAAAAAGTTATTTCTAATGGAGATGTAACGCTTCAGAACAAGGGGTGGTCCCTTTATCCTTGTCCTGCAGTCACCATTGCGTAGGGCGATAGGTTTATCGTGGACACTAAACTGGTGAATTTGAGCGTAGAGTATACTGGCAGCTGTCAGTGTGAATGTGTTGTATGTGGTATGGAAAGCAGCGGGAGAGAAGAAGTATGAAACGAAAATGCTGTTTTTGATACCTACTTTCTCATGTTATACGACTCTCTTTGCTGTCATGGGGGCAGTTAACAAGCCGATTTTGAGAAATATGACCAATTTGGTGTGTTACATATAAATGAAACAATTTAACGTGTTTTTGAACGACAAATTTTAGAGGGGAAAATCATAGTTGCTACGGTAACTGACATCCCGCTTCGATTTTAAATAAATTTCCCTACCAGCCAGGAAATCTCCCAGCTAACCTCCCTTCGCTAACCCCCCCCCCCCAAAAAAAAAACAACAACAACAACAAAACAAAACCCGCGTTGCCCGCTCCCAAGTAGTACAAAATCCCGACTGGCACTTTTTCGAACCACCGAATCACACTGCCTGCCCGTCCATGGGTCTCTTCTTCTGAGAGAAGAAGGATGAAATCCCCCGCTTACAATCTGATACCAAAAACTAGTTTTTAAGTGTTTAATAGAGGAACCATAATGATGACAATTCTAGGGGCTAGAAGGATCGGCACGTAAGACGGCTTCAACGCTGTACGGTGAAGGAACCATGAAATACAGAGGGATTACACAACACGAACATATCGTGCGCAAACTTCATTGTAGCCCCACTGAAGATATCGATGGGTGAGTCGAGAATTATTTGAGATTCACGGACAGTTTCATTTTCAAGTGCAATCTCAGGGGCTGTTAAAAAGCGCATGGCAGGTGAAACACATCGTGATTGACGAACATCGACGAAGTTTGGGAGTGTGAAACTCCGACAACTTACGAAAATGATAAATTACAATAGGTTGTGGGACAAGTGCTGACTAGTGTTTGAACAACAAGCAGAATCTGAACTATGATTGGCACAACGGTGGTGTATATGTTCGGCGCAAGTTTGGCGTACGTTAACCGAAATACGAGCTATAACCCCCATCTCCTTGCGCATTGAAGTTTCGCGTGTCATGGCGTATTAGAATGGTCCACGATCCCTTGTGCGCTTGCAAGTGAATCGTGGTGATCGTATATCGACTTCATAGCGGTAACAGTTTATGAATTTTTCACTATTTTTTTTGCAATACTATTGCAAATTCTTGTTCTACCCTCCGAAACATGTAGAAATACCTACTATTCAGTTTGTGACAACACAGTGTCTATACATGTAAAATACACCAGCTGTTATTGTTCACATTTGAATTCTAGACCGGACCAGAATTCACTTGTTAACAATAATGTTGCAGTCTACACATGTACAGACTGCAGTTGACATACTGAATACTGTGTATCTCGACGTTCCCGGGGCTAGAACAAGAAACTGTAGTTAAGGTATTATGCGCCTCGAAAGTGAAAGACTTTAACTTTTGCTCAAACTTTCCTTAATGAATCTTTCGACCATTCTCTTTCAAAATCTGTAACTCCGGTGACGTTGAGGACGAGTATCACTTTTTGTTAATTTGTTCACTTTACGACAGCATAAGAGTTAAGTTTTTACCACCATGTACCTTTCTTGATCCAAACTATGATAAATTCAAATGGCTTATGAGTTCTAAAGATCCCCAGGTATTAATGAATACTTGTAAATATATCTACAAAGCCATGGCTGTGAAAACAGCAGCCATCTGCAACTATTAGTATGAAGAATTTAATCTTCAATTTATTTTTGTGAGTATTTTGTAAATATTGTATCATTTATTTCATGTCTGTATTTGTGTGATGGATAACTTTATTGAGAGCTAGGTGTTCTCCTTGCATTTGGGCCCAAGGCCTTGAAACGCAATAAATTACTTACTTACTCTTTCAAAATCAACGATAAAAATCGGGGGTCACCGTGCAAATTTTAGTACTAGAGAAACAAATAGCCCAAGATTTACCGATATTTAAAATTCAAAATGGCCGTCATCCCTGTGTTAATTCTATGGAGAAAAATAAAATTTTCGAATTAAGAAAAATTAAGCCTATAAAAAGTTTTCTTACACCCAGAGCTTCAAAATGAACCCCCGGAAGTGGTAGATCAGAAAAGAATTGTAAAAGTTTGATATATATATCTGTCCCCGAGGCGCGATCTATACCTTAACTTTAAAAACAAAAAATAGAGAAAAACCATCAAAAGTTACAGCTACTGGCCCTTTAAGTTTGCACACTCAACGTGGATACGGTGTTCGATATTACCTTTGAGCAAATGTTGTACATGTATTTGTGTATTAGCGAGACAATCTTGATGTAGTGTAGGGCTAAGAGAAGCTCACCTCCAAGGCAATTTGCCGTTTGTTCTTTGTAACTCGATAACTTTGTCTGGGCCTTGTACTTGCATTGCACATATCGGTTACAGGGTTTGTGGGAAACTCGTCAGCTGCACGGCCAGTCGCACGAGCCACACTTGAATAGATGGAGAGAGTTCGCCATTTTGCACTTTGCCACTGAATTGGGTCTCTTTGAAGGAAAAGATGGTATCTCTCGGTAGCTACAACTTCTGCGCCTTTCAGAGGAAATGTGTGAACTGTGTCTTTTCCGAGAGAGAAGGGAATTGTAAAATTTACCACTGTGTTTGCGCTCTTTATACGGACAGTTCTTTCAATGTCGTTGGACACGAGGTCTTTACCGTGGCCTCGGTCGTTTCATGAATGACTTGGAGAGAGGCCACAGATCACAAGAACTGCGAAAAATACAATATTATACTCTCTAATGTTGGGTTATGCATATAACAGGAAACATATCACTAAGACGTAACTCATTGAAATATTATCTTTTCTCAGAAGGCCACAATGAAGGGATGATAGTGCGGTTTCATTTCTGTCCAGAATTTCACATAAGCTAATGTAATATCAAGTTGATTGATGCAGATGGGAGGAAGACTTTACAGCCTTTGATGTACATTATGAAGTTAAGGCTATTGTTATGAGTTTAAGAGAAGCAATACTCGGAATATTTAAAGAGGGGGCTTTCCTCGTCTGACATTCGCGACATTCATAACCAATATAACCACTTTTACTTTACTACTACTAGTAATGCTACTACTTACTACTAACAACTTTTACTAAATCGTGTTCAATAATATGAAATATGAAACATCTTGTCAGTCAGAAAAAGGAGCATGTGGGAGTATGTAAAATTCTTACTCTTATTTTTGTGACAAGAGAAAATTTTTTTCAATCGAGTTAACATACAAATAGCAGCCATTTTGCATACCAAATACTGATATATTTTAAGTAATTTGTTTCTCTAATCTAATATCAACATTTGCATTGTGACCACTGATTTTCATTATTAATTTTGGAAGAGAAACATTTATAGTTTCTCTGAAGACATTTGGAGGCAAAATTTTTAAATCACTCAGTTCCAAGCCACATGCTATCATTCATAGGCGTAAAATTTGCAGACAATTTGAATGCACACCAATTCTTGGTTGATGATTAGTCATTTTATTTACCTTTGGAAGTAACATTTCATACATAAAGAGTGAGTGGTGTTTGCCATAAAATTGTGAACAAAACAAAGCAGGACTTGCCGTAGCTATCCACAGTGCAGAGAGTATCAGGTGTACCTCCTGTGTAAAGTTTTCAGAGCGAGTGGACGGCGAGAACTGAGATGACGTCTACTGCTTGATATCAATGGGTTAAACCCTGAATTTGAATGAACCATGGTGAAAACAAACCCACATGCACACATAAATACGTGTATTTCCATACGCATTTGTACACGTGGGTTTGTTTGTACCGCCATCATGTGATCTCTTTGAAATACTGAGCAAGTAGAACACTACCGGTACGCCTCCTTTTTATTCTGGAGTAGACCCATTGGAGTCCAATGATTGGACATATCAATATGAACGTTTTAACCCTTTCACCCCCAGTTCCCTGTATACAGGTCCAACTTTACCATAGAAAACAATGGATTTGGGACAAACCATGGTGGTGAAAGGGTTAAACATAGGCTGAAACAAAAACAGTATTTGTTTCTGAATTTACAAATTTCAGCAAAGAGGGGGAGGAGGGAGAGGTACTTCATTCATTTTTTTTTGAATTTCATTATTCATAATTTACATTTACAACTTTTTCATTCAGGTTTCATCTGTACAGCTTCTGCCATGAACAGTTTACCAAAACTCTGACCGGCAAACTGTTTGATCTGATCTGTGTGGTGGTTGATCTGCCCGGCTATTAGGAGGCCGTCTAATCTGGCTGGAACCTGAATGGGTTTGAAGATCTTGGTGATGTCCTCCTCCGGTAGAGGTGGTTCCCCTCTGGACTGTCTGGCAGCATTCTCTTGTTGCTGTTGAGACAAATGAACTTAGGTGAAATAGAGATATAGAGGCTAGAACGCCTTACGGGGTGGGGTGGGGGTGGTTAACTACAAGTCTTAGTTGTTCTCTTTATCCTTTACATGTGTGGATGAACATTTTCACTTCTCGATTTTTCTGTTTACAAACAATTTTTCCGAAATTCAATCAAGGGTTGATATTCAGGGGCAGCAAAACAGTACATTTTGACCTCAATGAAATCGACATTCCCCTGCTTCTTTTGATGAAAATGTCAGACAATCCAGCTCTCGATTGAAACCATGAGGGAATTTGTGTCCAAAATCAGGGAC
Organism: Ptychodera flava; assembly: GCF_041260155.1. NCBI lineage: Eukaryota > Metazoa > Hemichordata > Enteropneusta > Ptychoderidae > Ptychodera > Ptychodera flava. The sequence goes on along the minus strand of NC_091932.1, from coordinate 11,919,847 downwards.
AAGATGTATGTCAATGTGTACTGTTCACTCACTCTGAATCAGTCGGTTACTGCCACCAAAATTGATGCAATTTGTTACAATAGGTGGCAGTGGCTAGATTGTCAAGTAACTTATTTGTATAGAGAGATTGAAGACACACATTTTGATAAATTTTACCAGGGTTCCTCTTATTAATGTCAACGCAATGACAGATATGTATTGAGGTTCCCACACCGTTTACATGTAGTTATCTTCAAAAAATCTTAAGCAAAACACTGCTATGGAATGAACGTATGTCCCAATATTACAGAGAAGTCTATGACTCTTTCCCCACCATCGTTTACTTTGACCTGGAAGTATTTAACAGGATGGTTGGAACCAAAGATGGAAAAGTGGGGGGTGGCAGGGTCAGTCTTTAAATAACATCAATGTAGGAGTTCTAAAATCATACTGGTGACTTACCCTCTTGTATTTGTATTGTTGCTTGGCCGATTCCTGCTTGGCAACATTTCTCAGATAATTCATGTATTTGTTGTTGTCTTGGTTAGCTTCATCCACACTGTCCATCAACAGACGTAGCTGCTTGGCAAGGACAGGACTGGAAAGAAAAGACAGAAAGATGCTCTGGTGACAAAATAATAACGTAAATCAACAAAACTCAACCGACAACCAATGATGCATCTTCACACCAAATAATGAGTTACACATGCAGTAGTATGGCAAATAGAAGCTGTAGCATGAAGCAAGGTTCCATGAATTTTCCACACTTTAGAGAGATAGTCCCAGAGGGAATTGGGCATTGGAATTGGGACAAGCCGTAACCCTTATCCTGCCAAGTTCATATTTCACCATCAGGTAAATTTTGTTAAAACTAGTGAAGCAAAACACGTCCCATATGGTGCATTTTAACAAAAAAATGAACATTTGAAGGACCCTGAAATAATGATACCAGTACTGTACTTTTTATGGACTAAAACTGTTGGAAAACAGACCAAGCCAAATGGGTGGAAATACGTATGGTTTTGGCTCAATACCGCTTTTCACTGAGTTGGTTGATGGGGAAGTGATACTGTGTGGCAGGAAAAGGGTTAATATTGCACATTTGAAAGATTTGACTTAATTTGAACAAACTGAAGTTACTGGTCAACAATTCATACTGTAGATGTTATCATTTCAACATGTAATTTTTGATGGCTAACTAAGGGATGGGCTTTTAGAACTTTAGAAGGGTTAGACAGGATTCTGCTTGGCACTTTTTTTTGCACATTTTAATATTTGACCATTATTTTTTCAGATTTCAGATAACATGTATACTCTTTCCTAAATTTACGCACAATTTCGTTGGCTGACTTTCAGGTGAATGTTTCAGCATGGTTTTTGGTTGCAGTTTTTGCGCCGCAAATATTGTCAAAAATTTTGACCACGCCTCAAAATCTTGTGGCCACCCCCTGAGCAAACATGCATGTTACCAGTGTGACTTCTAACCCTTTGAGTGCTGTAATTTTTCCCACCAAAATTTTGTGCCACATTTTACAAATCTTTTATAAATTTTTCTGAATTTTTTTCATAATTCAGACCAAATGGACATCATGTTTTATTGGCTACAGTTTTTTATCAAAATTTTGGCAAAAATCTGAAAACAATTGACTGTGATATATTTCATAAAGGTGAGAAAAATTGACGTTGGTGCTCAAAGGGTTAAGCCTACTTGGGGTGTTCTTTTTGATCAAAGAAAATTTTCAGTAGGGCTGATCTTGGAAATTTTGAGAATAATTTCTGAACGGAAGTTGTAAGACAAAGACAGTGGGTATACTGAGATGTCTTCACAAATTCACTCTTGGAACACACTCTCACACACAGCACAGACACACATCAAAAACTTGCCACTTTTCACTGAAAATTTACATACAAATGTCACTGCATAACGCTGTATACATGTATATATTTGTGACAAAAACAGACGTCAAATCTTCAAAATCTTCCATGTTTGCACAGAAGATATGCAGGTACCAGTACAAATGAAATAGCAAAGCACATTTAGGAATTTCAGGATATTTCTTTGCATAAGTCCTATACCAATGCTTGCCTAATATGTAACATTTCCCTGCATTAGTGAGAAATTACAAGAGTTTCTTTTGGCTTATAAACTGCTTTCCTCCTCACTGGAACCCTGAACCAGACATTCTGCCCCTCTCTCTACTGAAACAGACCCCCATTTCAGTGTATCAAAGTCCATGCCCACCATTGAAAAAAAAAGCTTTGGGCCAAACCATGATTTTGCAAAGGGTTTATCTGTTCAAATGTTTTCAGCCTACATATCACTTACCCTGTGGTCAGACTCAGGAAATTATCAGGCTGTGAAGTCTGTGTGCTCTGTATCTCACACAGCATGGCATTGATCAGATGCGAGTTCCGGATTACGATCGGAATTTCTTCAAACATCTGTTGGAAGCTGAGGTTTGCTTTCCTTATGCTGGCAGAGGAAAAATATGTGCGTTACATAAACTTTTGTAATTGTATACAGTCAAACCTGTGTATAATGGTCACACATGGAACCAAGAAAGAGTTGCCAATATGAGGCTGCTGATGTGAAGCGTGCTTGAAAGGTTATACCTGATTGGTCGATTGTCACTATTCACAGCAACGGTCTGTTTGTATTATTCAATTACAACGGTAAGATTCAGCCAACCAATTGGATAACAGCTTCCAAGACACTGCACATTAGCCCCTATATGGAGGTGGCCTTTCTATAGAGGGTGGTGGGTGTGGTATTAACCCTTTTCCTGCCAAGTCGGTGAAAATCCGCTTGAAATTCGGTGTAGCCAGAATCTAAGCACTGGTGACCGTTATTCTCCCAACCCGGTGGAAATCGGGCCCTTTTTGGGTACCCCCTTTCCTGCCAAGTCGACGGCACTACGTTTTGCTATCCCCTGTGCGTTTAGGGGTCATCCGAGGAGAGGTTTTCTGACAAGGAACGCCTTTTCCCCTCGAAATGGGTTCGCAGGGAGTCGATAGACAGGGAAAGGTGCAGAAACCTGTCCGCCAGTCCCCCACACCCGAGGGGGGCTGTTTTTTTTACCCGCTTTTTAGCGGACTTGGCAGGATAGCATGGTGACGTTTTCTGGCGGAGTTGGACGTACTTGGCTGCCTGGCACTATAGAGATTGCTGCCGAACTTGACCAACTCGGCAATGCTAATCTAGAAGGCTACCTCTTGCAAACGACTTGGCAGATATGCCGATGGTGCGAGACGAAAGTCACTTATTCAGTTGTGCGTGACTGAAAATGAGAACGTATTTTTGACGGGACGGCTCGACTTGTTCCTCCGATGGAACGGATATGAACGACTCGGAAATACCATTACAAACTGGTGTCCGACGTACTAAGCTGGGCTTCAGCTCTGCAAGTTCAAGCCAGGCAACGTCCTTCACGCCTGGCCGTGCCATTCAATGGACGTAGCTTTGGATTTTTTATTTATTCCATCGTCCGAAGTATTGGCTCTGGTTTGCAGGCAAACGTATCCTCTTGCCGACGCATTAGTAACTACGTACGCTGTTTGCGTACAGAGAATTCAAAAGTGACATAAGGTCAATATGCTACGGGGATACCGCCTGCAGTTAGCAGGGACTGCTTTTGTTATGCAAACCAGCTAGCAGTACAATATGGCTGCCAGGCATGTGGACACGTCGATGGCTAGAACAATGGAAGCATATTGCGTTGCACCCGTGCATCGCAAAAGTGAACTGAAGACTTGGTGGTAGTGACTGGTTATCACTGGTTAGCTGCAGCCCAAGCCATGTCGGTACAAACCCGTACCTGACTGAGGACCACTCGATTAAGTCAGTAATGAACGGTAACACTCGTAAGCCAACTCCCAACTGAGCTGGCTAAACTACGTTGAGCTGTGCTTCAATGGCTCAGCCATGTCGTTAATACAACGGCAAAAACGTAGTTTTTGTGCTACACTGCCAAGTCGTTGGAGGTACGTATTCAATTGACCCTACCCTGGGGAAACAGGACAGGTTTGACGGTGCTGCTGCACCCCTAGCACGACCCTCAGGGTCTCTGACTAACAGACGAGTGAGGTGATGTTTGTGCCTAGCGGACGTGCGTAATACTGAAGGAGTTTATTTCAGAAAAAATAAACATGAAACGGCAATAAAATGACGCACTCCCAGGGGCAAACAAAGCCGGTGACCTCAATTTTTTTCTGCAGCAACCCTTGAGCTCCTTCCCCTGTCTACGGGCATGTAGAAATTATCGAAGTCTAACACGTATAAGTACGGCTAAAACTACCCTGAAAATGGGCGATTTCTGCCAAAATGCCTGGCAGGATAACATGCAGGAGAGCCAATCTTTTGCAGGCACATATTATGGGGCGGTTTTCTACTGACTTGGGAGGATAACGGACAAGGGCGCTCGGCAGGAAAAGGGTTAAATTTGATGTGCTGAGTGGTGAATTGAAGTACAGATAACAGTGAATAAGAATTCAGTATCATTAACCTCTTGAAAATTATGACATCTGCATTCATTTCTGAAACAATAAATGACACAGATATAAAATCTGTCAAAATAGACTTGTTCCTTTTTTCACTCTCAATTTTTTGATAGAGTCATTCAGATTCAGATATGCTGACCATTAAACACAGGTTTTGTACCAAACTGGAGTGATTACATGTGGCCACTAACCACATAAGACAGGTGGCTGTTCTCTAGAGGGCCTTTATGTGTGAAATGTAATGGAAGTGCCACTGTGCACAATATACTTTCTCTGATATCTGTACATGTGAGTACTACCCTCCCTTTTGTACTTCAATGTCTTGTCATGGAAAGATACTAATGAAGCCATAACATTTGTTTCAATCCACCTGACTGGTTGAAAACTTGGAAACCCTGGATGATATAACAATGTCAGCCAACCAATGGTGACCTTTTAAATATTTACCTGTCAGGAGTGAAGTCTCCATCTTTGTACATGTGCATCAGCAATGGTGTGAGTCTGTACGCACGCAGACATAGAGTACCCCTGCTGGTTTTGATTGGATCTGAAAAACAATGCAGAGAATTCCTCTGAGTGAAGAGTGGAGAAAAGTTCACATTTTCTTCTTTGTCAAAAAGCCATTTTGGCATTACTATGGTACTGCTCATAAGAATGAGAAGATGAACTAGCACCAGTTCTTGGGCTAGTAATTTTATAACAAGTAGTTTTTTTGCTTGTACTGGCAAAATATGGACTGGTGAATTATTCAGGTTGTGATGAATATGTACTAGTTGGAGGGTGGACACTGAGTCTGAGCAAGTGATCTTTCGGGTTACTAGCTTCTGGATCTGAAAACGATCTGCTCACCCCTGGTTTGGTGTACTGACTATTCATATACGTCCATGTCATGACAAGTTTGTGACATCTGTCACTGCTAGGGCCACTCACCGTATATAAGGACAACTGACTCTTCTATTGAATGCTGGTAGTTGAACTGTGAATCTAACAACGCTTTGTTCATGAATGAACCGTAGAGGGTAGACTGATACCAGCCGACGTGAAGATGATCGATGTTGACGTGTCGTAGATTCCGCATCATCTCCATCTGGTATTGTACTGCAAGGGTACATGATAAATGATAGAAAGATAATACTATATAGGGCTCAGCCCTTGGTGTCGCGCATGTTATTTGTATTGAAAAAAAGAATTAATTGTTACTTGCTATATACGTTTGTATGACAACTATGCCCAGTTTCATGACAACTATGCCCAGTTTCCCTCTGAGCAGTTCCCGTACGTACACAACGTCAAACCCTGCAGCAGTGCAGGTATAGATTTTCTATAATGTGTAAAAATGTTGGACAAAAATTGGCAATTTTTACCATGATAACAGCCTATTGCGTTAAACAAGGGACGGATTATGCCATCATTATCATTGCAATGGTAACCTCACTGCCCACCTTCCACTTGCAAGCTGAAAACTATAGCAGTCCGTCTAAAAACTGGCAATTTTTACATCTGGTTATTGACACAGGGGCGCTTTTTCTAAAATTCAATCCCAGCATTCTTTGCGTATGCCCCCCCCCCCCCCCCCCCCCCCCCCCCGTTCATATGCACTACAGATTTCTCCCTTTTCTATTTTTTATGCATGATATTAACGATATTTTGTATCAACGACAAGGTGAATAATAACACTTACTGGCTAATAAAAGAGATACATTTTATAAATGGCATGTTATAGAATAATAATTTGCATGTTTCATATTTGTTTATTTACGATTACTCAAAAAAACATGGCGGCGCCCATGAAAGTAGGGTACACTTCCGGTTACTCACATAGTATATTATGAATATACGCCTGCGTAGTCAGTAAGCTGCTGGCGCTACTATTAATTAGATAACATACAAAATGTAATAATCATGTCTGCTTTCAATTTGAACACTAGATGTACGGTAGAATGAACCTTGAGGGACTGTTTTTCAGACACTCACACTATTACAGTACTTTTCTGGTCTACTGCTCGTCTGGATTCATTTCAAAGGCACCATAGCAAATGAAGTTTTTCAATCTCTTGTTTTTTTGAATGTAGGATATCTCATTTTTCATAATAGGGGGTAACACTAGGTATTGAGCCATTTTGAATTTCAAATCTTGGTACATTTTTTCCCTCTCTTTTTGTGGATGCAATTATTACATTGACTAGCGATCTGTAAGCAACATTACTGCTACTATTTGTACATATTGGCCGGAGGCCATAAGTACTGAAATAAACCGAATTGAATTGAGCCATTTTGATTTCAAATCTTGGTACATTTTAGATGATTTGTTTCTACAGAATCAAAACTGTACACAGTGATAATCTTTCAGTTTAACCATTATATTTAAACATTAAGTTCTCTTTATTGACAGAAATGCCAAAATTTTGTTGCAGTATTGACTTTGAAGGAAACTCGTGATTTCATCTGAAATGACAGTTGTCAAAATATTGCTGCCTTTGTTTAACTGTTTCTTTGTAGGATTTATTCAGAATATAATTGATTTTTCAGCAGGTCAAAATAAAACATGAACAACGGTGGAAACACCTAAAATTATTGCTGTTGCGTTTGGTAATGTAGGGCATTGGCTGTTTTTTACACTTTTATCTCTCAAATTCCCCGTAGCCTGTACATTGTTCCATCAAAGCCACTGAAAACAAGGGAAGTGTACCAATGTCTGGTTATGGAAGGGTTAGAGGACCCTTGGTCCCCAGATAATAACGATGAAAGGACAAAGTGGCCATGATGGATGATTGGTCAAGGCACATGGCAAACAACACTGATTGCATGATAGAGGGGCGGGGGTTTAGCTCTCTTTTGAGTGTAAAGTAAAACTTGTTTGCCACAATTACACCATGAAAACTGCATATATGTATGTGATACTCAATCAATTCTCAGATTTAAACTAATGATTTATCATGTTAGGGAATGTTCAAATCGTAATTTCACTGTCATGTTTTCACTCTTCCACACCTCATTTAGAAGATGAGATGAGAAGATTAGAGGTCAAACACAAAAATTACGCGCACCATTGTCCACGGCAAATAATGTGATCATTACCTTCATCAAAGTCTTCATCGTCTGTGTGTCTTGGAAACGGAAAACAGTTTGTGATTTCTAGTGTATTGTCTACGACCAATCCCAGTAAAACACCCTGTACAAGTTCCGTACATCCTGTACCTTCCTCCTCACAATGCTTCACTATTTTAAGAACAACCTGCAAATAGAGTTTTAAAGAAACACTGTTGTCACAAACAACTCACTTCTGCTAGCTCTTTAACACTTCTACTGTGTTGTCAATCTTCTTCACACGGAAAATGCTTGTTTTTATCATGTCGCAAATGATATGAGCCTATTTTGGGCAATCTTAAGATTGTGCGAGCGGTGAATGTAGCAGAGAATGTAACGTACTGCACTGCAGTCGTGTACAGTGTGCCCTCTAACAAGCACGTCTTTCTCCGAATTATGCGTCAATGTTTGGTGGACAGTGCTTTGCTATCTTTACATGTAAACCAAAAACTTTGCTTGCGTCACGTGCAATTTGTTTGCGTTGTTGCGTGTCATAATGGCTTACAGGGCACACTGTTCGTGCAACTTATCAGTCACCATTTAGACAACAGGGCTCGAAATACTTTTTTTCAACCACCTGTCCACTGGACAAGTCAAAATAAAAAGTACCTGTCCCAGTGAGAAAAGTACCTGTCCAATATGGCATAATTTATTCTAAGAAACAATACTAGTTTCAATTCAATTCAACAAACTCATGCCTGTATCATATGCAAACTGGCGTAACAGCGGTGTCAAGATAGCTCTGATAATCTCCCAATCTAAGAGATTTGAGATATGACCTTAGATAAATCAATATGGCTGCCTCCTGTAAACAGTGATTAGATATTATCGAATTTTCTTTTACTTTTTTTCTGACAGGTAAATATCCAAATAATGATTTTCAAATTGTAAAAGGTATATGCTGTAACAGCGTTTCCGTTAACGTAAAATCCTGCGTATTTTACGCAAAATAGTCTGCAATACGCAAAAAAAATCATGACTGCGTAAACTAATTAATACGCCTTGAGAAATGCCGCCCCATGACACGGACGTACTTGGCTCACACTACATTGCCTCAACGTGGTTCAATGCAGGACAAAAATAGAACATATGCACCTGCTTGCAAGTGACATTTATCATGATATTGCAACATTTTAGACTTTAGCGGACGGCAACTCTTTATGAAACCTTGTATTTCATCATCACAAAGCATCGTGTCAATCAGTTCTGTATAGACAATGACACTACAGATGCAAAAAATTCGAGAATCCATCGAGTCTACGTTGTTGGTAACACAATACAGTTAATCATGGTCATTAGGTCGCATGTTATTTGGAAAGTGTGTACGGGTGATGATTTACACTCCGTAGGGTTGCATCTTGAGAGGTCCCGCTGGACTTTGATCAGTATCTGCTTTTTGTTGGCCCTTTGAAAACACTAATTTCATTGCCAGAAAGTATTTTCTTTGAAACTTTGAACATGAAGTCATTAGGCTGCTCAACGATCATATACGAGACATGCATCACGGCATTGCAAGCGTTCAGCTACTATACCTTGAAGCCCCCCACGTTATTGTTTTTTGTTAATAGAGCATGCGCATTAAAGGAAACCCCCTAGTTCGACAGAAAAGACTGCCCAACTCACTTCAGATACCGATTCCCACCGACACCGATACATTTTACGCAAATAAGAACCAAGTTGCGTAAAATCGTACGCAAGTTTTGAAATTGTAACGGAAACGCTGTTATATAAATTTAAACTTATGAATATTTGCTGTAGTCAATAGGTTGAAATACTGGTTGCAGGCTGAAAAAACCTACCTGTCCACTTGGACAAGTACTTTTCAAAACTACTTGTCCCAGGCCAAATTTCACTTGTCCGGGACAGGCAGACAAGTAATATTTCGAGCCCTGGACAATATCAAAAAAGTGTGGAGAAAGGGAGACTGGTTTTATGACAAAGCTGGTCTGCAAGGGGGTAGTCTAAAAAGTGTATCAACAATACACTACTGCCAGTCCTTTAACACCAAGTATACTGTACCCTGCCACAGTGAGTGTATATTAGTTCCCATGCCTGGGCAAACACTTAAATATCGTGTTCTTCAAAGATTTTGAAATGAGAAGCTTCATCATTCTTTCATGAAGACTGGCAATGGGCTAGCTTCATGAATGTCAGACTCTAGCTGCTGTGGTGTAGCTCCATGTTTTGCCTTGGCATGTGGGTCAGACAGCAAAACCGTCCGACCCACATACCCAGGCAAAACCTCAAGCTACAGCACCGCTAGTCGAATTCATGCAGGACTCTGTAGACATGCAGGAGGTGATGTAGCTGTGATTATGCAGCGGTGCTGTGGCGTATAGATCACGCTCGGGTCAATGGTCAGCACTACAGAACCACTGCGAGCCACCCAATAGACTTTTTTGGTAGTTTACTACGACACCGATTGGTGTTGCTGATTTAGCTCACAAAATAATGAAATATATTAGTCTTTGAATAAATCAATTTGTATCCACTTTATCATTTATGACTAATTCTCTACTCCTGCTACATGTAGCTACATGTACCTAAACAATAAGAACATGTGTTTTCAACCATTTTCCCGAGAGCCGTCAATGAATGCGTGCTGTTTGCCCTCTCTCGTAAAATGTATTGAATACGTTGGAGGTCAAAAGTTCAGATTCAAGCAGAAACCGTGGATAGCTCACTGAAAAATGGTTGAAAATGCATGCTGTCACTGTCAAAATAGTAAGCAGGAGTAGAAGTCAGAGATGAGTCGTAGATAATTAGTGAGATAAATCAGCGACACCAATCCCTGTTGTAGTAAACTACAAAAAAGTCTATGGGTTGGCTTGAAGGGTTTCTGTGGCACTGATCCTTGACCCGAGCGCGATCTGTACGCCACAGCACCGCTGCATAATCACAGCTAGAGGTGATGCTATGGGCCATTTGAGTGCCAACACATGTAACTGGAAACCCTAGGCAATTTAATATTCCACTATTGTATTGATGATGGCGTAGTATTGCCACACCATATTTAAAACAGAAAATCAGCAGATACACTTGCTTTACTATGTTCTAGCTATCTTGCCATCGTAAAATGCTAATGCAACAGTCAATGTATCCCCTGAGCGAGCCCACGTCGGGCGAAATGGGACAAACGTTGGGAATTAGATAGTGTTTGCCATGAAATTATGCCCGAGGGGTGGGGCAATTGCCTCATATTGATCCCCTAGTCACTTTCATACACAATATAAGAATGCCCCATCCATTGGGGTGAGGAATTTACCTGCTTTTGGTGGGGATTTTCCAGATTGTCTTGCTCCAGGGGTGGGGCATTTGACATATTTCATAAGATTAATTTCCAAATCCTCCACTATGCCCCAGGGTGGGGGTGGGGGTAGCTGCAAAATTGTAGCGCTACAGTGAGGCGGTTGGTGATTTTTGGTTTTTGCGACTTCGCTCACCAGTAGCGCTACATTGCCGATGGCCCTGTAGAGGGTAAAATAAGCGCATCCCACTGGACCAGGCGTGTTGATGCGAAATGTTCAAACATGTTGATCGCGTTCCATAAACAGTGAGCGTGGGGCATCCATGTTTCTTGGAGCCGCCATTACTGGAAGTTGGTAATGGCGGCGGCTCCCAGAAATGTTTTCAGAACACGATCAACGTGTTTGAACAATTTCAAAACCCCATAAACGACAAGGTTAGAGCAGTCTACTGTTTAGTCTTCAGTAGTGATAAATCGGTACGACCAAATGCAGTATATATGTAGCATTTCACATCAACACGCCTGGTCCAGTGGGATGCACTTATTTTACCCTCTACAGGGCCATCGGCATTGTAGCGCTACTGGTGAGCGAAGTCGCAAAAACCAAAAATCTTCTCACCGACCGCCTCACAGTAGCGCTACTGGGGTTGACATTGACTGCCGCATAACCTTACTCTGGACACAGTCCCTTGGTGGGCTATTCAGCTCTGGGACTATTCGCCCCATAGACGAGTGTACAGGAGCGAGAAACACTTCAAGTCTGGAATCAGAATGGCTATAAAAACCACGCCATGACACATTCCATGTCCAATTTCACTGTGAAAATTAGCAAGTTCATCTATCATGCAACCGTCGATCGTTTCCTATCATTCTAAAATTTCATACCTGATACTTTATCTGTTTCAAAAACGCTCGTTTCGTGTGATTTTCAGCCGAATGCGACGGACACCTCGCCAAAACCTGGGGGTGAGCAACATTCCGGTCACCTCGCGCTGAATGCTGGGCACCCCTACTTTATTGACGGTGGCGCCGCCTATCCATGTGGGGTGACTTGAATGTTGCTCACGCTTATGTTTTGGCGAGGTGTCTCTCGAACTCGGCCGAAAATCACACGAAATGAGCATTTTGTAAGCAGATGAAGTATCAGGTATGAAGCAGGGCTTGACAATTCCTATCGCCCGACGCCCGGGACAAGTGAAATTTACGTTCGGGCAAGTCAAAAATAAAATCTGGTCGCCCGCCGGACAAGTTGTTTGTACAACTTCTGGCGCAATCAACGCGAACCTAAGTTGCGGTTTGTGCCCGTTTCGCCCGATTTGCGTCGTCGTTCACACAAAATAAATGTCAATCACTGACTTTTTTTAGAGACAATTGTGATGTTCTTCTGCGATTCACTTGCCGACTTACACAATGTTGCAATTTCTCGATGATCGACATGAAATTGTTTAATCGTCCAATTCAAAAAGTCGCTTAAAATTTGGCGTAAACAGCATTTCTTTGTTGTATGCTGACTGCTCCGCCCCAACAAATTAGGTAAAAAATTGCAAAACCCAATCATATTGCTTATCGGCGATCGAACGTGCAGTACTTCAAAATCATTTATGCGGTCTCGCGAGGTAGACGAACATTTTGGCAGATAGTTTGTGGAGTGATCGCTGTAAATACGAGTATTTTACGATAATATTTCCACTAACGCAAACAAGGCATTGTGCATTTTCGTGAGCCAGAGCGTAATTTCCGCTCCGCAGACCTTACGCAAAAATCAAGCAAAGCTGTTGCCGTAAAGAGGCGCGTAGTTTACGACGATGGGCATTGTGTAACTCTGAGAAACGACGTTGTGATGATTTACGATGGCGTTACGAGGGCCAGCGTGAGTGGGATCGTCTGAGAATCGACGACTTGATGTGATGATTAGAACGATGTTTCTGACAAAAGACCTAAACATAAGCGTTGAGGAAAAATGCCGTAGATGTTATCTCCCGAAATGGAAAGCACAGTGGCCTTGGTTGAAATATGACGGTTCCAAAATGTTCTGTACTTCGTGTCTCAAATAGCCACCATTGCTAAACCACTTGGAAAGCGAATGCTTTTCTTGACGGATGTGACATGTTTTGCGTTGAATCCATAAGGTCTCACGAGTTCAGTCAACCGCATTTGGACTGTTTGGCGCATCGCAGATGAGATCGTGACGGGGACAATGATTGTGGAAATTTTGTTGGTTCCGCTGAGCCCGATACGGTTTCACTTGCCAACACCCCGCTCGCATGCACTCGCAATGCGTGAACCGAATGACGACGACCAGTGACAGAAACTTACGACGGCATTTATGCTTGCCAAACACGGGAAGCCCATGTATGATATGTACCTTCAAATTCAATGCTAGCCCTGCGTATAGGTCTGTGTGTTCCCGGTGTAATACGGCCTATTGTGGTGGAGGCCGTATAACGCCGGGAACACACAGACCGTACGCAGGCTACTTCAATGTAAACTTTTGAGAAAAATCGGCGTCAACATCGGCGAAAAGTACCAAAATATGAAAGCCCTGAAAGCCGCAACGGAATTCGTCGCAAGTATTTTAGTCTTGATTATTACAAATGGAGGACAAGTAAAATTTTTGAGAGGACAAGTGAAATTGAAAATCCACTTGTCCGACGGACAAGTGAACTGGAAGAAAAATTGTCAAGCCCTGTCAATTTTCGTGTGATTTTCGGCCGAGTTCAGAAGACACGTCGCCAAAACATAAGGCATGAACAACCTTCCAATCACCCCTCATGGGTACGCGGCGCTAACGTCAGTAAAGTGGAGGTGCCCAACGTCCACTGTGAGGTGACCGGAATGTTGCTCACGCTTATTTTTTGACGATGTGTCCGTCGAATTCGGCCGAAAATCACACGAAACGAGCGTTTTGAAGCAAATTAAGTACCAGGTATGAATTTTGAGAATGATAGTGAACGGTCGACGGTTACATGATAGATGAACTTGCTACTTTTCACGGTAAAATCGAACGTCGAAGATGACATGGTGGCACAATCCCTATACGAAATAGCCATTTCATTTCCTGACTTGGGTTGTTTCTCGCTTCTGTACACTCGTCTATGGGGCGAATAGTCCCAGAGCTGAATAGCCCACCAAGGGGCTGTGCTCTGGACTGTAGTAAAGTAACTGCTTATAACAAGGATCAACTCGAAAATTATTTGTCATCGAGTACAGGTGCCGGTACAACAATTTTAACCATAGAAGTCTTCCGCTTCAACATCTATGTTTTAAAACCATAGACCAAGGCTTGAACATCGATAGACAGCGTCTGTGAGCTCATGGAGGTAGTAGAGACCTCCATGGTGAGCTGAACACAAGCCTTGACTTCATACATCTGTCAGGGAGCTCTCAGGCGGTTAATCGAAATCGCTTCAGAAATATTCGATTAACGGAAACACAATCGAATTTTTCTCGTAATATACAGTCTAAAGATTCTGTGAACCACATCGCAGGCGAAATAATAGTGAAGATCAAGCTTACCAAGCCGTCAATCTGCACACGTGCAACTGGGGAAACATCTCTGGCCGCCATTTTGTGTGTTCTTATTCAGCCTCGTTCGCGTTGCACACTTAATCACTTATGTTATTCTTCGATGAGAGACCTTCAAAAGACATTTGTTTTTATGATTGGTGGATTTTATTATTTTATTAAAGTAGATATTTCTGAAATCTTGATTAAATTGAAAGCGATATGAGACCAGGCTGACATATCAAGTCAGGACTATTGTACGAGGGTAAGGGTGAAGATCGGTTCCCTTTTTCTAAAAAAATGCAAGTTTTATTCCTTGAGGTTGGTCAGTGAATACGATTTCGGTGTTCTTCAATCTGCTGATTGTCTGCAAAGCATTCCATTTGCCTATTATTGCGAAATGTTGCACTTTCCCGTCCTAAATTCTTTTCATTACCCACAAGTCCACATTCAATATGTCAGCGCCCTGGCAGATGTCGACGCAACGCAACGATCATAGGTTTTTGTCGTAATTATGGAAATATTTCTTTCGAAGCATATACTTTTGGCAAAAAGCCGATAACCAAGCATACGAACAACCGTCTATACGTCTCCGAAAGTCTATCCGATCTTGCCACCTTCTCAAAACAATCGCGAAGGGGTGGAACACGTGTTTATACACTGTACTATATAGACACTAGTGATCATCGATCGTCTCAAATTTCATGTGTTTGTCCTACGTACTATCATGAAGATAAGGCGGTACAAACATGCAAGGCGATATCTGAGTTTTTACCGCAACAACTTTAGCTTCAGGGAACCCCACCAAGTCCTCATCGATGGCACGTTTTGCACAGCTGCGCTCAAGTACAAAATCAACATCAGGGAGCAGCTTCCGAAATATCTTGATGGCGAAGTGCAGGTATATGATGTAAACCTTTCATATCGGACGGTTGTCATGACGTGGAGTAAGAAAAGAATCCGTCTATCATCTCCATGCTTGGAGGTAGAGCGTTACCTCCGGTACTACTCGAATATTCTACCTCCCACCTCAATAGCATAGCCATCATGCATGGTGAGGGATGTGGGTACATGCGGATATGCACCCTTGACATGTGACCCGGCTAGGGATCTATTATACAACCGAATTAAGTCATTGAGAAACAGCTCCTTGATACCCCTATTCCAACAAATGTTGGTTTGATGGTGAGATGTAAAGCATGCACGTTCCTAGCTGCAGTACTGGTTTTGCCGTCCGACTCAAATACCCAGGCAGAACGTTGAGCTACTGTACTGCAGCTAGCACGTACAATAGATGATGATATTTATTTCGGATTACTGATTACTAGTGCTAAGTTCATGCCTGACTCAAAGGTATATTCTACCCAAAGTCCCTCTCTTAATAAATTACAATTTTGAACTGAAAGGACATTTTCTGTGTGCAATTTTAAATATTAGGCCAAACTTTGATGAAAGCCTTTCCAAAGCACATTTTCTATAGAATAAAATCTTATGAACATCAGAATAAAACCCAAACCACAGGGACTGTGGCCAAACCTTCACATATTCACATAATTTGTCTGTACAGTTCTGATACACATGGATCAGAAACATTGCGGAATCAAGAGGATATAGGACAAACATTCTGTAGTCTGCCTACAAAAGCATGTTGTTTGACGAAATGAACATTCTTCCCACGGTACCCCTTTTATAGAAGATAGCATAAGTAAACAAGTGAATGTTATAAATATCATTTGGCACTCTTTCTGCAAGGAGACCCTTGCACTGTCCTTGCTCTCGGCAAGCAGATACTCAGAGGGTTCTTTGAAACTTCAATTTTCAGGAGCAGCATGAAGACTGTTTGCCCAGTTTGACATAATGCGACAAAGAATTTGCTTCAAATGCATTGCATACTTACATGTGTATTTATCATAAAATGTTTAAAATTATATGCTTTCAGATAATAGAGTAACAATGGTGCTAGCTCTTTGGAAAATCTAGTTTGTGGTGACCTGTAGTGGATTAAAGTATCAATACCCAGTTGTGCTTATGAAAACACTGAGCAATGGCAGAAGCATTCAGTATTTACAAGTGTTTTGGTCAAGGGTAGTACTTAGGAAAATTTGACTTCAGGGGTTCCCAAGTCATGTTCCTGGGGTTCCCAATGGTACACTGTATACCAATGCAAGCATATAATTAATAATGGTTACAAAAACCATGTAGCATTGTATCTACGGTCCCAAGCCTTTGCAAAAACACTTATAGAATTCTTGCAATCTGGAAAACAATTGCTCTGCCATTCAACAGATTGCCTTGAGTTGCAAGACCTGTTAACACCTCAAACAACTGTATTCATAATGATTCCCCTACAGCTCCTTACAACTCAATGCTGCATCAGGGAAGCAGAGTCCATCGGTCAAGAAGCCTATGGTGCCATGCTGATCCTGCAGAGATTTCAACCCAGAATGTGTGGGCACAGAAATAATCCAGTGGCTGCAGCTGATTGTTTTCTCAGCTTGGTCGGCAAAAATAATAGTAATCGGTATTTCATAGCAACGCAGGTGAGTTATCCTGCAGATCTGCTGGTACTCTTTCCAACAGTTATGTGTACTTTTATATCAAATGTATGTACATGTATTATAAAATTAACGTTGCAGTGTTTTGTCTCCAAAGTGCGATCGCACTAATTGCATGTTTCAGGCTATTGTCTGCCTTTCAAAAGTTACCAAAGTGCAGAATTTTACATAAAACCACAGCCAGCAAGTAAAAGCCCATATGAAGTGGTGATCTATAAATGTGTAAAAACTGTGAATTTGCTGTTGTCTCTGGTGGTATCACTGCCCATCACTCAAAAGTCAATATATTGCCTGTCATTCTGCTTTGATGACGTACGTCATCTCGAGTGTACACACTCAAAATAACAGTATTATACTTGTGGTTTGGCTTCCATAGGCACTGGTGCAATTTTATGTTCATATTTTGATAGCAGTAAAGTTTGAAAACACAACTTGAAACATTGTATCAATAATGGAATTGTAACTTCCCCTGAAACTTTCAATTTTGAATTGATGAATGGAGGGCATAATGTTCCCTTCCATGAACATGCATAGACACTGATGTTGTCATTAAAATTGGTTGATGTTTATGAAACCAGAATGTGAATAAAAAATGCATCGGAGAATTCTATGCCGCAATCTGTGTTATTGCATGTCTGGTTGTAAGCTGACAACAAAGTGCATATTTATGAAAAGTTGTAAAATAGTCAAATCCCCTCCTCCAGCACGTGCCTTCATGGCCTGCACATGTAACACCTTCAAAGAGTGTTGTACTTAAATATGGCTTTTAGTATTCACTTTAACACTAGCAGACACCCACTAAGTTGTATTTTTTCATTCATGCATGCATAATTTCCAAAAATATTTCCTAAAAATGCGGGAAAATATTTATTTTTGCATATTAATGAGAGAACAATGACATCATGTGCAAAATGCCCTATTTAGTGTTGGATATTTCTCTCATACAGGTAATCTGGACAGGTTGAACAACAGGAATTTTCACATTGTTTGGGGAGTAGAATAGGAAACTATACAGTATAACTGAAAGAAAATACAGTTTAAATACATCAGAAGATACAGCTTATGATACTTGAAGACTGTACTTTTTTGATAAAACATATTTGTCATATCTTTTTTTAAAGGATCCAGAGTTGACTGTTAAAATCCACAGAATTCCAGGTCTACCTGTGCTGTACATCAATTTCAACGCCATCGTCCTGGAGAAGCCGTCTACGAAAAGTACGGAGATTGCTGAGAAGAACGTCAGCCAGAAAATTAAACCTTCAGAGCAGGAGAAAGAGACAATCGAAAAACTCAAGAAAGCAGTTGGAATCGAGGAAGAAGTGAAAAGAAAGAAACGGAAGAGAAAAGGAGGTCCTAATCCCCTGTCTTGCAAAAAGAAGAAAGTGAAACTCAACCCGGAAAGTTCAAAAGCCACAGAGGGAAAGAGAAAAAGGAAGAGACGGAAACGTGTTCACGTTGCCGAGCATGTCAAAGAACACTTTGGAATTAGCAGGACTGAAACTACATAGGATATGTGGTTATCTAACCACCAAAACTTAAATATATGAACATACGTTAGGCAAGCACTTCTGAAAAAAGACAAAGCTAACAGAGTCTTGTCCATTCTGTAAACAAACTCCGTGTTTGTTGTATTCCAGGTAGTTTTGGAGTGTCTTATGTGACAGGCACTCTTAACATGAATATTCATAGCATCTCAGACTGTAATGATCTGTCTGACTGTATCGTCACCTCTACCTGGTTGATACGTACAGAACAATTCTTCACTACAACCTATTGAGGAGTCAGAGATGCCAGCAGTACCTATGGAGAGTCTACGTCTGTGAGTCTAACTTCATCTGTACTGTAACACAAACAGCTGTGAACTTACTATCTTTGATCAGAATTTCACACAATTATATTTAAAATCACCATGAAAATGAATTTGTGAATCTGTTGCCAACTTTATCTGCACTGTCTGAAATAAATTTAGGGAAGGGATAGTTTCGACTTTGATTGTGCATTTGTTGGAAATCCTTGAACCATTTTTCCTTTCCAGGGAAAATGAAAGTTTGTTGTTACAAATGACAAAGTTTGTTTCATGGCAAGAGACGTACCTGGCAATGCAGTCTGTCAATGGTGCAATATGCCTTGAATAACCATCCTGCACTTGCCCTACCCAAGAAAAAATATTTTCTCAGTGACGGTACAGTAGTTGACCTCCCAACCCATATCTTAGCCCTGCATATTTTCCAAAGGCGTAGTTCACATTTCAGGCACCTGGATGCTTCATCAAACAACATAGGAGGGTGATACTAGGGTCAATATGTCTATCTATCTGTCTCTCTGTCTGTGTATGTGTGTATGTGCATGTTTGCTCGTATGAGAAGTTTAAGTTGTATTTACCTCAAAACAGACTTTGGTCTTCTCCACAAAATGTCACATTGATATATTAATTCGTTCTTGGTAATTGACCTCAACTCTAAAGGTAAAATTTTAACTTTATTTTCTGAAGCACCTTTTGTTTTTGGTTAACGTTTAACAGCACTGTGGAAAAAAGTTAAAATGACAACTTTGGTTAGGTTTTCCCTGGTTTTACTTTTCTAGGTTTTGTATTTGTCTAATAAAGTGCTGGTAGCGAAAAAGAAGCCATATCAGTGAAGGATATGGCATGTCATGACAGTCTTTAAGGAATAAAAATAAAGTTCAAATGATCAGAAAAGTGAACTGAAAGAGGTATAAAGTACAATGTTTTGATATTTCATTCCAATTTCATCCCCACTGTCACCCTCTCTATCGCAAATCATATTAGAACAGGCAGTTATGTATTCCATTATAAGCGCTGCTTGAAAACTTATCCATAATTGAAATGACTACTTGTTAATTTTTCATTCCAGAGATAAATTAATATGTTCATTTTAATGAGGGTGCCTCAAAACTTGCAATTTGATTTCAAAAAGAATGCATGATTTCGATTTTCTTCTTGTCATAACAAAGAGATAAATAAACAAAATTTTTTATAATACGGAACTTGTTCTTAAAACAGCAGTTGACCAATTGTCGAGGAGAAACTGCTTTTGGAGTTAAATATGCAAATTTATAAATGCAGAGGTGCTTTCCATGTTTATGACGATGCTGAAGTTAGACTCGGTTTCGGATTCGGTTTCGGATTCGAGTGACAAAGAAATTTTGTATTTACAGCCAATTTAATTATACTGTGGAATCCTTTATTTTCTCTTGGAATTTATTTTCGTTACTTTCGCTAGACTCTTTTCAGCTATAATAAAATCCAATCAGACTAGAAGAAGTGAAAATAAGACGCAAGAAATCTGTTTTCAGTTAACATAAATTCCAGTGAAAATAAAATATAGTCCGCAGTACTTTCGTATGCAAAGATAAATAGGTGTTGTCGAGAACAAGTTTTTACTGGATTACCTGCTGGCAAATGTAGTATATATTTTAAAGCATAAATTCTGTGCATGTTCACAATTAAAATAGGTAAAAAATAGAAATTACAGAAAACTCCAAAGCACTTCAATTCGAAGTCGAAAGGAAGTGTCGAGCAAGGAAAACGTTTACAAAAACAATTTATACTTTAATTTCTTTATATGTCACAATGTGTGTCACGTGGTGTAATGCTAATGTGTTGTATTACTTTGATGTTTTGGTTGATGTTGTTCTACATAGATTTCATTTTGAATGTACAATACTAAACTGCAGGACTAAACTATCAGTTAATAGGTTGTATAATAAAGATTGCATTGAATAGTCTAAACTGCATAATGCCCATTATTGCTCATAAGTTGTAACTTTTGACTAGTTTTTCAGCAGTTTTGTCTGGTGTATTCATGCACTATAGTTTCTTGCTCTACTGCCAAAAGTATTTTGTTTTTTAAACTGTATAAATTATGATTATGTGCGCAACAATAATGTCATGAAATACATGCTACATGTGCAGTAAGGTGATCTAGTTAAAATATCTCCTTGTGCATCAGTAGTTAACATATCCTTCGAAAAAATAATAACTTAAGCTGGAAATATAAAACTATTCTCAGTTATTCGAATCCGAAACCGAATCCGAATCCGAATCCGAAACCGAATCCGAAACTGAGTCCAACTTCAGCATCGTTGTTTATGGTGGTTCGCTGTCATAGCGCCACCTACGGTAAACCAACCTGCCGGACTACGTTGAAAAACACAGAGGCCAAAAGGGATGGCATAGTTGGTGAATTTCGGGATCAAGCAGTTCAAAGCCGCCCGTTCTCAACAACTCATCTCTTCGACAAATTAAACATGATGGATTGAGTTGCCGTATTGATGTATGATCACGCCATGTATGGGCTTTAAACACGTTTAAAAAGTCATAGTTGTGTTACTCTTATTCAGTCTTGTTCAGAATCTTTCCGTCCATTTTGTATGATACTTTTGAAACTAAATTTCGAGTATCACACCAGAACAATGAAGAGGTGCTAGATAAAGGGGAGTCCTACAATGATACAGTCACGTCATGAATATGGAGATTGAAATGTCAGGATCGGAAATTTCACCCCTGATGAGCGACGTCGTCTGCGCACAGTCAAGGCAGTTACAGTACAACGTACATACAACCCAGTATACATGGCACATCAAATATTAAATTTTTCGTAATACGGTTCGAAAAGAATCTTTCTTCAAATGGATGATAGCTTTAATTTTTGTATTCGTTACTTTTTTTCTACTCAATCAAGTACATCATCTTCACACAAACAGGTGTTGACATATACAGTACTGAACCTCGCGACGCCTATACAGGCAATTTGTGAATAATATGCAATGTCATCAAAAGGACAAATCCCAGGCTAATACAGTTGTCAACGATTGTATCGTACATGGCACACCACAGGCTGTGTCGAGGTATAAACGAGACATCGCGACATGATTTTGAGAAGAACAAGAAGACTGAACAAAAATACTCGAAAAGGCGTCAAAAGATACAGCGATTAACTTTGATTCTTTGTTTCGAACTTAATCGCTTGTCTCTTCAATATATGAGACATACATAAGATGTAATTCAGTATAACTTGTAACTTCAGTATAACAGCGTTTGTCGGGAGAATATTAACCACACATCTCTGTCGCGCTTTCATGATATCCCGCGATACTCGCCTAGCCGGGATCACACAGCGTCAGCGTAACTACCATAATTATGGAGAGGCGGGCGCAATGGGGGAGTAATTTTTTGATGATATCTTCCCGACGTGAGAACATTCTAATCTTCAACTGACCTGAAAATGGTTTATTTGGAAAAACGTCTTTAGAATTAGGGACTGTTTTGCTTACAGATCCAGTTACCCAGGAATGATAATCTGTGGCTCAATTTGTCCGGCCATTTCAAAATAAACTAAAACTCGTAATGCTAATTACTTACAGATTTTCAGCCGATTTCGTTATCAGATACAGTCCTTCCGAGGTGGAGGCAGTGTGATCGGAGAAAGTACCAAAGAAAACCGAAGCTGGTCATCATGTGCGGCGCTCTTCTCACCATGGCAAATTGAACCTATTGTTCAGTTTTCGCAATGGAGGAGTCTTGTTTCATTTCCGTGCATGTCAGGAGAGATTCAAGATATATCCCTACGTAACGGCACTGAAAACAATCCTACCACCTTTTCTCGATTTTTAAAGGCAGACTTCATCTAATATAATTTTCGCTAGATGGTAGCCGTCGGAGACGTACACACACATACACACATACTATATAAAGCCTTTACCCGTTGAGTACTGCCGTCCTGAGCTATAATTGCAGCTAGAGGAGTAGAAACTTAAGTAAACCAAACAGCCTTCAAAAAAAGCAATGTTTTGGTGTAACTATAGCCTTCTCTGGTCATAGTTTTCAAGTCGGTGTGATCATTCGGGGTTTTTTTACATCAAAAGCGTACAAGTGGCCGTGGAGTAGTAGGCGCTCTGTGACTCCATGACGGAAATGTTGTAGACGGTCCCAAACTATGCCATGCACAAACCACAAAAGTGTCAAAAGGAATACAAGTCCTGACGTCCAAAGGTTGACGTGCCCCAAGTCTGTGGGTTTATTTAAATCACAGTCCCCAGTGGAGGGACTGTTGTTAAATCATAACAAACTCAGAGAATAAACTTCAGCAGGCAGTTGCGTAAATTGTTGTCGGGTGATCGCGAGACGATTGGCGAGCCACTTCTGCGTACGAATGTCAAGGGACTGTGGCTAGTTCAGTCATTAGGTCGTGTAATGTTAGTTTAAAAGTGGATTCTCGTTTCAGGCGAACTCTGAAGGGTACTCCGATTTCCCGCTCCCAAATTATGGTGAGTATTAGTGTTTAATAGGGCTAGGGATGTCACAGCCCTAACTCGGCTACAGAGGCAAAGTTGAGGAAGACCAACATTGCATGCTCTGGCAACAACAACAACCGTAATGAAACAACAACGACATAAACAAGAACAGATAAAACACCTTTCAGCTTTATTCGCTGTAGAAAACATATCGGTGATTTCTTATTTCCCAGTGACAACATATACGCTGGACTGAAGTAACATGTTATTGGTGTGCTTGGACGGTTGCATCTTGTTCAAGTGCATTCGCAAGGTTCTTTGAAAATTCATCGACAGATGAAACGGTTTTTTCCCGAGGTCGAGTGCAGTATGCCTGAATACACTTCAAACATTTTAAATGTGCAGCAAGTGTATCTCTCACCATGTGGTACCA
Source organism: Ptychodera flava (assembly GCF_041260155.1). Taxonomy (NCBI): domain Eukaryota; kingdom Metazoa; phylum Hemichordata; class Enteropneusta; family Ptychoderidae; genus Ptychodera; species Ptychodera flava. Next base: position 11,896,287 of record NC_091932.1, on the reverse strand, counting down.
AAGTGCCAGTCATAATCCCCAACCAAAGCGTTGAATGATGATACGCAAATACACACAGAAGGGCCTACTTGTAGTCATCAACAGCTGCCATATCTCCTGATGTATGTGTAAAATATGAAGTTTTGAAACCTTGTGGACGGGAGTTTTTTTAAGCGAGAACTGTACCAACGAATCAATCGCTGAAATAATTGCATGTGTAACTTGACCATAGCCTACAGACACTTTTTCTCGAGGGTCTATGACTTAACCACGGGGAGTACAAAACCTTATTTCTCTGACGCCCCGTTAAACGTTGAAAGTCAACAACGAAATAGATATTGCCATAATTGCAGATAAAGAACTTATGTTCACTTTTGTAGAAAACTGAAAAACCTGCATCTCTGTTAAAAGAAAGAAAGAAAGGAAGAGATATTCATAGGGGTAGCTAATAGTTGTTATGTATTTACATAGAAGCTGCACTCGTCTTCTCTACAGCTATGATAGCTATAACTATATTCGGCTGGTTATTCGTAAATCTCGGTCACTGTCATTAGGAGCCGTAGTATCTTCATTCGTGGATTAGAACTGAGTTTGGGAGTTTTCATCTTCACAGAGTAGGCTCCAGATAAGACACTATTCACCGGTTCCCCCCTCAACGATACAAGCATTAATTTGAAGTATTTAGATCCTGGACCTGCTACCAGGGTTCGAAATTAATTTTACGTGGTAGTCCAAGTGAACAACCGTTAAAGAAAGGTAGTAATCCCGAGAACACATCTGGTAGTCCGCTTTCACCCGAGCCATTTGGCCAAATTTAAATTACATGAATACACTTTCTGAAAATCAGACAAGCAAGTCGATGTCATACTATAATATCATCTCGCAAGTAATTTTATTTTTTTTTTATTCTCTCTGTCAGGTATCACGGTGTGTGACAGCAATTTCAATCCGAGATGTTGTAAAATGTTGTAAAAATACTACACTACACAATAACTGATTATCTTTCCATGTAAGTTAATCAAACGACATAAAACAAATAGATACAAGACGAATGTTAAAATCCCACCAGGTTCAGAAACATCACTGACTGTAGCTGGGCAAAGTCTGCAAGCCAGCTTAGCGTCAACGCACTCTGTTCAGCTGTTCACTGCGGTTACTACTTGACCCATGACAATAAATGGTAGTCCCGTGGGACAACCATTTTCAGAAATTAGTAGTCCCAAGGCAAGGTTTGGTTGTCCTTGAACCAGGGACTACAGTTAATTTCAAGCCATGAGTCATTTGTGAGTTGAAGTTGTACCACGTCTGCGCACGAAATAAGAGTCCGGACAAGTAAATTCAGATCTAAGAATAACCGAAAAGTTATTTTTATTCATTGACCCACAGTCCCTGATAGAGGGACTGTGATTGATCATAATTGATACTCACAGCTTGTAAATTTTTCACGATGATTTGCAACATTTATAAGTGTCCTGCCAACGCCCTGCTAACAATATGTCCTGCTTCATCGTTTAGAGGGCGCTGTAACTTTGCGCTGTGTGTCATCGATCGTTGTTGTGAGCGCAGTGGTATTGGAGGAACTGGTGTGTGAGGAACATACAGGGCATGATACGGTAGAGAGGGCGCTTTTCTCCTATCTCATTCATTCCCGTGTTATCGAAAGTGGTGCTTACAGTGATTAGACAAGATTCAAGCAGATCACTGAAATTGCCATGACAGAGGGGGCGAGCGTGGTTAATTTAGGAATTTATCAAATGGCAGATGTATTTTTCTACTTCACGCTGTCTCTGAACCAGTATTCTTTCTTTTCACTCTCTACGGTGCAATTTGTAGTAATAACATTGCCTTGAATTGAGTTATTCTTGTCAATTTACAGAGCTGATACAATAGACACTCTGTATATTGGCTTCTATTAAAAAATACGGAAGAAATAAGGGGTCTCAAAGTAGCTCTCTTTTTCTCCGACTAGGGGTGCCGCCTTCATCGGGTGACATGCAGTGGAAATGCTGTGAATAACATGTGACACGGTATTTCGTTGTGACAGTATAGATACTGATCTCACACAGCCAACGATGGTTGTGATTTCCCTTGTACAAAAATATACAAGTTACCAATCACACAAGAAATTCCTGATTGGTATTATTCAAATACCAAAATCTGTCACTTTTCCACGGCCTTCGATTTTTTGTGGTGGTTTTCCCCACAATTACCTTGTATTAAACCGATCGACAATCACTTGTTATATTCGAGCCTACGCTAGTTCATTCCCACACATAGACTGGATAAAAAGAAGTGTTAGAGAGAGAGAGAGAGAGAGAGAGAGAGAGAGAGAGAGAGAGAGAGAGAGAGAGAGAGAGAGAGAGAGAGAGAGAGAGAGAGAGAGAGAGAGAGAGAGAGAGAGAGAGAGAGAGAGAGAGAGAGAGAGAGAGAGAGAGAGACAGACAGACAGACAGACAGACAGACAGACAGACAGACAGACAGAGACAGACAGACAGACAGACAGACAGACAGAGACAGACTGACAGACAGACAGGCAGAGACAGGCAGAGACGGACAGACAGAAACAGACAGATAGGGACTGGCAGTACAGACAGTAGCAGAAACAGAATTAGAGAAAAAAGTGTATCTTCATCACCATGTTTTGATATATATTCTCCTACCGAATAAATATGTTGCGACAAAGCACTGCGTTGGATGTTTTTATTCCACAAGAAACATCTCACATATTTACAGGATAATAGCCGGAACTTCTGTAGAACAAAGAGATTTTCTTATTTTCCCTCTAAAGTGTTTTGAAATGCGAAGTATTAACTCTGCCAACGCAACACGTGTACGATTAGCAATGGTACTGTTGGTAAATCAATTTTAGTCTAGACCAGACTAAAATTTAGTTTTGAACAACAACATTGAATGTTAAACACGGCTCCGCTCAGCCTTGCAAAATGAGCATAGGGGTTATGACACGATCAATGTGTAGAACAAGAAATTATTTCACAAACAGTGCAGAATAACGAAATTTAATGCATCATACGTTAGAGTTAGTGAAGTTTCAAAACCGCGTTCACTTTGGCATTATTCTAGAGCAGTTACTGTTATGCTTTACTCCTGCGATAAATTGCCTGTCGTCTTAATTAGTCCTTCCGTATACCTGGTTTTAAGACGCAAGAACACCGATGTGATACGTTATAATAAAATCTGAACGTAGCTTGAGGTAATATGCACCCTGAAAGTGAAAGACTTTTGCTCAAACTTTCCTCAATGAAACTTTCGACCGTTCTCTTACCGAAGCAAGAATAAAATTCAGGGGGTCAAAATTTGGTGCAAAATTTGGTTCTAGAGAGACAAAGTACCTGAGATTTTCCGATATTTGAAATTCAAAATGGCCGCTATCCCTGGATTAACCCTATGGGGGAAAATCAAATTTTCGATTTTCGAAAAACTAAGACGGTGAAAAGTTTTCCAAGAGCTTTGAAATTAGCCCCGACAAGTCGTAGATCAGAAGAGAACTGATGAAATTTGAAAGCCCGAATTTCAACCCCGAGGCGCGTTCTACCTTAACAACTGGTGTTCGCCAAAATCGAAACTTTAGCTCTAACGTTTGAGACGTTTCCAAGTGTTTTTGTTCTATTTGCACGGTAGAGGTCCTTGTTCTGCTCCCATAAGCACAATGGAAATGCAGTTTTCCCCAACCTGTGTGTATTATGTCCAATTTTTATATTCACAACTGAATTTCAAACCATCCCAGAATTCATTTGTTAACATTACAATCGAACTCGATACTGCGTATCGGCAGGGCTAACATTTTATGTTTCAACACACTTTACGGATAAACATAAGAAATGTACTTGTTTTCTTGAAGAAAATTTACAGCTTCTGTTCCTTATATATGTACAGAAGAGAAGGCGCTGTAATGATCACGCGTAAGAGATCTCAAGAGATTTAAACTTTTAGAAATAACGGTAGGCGTGTGTAGCGGCTGGTTAACATGCTCCAGTGACGTCAGTTTCAAGAATTCTAGCGGGAAACTTTGCCGCTCGTTCCTCAACATCGACTGACCCCCAACTAATCATAAACTCTCCTTCAACCTCCACTCCATACCATACCCAAGAAAGCTAATTTTCCCTGTGCCAATCTTCCACGCATTTATCAAGTTCAATGTCGATTATTTATTGTTAATGCGCCGACGCGAATTCAAAATGAACTGTTACGAGTCGAATGTGAATGATTATTTGAAGGTTTTACGGCACGTCCGTGGCTCATAATGGCAAATATGATATATAGATCATTTTTATTTCTGCAAAGTGTGCCCACAGGATATGATATATCATAAGGAAAATGGCCGCATATACAAAAAATCCCAGGCTGTTATCGCGACGTTAGAGGTAGCATATAATCGTAAAACTTCTTTTACATTACAACGGAAACTCTCCGAATTCTCACTCCTTTGTCGATGGCAAGTTTCTAAAACTTCTTTGAATTACATAGTTGATATGTCTTGACAATCGCGCACAAACAAACTAAGATGGTAGGATAAAGGCATGCTTAACATTCAGTTACTTTACTGTTTTGTGACATTTTTTCTTCCTCCATGAACAACTTTTGATGTCAACACAAAAACAATGCATCAGTTAAATAAATACAATCTGAAAATGACTTCAGAGAAGAAGTGACGTCATTTGGTATCGCCGGTAGATACCCATACTGAAGAAACCGTAGGTTCAGGTGCTTCTGTGATATCGATTTCCCTGCAAATATCGTTCCCTGGGCACACCCCTTGATTTTTTTCGATAATTTTTCTTCCCATTCTACAGACAGAAATTCTAGGAAATTATTTGAGACAACATTTTTTCGGACTTTCAAGGTCTGCGACGGGAAGATAATATATATTATTGCTCCGTTCGCTGTTTTAAAGCGCCAACTTACAACAAGATGCAGTCATTTGATTTTTGATCGAAAGCCTCCAGGGCCAAAATGTAGGGATAGAATGTATACTAACCATTCGCTTATCTTGAGCATGAACTTATCAGCATATAATCGATTATTTAGGATAACGATCGCCGTGGGCAGTCGCATATCGCAATCATTAAGAGGTATGAAGAATGAAAATTGAAAATCAAAGTCTCGCGATTTACGAGAAAAAGATTGGCACGGGGAGGGGGGAGAAGGCCCCGGCAGCAATTCCCATTATGTTGTCAGTTACCGTGACCAACTTATGTAACAGATACAGTTCCTTTCACATCACTGCAAGGATTGGTTGAATTACTCGTCTCCCAGGATGCAATGGGGCCAAAATGCCGTGAATTGTCAAGCCTGTTTCTTTTTCTGCATACAAAGGTTTGCAGGTGGAAACGTTGAAAACCTGTTCGTTTACACTTTCGCAGGACCCTTTTGTTTTCACAGAAATTTTGATTCCCCCCCTCAATATTTGGTACAGAGGTAGCGGAGAACGTCATATGGATCCTATAAACACCATGGATGTTACCTGCCTAGATATGAATGACTTTGCGTCGAAGGTTTTTCCCTCTAACTTTGCAAACGACAATAATTATTCCCCGCGTTTTGGCTGGCCTGGTTTGGCGAGTCTCGAAATGGCGTCACACATCGCGATTTTAATCGTGAATTGCCCAGCTAGAAGTAAGTCTACAGAAGACGCCAGCTTTTTTGAGAAATGTGAGGAAGAAAGCTAACGTCTAGTGATGTGACGCAAGTTTAAAGAGACAATATAGCGGTAATTTCTCATTATGATTTCATTATTTTTGTTCTAGGGCAAGAACATTTTACCATGACAATGTTGAAATACAAATATTAGATGTGCAAACACAGTGCAATATGAAATTCTACTGTTGACTAATGAATTCCGCCCGGACTAATGAATTCCGTCGTACTAAATATTACACTCATACAGTTTTGCTATCAAGTTGAACAGTCGGCAGTGAGACATGACTTTGGGAGTAAAGCAAGACACCGTTGTTTATGAACAGAATAAAATGCGCAAATCAATCCAAATTTACAGCTAATGGAGATTTAACGCGACTCTGGAACGACAGGACTGCACTGGTTTCAGTATTACAACATCGAGTCTAGAATCGCTGACGCACTCCGTCAAGCGACGAATTGCGTGGTACACAATCCGCGGTAATCTCGTCCCTTGTGTTGGTATCTTATTTGTCCTTATCCCGTATTATCACTTTGTAATAACATACGCTGACCACTTCATCTGCAGTAATAACGCGTATAAGAAGGCTTAGGGTGCAAACACACACACCAATGAAAAATAACAACTTCTGCACACCAAGGCTAAGGTGGCAAAATCTGCCATAATCCTGTACGATGTTGCGTTTGTCGGTATTAACCGCCTGATGTCAACATTGTGACAGCCGGAAATATCAAAATCTAGGTTTTACCAAACGTAATTCTTGCCTATCAATAGAGATTACAAGTTATACAGGAATACCACGCCGACATCGGTTGCTTCCTTCCAACTCATACGACGATATTGGTATGTAGGATTTAAACATGACTTAGAGGTTCGTGAAGATTTATACTGTGCGACCACACCGTGGTGAAATGTGAATATGAAGCTGGAATTGACTCATCAAACAATCTTGATATCCGAATCAACAACAGCGAAGTTTATCACGCTCTCTCGGGCTCGACAAGCTTAAGTTTTACATGTAAGGGAATAAAAGAAAGAAATGGAGACATGTTCACCATAGCACCACGACAAGCATGATGTAGCTTTACATCCACAAACGAGTCCTGAAAAAGTTTTCAAGGAAAGGAAACTAGACAATTGAAGACTGCACAAAAACGTAACAACTGCAATTAAAAGTGATAGCAACTTGTACAAATACACAATAAATATCATTATATATATATATATATATTATGTACTCTCTGTGCCCAAGTTCAGAGGTTGCCATAAAGCCATTATGGTGATAACCGGGAGGGCACATTGTATACATTTTGTGTATATATAATATATATATATATATATATATATATACATATGTATGTATGTATGTATGTATGTATGTATGTATGTATGTATGTATGTATGTATGTATGTATGTATGTATGTATGTATGTACATGTAATGTATGTATGTATGTATGTATGTACATGTAATGTACATGTATATATAAAAAAAAACATTTGTGTGGTGTGTGTGTGTATATATATTTTAGATTTCAATCCCGCACATTTATATCGGACTAATTTAGCACTGTATCTCCAGTTAATTTGATAAAACATAATATTTTGGCAGGGATTCTAAACATCACCAATTAATGATAATTATAACATGTAATGTTCAATAAAGCAACATGTTCACACTCTCAGTAAACCAGGACTATGCTAATTCGCCTTATTCACCGCAGTATGCACTAGTCTAATTGACCAAGAAATGGATTTAGCTTACTGAGAGTCCGTGTAATCTTGTCTTGTTTTGTCATGTTTGATGTTGTCTTGAGTCGAAAGAGGACAAGACCCCTTGTCAACAGAGAAAGTCCTGTCGTTTTGACTCTACGTGTCATTAGAAGACATGTGACAGACCTGAAGGGTGGCGATATGTTTGTCCCATTCTGAATAATATATCAACACAATCCCTACATGTCCTGGGATATAGCCTTGAATGCTATAGGTATCCTGGGTTAACGGCAAAATTTCCATGTTTCAGTCAGTGTTGTTGTAGTCTGGAAGTCAGGATTAATTGCCGACCAAGCCACAGACATCACGAGCTTTGATTCCTGCATGTCTAAGTCACATTTTGAAATTGCGTTTTATTTTGCACAGTGAAGACTTCATCATGAGATCATTGTATATACTATGAATTAAATTTGTTCAAAATCCGAAAAGTGTAACTTTTGACAAGATTTTAATTATCTCTGTTATTGAACAAATATTTTTCGTGCTTCAGTCTTCTCCCACAAGTTTGTTGAACTGCAAAATATCAGGAGTACTGCCGACACAGCGCATTCAGTGTTAAAATTCAGCTGTCAACGGTAAGATTGGACATAGCACACGTATAGATTATGTCAATAAGTTGACCATTGGGCATTCCGACATGCTTTTTGGAGTGAACAAACACATCATAATTTACAAGCAAAGCAAAATATCATGCAAAAAACGTCGAAAGTCACAGCTGGCGGAGCTTGAGATGTGTCAGAATGGGTCATTCGAGCCCGTTTCATCTTCAAGAACTTATAAGTAAGTGAATAATCGCCCCCACTTGGTAACCAGACATTGCCGCTTTGGTAGTCGCACTTTTGTCACCCATGGCAAAGAAGGTGAAGTGTTTCCAAGTATCTGGGATATGATTACAATTAGATCGGTGGCATTGTTTCCATGCTCCATGGTAGAAGATTACTTTAAAGCTTGTACACAGTGTCAAACGTCCACGTGTCTATTCATACCCTATAATAAGTGATGGAAGCCCCCAATATCTTCAAGCCCCATTCCATCCTCTATCTTTTTTTTTTCGACGAGACAAGCAGGTACTTATTGTTGGTTTTGGGGAGCCTCCTTCCATTGACTCCATACCGAGAACTATCCAAAAGCTTTTATTTTCACCTCAAAGACGATAGATTCAACAAAATGTGGATTTTTGTTTTGTTTTGTTGGCTATACAACCTTTGATACTACCGTTTTCATCAGAGGGCGTGATGATAGGCGGGGGAGGCGATCAGAAAATTCCATCCGAACTCCTGTCCAGACATGCATGGAATGCACCCGTCCGCCACACATGAAGCGCCAAGAATCTTTGTTGTATCACTTAGGCGTTACACAAAGTGGGAACATCGCACAAAAACGGTGGATGTAGACGCGTAACGGTTATGTAGACATTCTTTTGATTGGTACTTGTTCAACTGACAATGCGTGTCATAATCACCGCGTCCATTCTATCGATGGACAGGAGACAATGCTACCCTTGGAATTCGCAATGAAAAGAGGGCGTGTGGGTGGAAGGTGGCGACCAGGATAGAACATTCTTAACGTAGCTGGACAAAAACTTCAATTTCACACATGAAACACTTGCAACAAAAGGCTCAGGATGAAGATGAACAAAGCAGGACACCATCGAATTTTATAATCAACATTTTCTTGTTTTATTATAGACTCTGTACTCTGTTTGCAAATTGTTAATTAACAGCTAATACGTCATGCCCAGTACAGAAAATAGGATGCCAGTTTGGATGGTGGCACGATTTGATCGCTTGCTACACTTGACCACGGCAAGCGTGTCTCACACGCTGCCGTCTGATCTACAACGTCAGTCCGTCTCCCTGGCAGGGGCGTTTCCGTATCGTCGGAGAGCACTTGGCAAAAACCGAGCCGAAGAGGGGGATTTTACAAGATGCCTATGATGGCGCGTGCTGTAAAAAAAATCCGACCAATTTCGAGCTGCACATCTTTTTATGCGTAGCTCGATTGTGATCGAACGCACTGCGCGTGATCAGGGCACTTGTCCGCCCCTAAAGCAGTGGGGTTCAGTCAATAAATTAATATTTCAAATAGCGAGAAAAGATTTTCAAGACAGCTACAGTGCTAGACCTAACTGCTACAGAATATATATTTCTGCATAAAAAAGATGTAATGAAAGAGCGGCGCTGTGTTTTCAGGACACAACGACCAGAAGACAGCGCTTTTTTTGGATTGGTTCGTCAAGTTCTGATAGATTACGAATCAAATATCTGCGAGAGAGACGGACTATCTCTACATATTCTATACAGTTGTCGGCCTGTTTGAGGCATATCGAAAACTAGATGTCACAAAAACAAAATAAAAAGAACACTCAGTACCAACACTTACGAACTCGTTAAAATTGTATTACAAACGGGCACCTGTCAAGCAACTCTTTCTCAGTGGTTGAGACAGTGAAATTGTGTGTTTTTTTGTTCACGATGCAAGGTTTTTGTTTATTTTGATCAAGGGGTATCAACCAACCAACTTTTATATGTTAATATATTAAGTATCTTGACCACGTGACTGATTGTCAAGGTGACCGATACAGCGTGAATATGTACAAAATGTATCTAAGAAACTACCCGATTCCACATTGAAATACTGATTGAGCATGCGCCGTGTGTTGCAACCGTGCAGCTAAAGGTCACAGGAACAGGGTTCAAAGGTCACAAGAACAGGTTTCACAAAGTTTACAATATCATATCCTCCCAACTGCTTTTCAAAGTTTTACAAACAATATGGCGACACACACCAATGACAACAATAAAAAATCATGACGTCACTCGCAAAAATCGTACATTTCGTTTTTTTTTGTTCACAGACACCCTAGAACATCGAGAAAGTCCAACGTTTCGTTGCAAATTGCATTTTCATAATTTTCCCCCTAAAAGTTAATAAAAATTGAAATATTTTTGGGGTTATAACGGATATATTTTCGGGGCATACTGTACACTGTCGGAGGCAGAGTAAAACAAATCTGATGAATTCGCATCCTTCATAAATGTTACCATCCAAACAAATCGGTTTAACGAATGAAGGAAAACGAAACAGAACATAAATGAAGAAAAGTAAAATACGAAAAAACCTACAAATATCTTGCCGACACAAAACATAGCAATCACACCAATTGAGTTTATATATACTTATATTTTATGAATATTAAATTATTGCCAACATGTCTGTCATGTTTGCACAGATAAAACGAAATCAAAACAAAAATGAGTCGTCAACGTCTTTTTTTTGATTTCTCACAGTTAGTCTTTCCACACAACGAACTGGAATGCAAAACAATAAAGGAGGAAAAAATGCTGAAATGTTGCACATGCGCAATGACAGCAAGACGAGCTATTCCAGAATCTCGCAGTATCTCGCTCCGCACGAGAAAATACTCCACTATCCTTCGGCACCCGAGGCAAAGTCATGATTCAAGTGATGGCATATTGACAATACAGATTATTCCTGGACACCCAGTGTTGAAATTGTTGTGATTATTCATAACAGACAACTTGGTAGAGCCTTGAACTACTTCTCATAGCCTTAAATACGAACAAAAATGCTCAAAATTATATTTTAGCATTGAGCTTCTAATGTCATGGTAAAAGTTCAACGAAAAATGTTGATTGTCTAAACTTAAAAAAAATTATAACGAATACCGTCGCTCCTACATCTCAAACAAAGCAATGACTACCTCAATAAAATGTCAGCCCAAAAGTGCAGTATTCATAAATATTTCCAAATATTATTGTTACTTCCTTTTGAGCCCGTCACCATGTTCACCAAAACTATTGCAAAATTGCAAATTTCCACACTAGTAGCGACAGTATGCAAAACTTACGATATATTTTGATCTACCGATTCGGTTGGCTGATCATGACGCGTCCATGAGAAGAGGCCAGCGGTGATTGGTCGGATCGTTGTCAAGACAACGTACTCTGCCTGGCTGGCAATTTCATTTCCGATTTGAGAGAGCGGAAATATCGGTCAAATGACCATAGCAGGCAAATACATAGCGAACAACGGGGTTAATATTGACGCCCTCTCTGAAGCTTTCTTTGGCCTGTAATTTTTACAGAGCTCATGGAGATGAATTTCTCCCTGGACTACTGAATTTCAACACTGTCAATTGGACAAATTCAGATGATTTGGTGCTCGGTTTAAACGGCAGAAAACATCAATAAAGCTTTTTTCCATCTCGTTTCCGTACAAGTACTATAAAACAAAAAGGTGACCAAAGCAATGAACGCGGGCAGAGTACGTAGAACTAGACCACGCCAACAATCACCGCAACCTGTAAGCGACTGATGAAGTAATAGAACGCACAGACTGGCGAGACGTCGGCGCTGCGCTCACAACGTATTAATGCACAGACTCACTGAATACACATGTATATTCAATGGCCGAAAAGCGTGGGCCAGAAGTCACGACCCCTCTTTCTACATAAAAAATCCATCTTCCGTAGCTTTTTAAACTCACATCTGCCAAAGGTAATTTGATATGACTGAGGATTTGTACTGTCTGGTAAAGACAGATTAGTTCATTCAGGACAATTTTCGTTCCCCCCCCCCCAGAAATGCATGGCAGATAAGATATTTTGTCGCTCGCGCAGGCCGAGCCCGCCAATTTGTGCCGATTGATGTAGATACATGCTGTACCATGACGGCCAGCTTCAATATAACCTTGAGAGTGCGTCGAAGGATATTGTAGGTACGGACGGATTTTACTCGTATAGACCGGATCGTATTTTCGCTTGTATACGTACCCAAGGCATGCACACAGGTGCTACTGGCACTAGTATTAATGTCAACAAAAGTTTTGGCATGTTTGTCTTCTCTCTCAAGTCTACCACCACTACCATTTCCCAGCATGCAAGGCGCTGTCACAAATCTACAGCTACAGCATTCGTCTCATGCAGCATCTGATAAATACGTCGCGAAGCCTGCAGTCCATCTGAGTGTTTGCTACAGAGCGACGCTTTCTCCCCACCCCTTCCCTCCAAGCCCCCAGAGGCGCACTTATCCAGGAATAAAGTGAGTTTGAGACATAAACAGCGCACTCTAGCGTCCTGATCGAACGTCGGTATCATCAAATGAGTTGTTTACACAAACATGTACTAATCTTACAAATGCATCACCAGAGAATATAAAATAATACAGACAGCATTTCTGTGGATTTCAAAAATCCAAATAGCTTTTACGCAAACAAAACACTTTTCATAAAAACGTTGACTAACTACTACAACTATAACTGCCAAAAAAGGTGCGAATTCCAAAGTCCGCAAATACACTTGGCAGCGCTGAAGAACTCCTTCGAAAATGATTGTCATAGCAACAAATGTCATGGATGTAGTTTTGAACCCAGGCTCCAACCATGAAGGAAATAACACAACCCGTCCGTGGATAATGATAAATAAGCGTTACAGCAGAATTTCAGCCAGTCTTGCCATCAGTGCGCGTGCATTCCTATATATAGTTATTCCGAATATCCGAACATCACAGCCGTCGGAAATCTTCGGCAGACATCGTACTATAGACGGAGTATCTCGATGACACCCGAGTACAGTGCATAGTTGCCCTACCCAAAAGTGTCGGTTGGTATACAACACTCATACAACACAGTTTTCTCTCCTGTTTTTTTAGAAACGCGAAGAGACTTTTTTATACGACGTCTTTTCTACTTTCTTCCGAAGATGTCTTCTCGCTACTGTTCTTATTGGAGTTGGAGTCCAATTTAGCACCGGTTGATGAATGCTGTGCGGTGACGCTGGGAAAGGCTTTTTCCTGGTATTTCAACATCTCTGTGAAGTAATTTTGAATAGCGGTTAGGGCGGCACACATCGCCGGAGTCCCGAAGCCGTGGCTAATCAAACTAAAATGGGTGAGACAGCGCTGTATAGCCGGGTCTAGAATCACTTGTGGCCTAGTGTTACCTAGAGGTGAGCGATCTTGACTCAGCATATCTTGAAGTTCTTTACAGACTTGTCTGCGAAGAAAATGAGAAAAAAAAAATAAAGTGACTGACAAGCGACCTGATTTCAACTGTCAAGACATCTCCCGAAAGAGCATTTATGTCAACTTATACAATTCAAAGAGAAGATAATTCTAAACCACCTGACGTTTTGTATTTAGAACCAGCCAAGGACTAGCCATCCGATGAAACTTACGGCCCAAACGTTGCGTGTGCTCAAAATTATCGCAGAGCTATCATTTACATACAAAAACCGTCAGTACTGTAAATTCAAGTGGAATATAGATGTTTAAATTGGCAAAGATAGGTTTGCCAACTTAGAATTCAGAGCTAAGAGACAGAGGCAGAAAAATACCGAGGGACGGACTGAAAGACATGACGACAAGCCGGCAAACCGGGGGAGGGGCGGCAAAGGTTGGGATGTGCTCACTGACTTACTTTGCAGCTAAGACCATATTTCTTCTGGTTTGTTGTTCGGTGGGATCCGAGTGTTGCCTGGCTGTGTATTCGGCTAGTTGTCTGGCGGGAAACTCTGTCTCACTGACGTAACCAAAATCTCGCGCTAAATGCACAGCTTCCCCTGAAAGACGAAAACGGACAAAATCTCAATTAGAGCATTTCCTGTAGAATAGCTGTCCTGTGTTACGTCCGCATCCTATAAAACAATTTTTATGAGACAGTTATGAAAGAAGCCTTAGGTTGAATGGAATCCCCACAACATACATACATACATACATACATACATACATACATACATACATACATACATACATACATAGTGCTACATACGCTCCCCTGTGCGCAATCCACTGATTAACATGTATATTATATACAGTACTCTCAAAATGCTCGTGTGCTCAGTGAAATTATATTAATACACATTTCAGTTTTTCACAAAATTTATCACATCAGGATTGCGTATATTGTTGTGTATTTTACTTTCGGCAATCTGTAAATTTGTTATTTTCATGTAAGAGAAATTGCAAGTCCAATTGAAGAAACCTAATCTTCTCCTACGAAAAAATACGCACTTACAACATAACCTTCTAGTATTTGCAAATCCTTGTGGACAAAATTCCCATGCTATGGCTTAAAATCCCTTCTAATCAACACAGGGCATAAATATAGCCACTCCATTAATCTCGCCAGTGTTATCATACTTTCACTCGTTGAATTCTATAAAAGTTCGTTTCCCCATGTGCGAGATTTCCAGCCGTCTCCGGTGGCAGCGTGCACCGACCGACTAGTCAGATATCTTAATGTTCTTTCGCGCCGTTTTCTCTCGGCAAATAGCCAATTAACTTCGCTATACTGGGGGAGCGATCTCCTTCACACCACAATTAAAGACAATTCTCACTTGCTAAAATCGACAGCGTGTCACGCATACCGAGAGCTGACTCGTCTCGTCCCTGGTGGATGGACTAGGCGTTAATTCGATAAAATTTCGATGAATAAGCCGATATCCAGCTGGCGGGAAGCTATTCCTTACCCAACTCACAACTGCCAATTTTTATTGAAACCAATTTGCGTGCGTGGATGAAAATTTTCACGCATTGAAAATTTAATTCCTATTGCGGTCCACGTAGACATGTAGCCATGCCCTCACCAGGTCGAGTCCCTTTTCTCTCAGACACAAAGTGTGTAGACGGCTCGATTACCTGCCCGCCCTTTCCCACTTCTGCGTGTGTCAATTTCACTCAACCCGACGTCATCGTCAACCACAAGGAGAAATGACATTTTTTGCGATCGATTATGCGTGCAAAATTTCTTTAAAAATGACGACGATTGTAGGGTTTTTCCCAAATTTTCAACAAATCCACCCAGAGAGCAGTCATAACAATTATTTAATAAGAAATAATCTAATTGCGTAAGTGGCACTCTGAACACGAAAGTGCAGGCTAGACATGTCAAATCGTCTATTTCAGTTCATACTCAATTCTCCAGATGCAGTTCAATTTGAGAGTGTATGTAAATATATATAATTATCTATGTAAACTTAACCATTATTTCCACGCAATTTCCTCCAAAAAGGACATTATACTCCTCTCCTCGTATATTCTACAAGTCCGTGTAGTTTCAAATCTAATGCCAGTGAAAATTGATTTTGTTATCTAAGCGCGGCTTTCGGCTCAACTTCACAAGACTCTAAATAAGGTACATCTCGACAGTTAAGGGCAAACGTTTTTATATTTCATTTCATACTCGCTGTTTTGCATATAAATAAGTATAGAGGTCAGAGGTTAAGCCAATTCACCTCAAGACCATCCTTAACATGTTTATGAAATGTACTTCCAATTTCAATGTATTTTAAAGAGCTCGTACTTGAATCGACACTCAAGCGGACGAAGTGCGCCTTTTCAAAGCCGAAGCAAGTATGAATTCAATAGTCCAACGTTAAAGCCTAAAAGAACACCAAATAGATCACAGGGAGAATTGCACACATTCGCCGTTTCTTAATAAGAATTTGGAAGTCCGAAATTGTGCAAAATATTTGTAAAAGGAAAACAGTCTTACGTGCGATATTTATATTCTAGATAAACGATTAGACAAGCTTTCGCAGTTGTGTAGACTCGTAACAGAGACAACTTTTCATCCACAATGCATCATTCATGCTATCTCGGAAAATTAGCTTTCTCGTCACGTGTGTATAATATCTTTCGCTTGGCTGACTTCTAAATCAAATTGTTTGAATTGACAAAATTATAGCATAATCAGCGCCACTTTGCTCAGCATTATTGATATGTTGTCGTTTTGTATCACTCTTGAAGTTTGAATACTCTTCGCGCCTTTTTTATTGGCCGACAAACTTTGCACATTTAACGGTGATGTCCTGTTGGGCATAAAAGACAAATGGCGGTAAAGCAACCAATGAGCTGTCAGTTCAACATTTGTATGAGCGTGATTTATATTTTCAACAAAACTTGCCATAATTGCTCTAAATATGCCCATAGGAATGGGGCGATATTTGCTAATATTAAATATTCATGGACATATCGCGAGACCCCGATTCGACCGGCCGCCATGATGGATTAAGGTAGTTCCATAGGCGTGGCTATGCCAATATTTCACTGAGTATTACTGTCAGTGCAGGCGTCTCGTTGCTTGCCGTTCACAACAAAACGATCTATTGGGTCGATTTCAGGAGAAAATTGACACTTTTCTTTCCACTGCTGCTGTTAATTCTTGATCTGATTGTAAAGATAATGAAACAAAAGTGTTCGAACACGTGCTGATGAAATTATGAGACGTGTCAAAATGTCCAATGAATTCTACCGATTTAACTCCCTAGCACGTCAACGTAATTTTAGAGAGATTTTCAACTTGTTAAACTTGCAGTTGTAACGATGAAAGGAAACAGCCCTTGGAAGATTTTGATTGGACAAGATGTCGAGCGGAACAGATCTTCAAGTATGGGGACATCTACTTTATATTATGTTACATAATAAACAATGATATTGCTTGCAGTTTTGGAAATTTCGAGCAAGTTAGGGAGACCGCTATGTGGATAAAATGAATGAAGACTATGTCAGTAGTTTTCAAAATACGTGTTTATCATTTAAGTGTCATTTTGTCATATCATACATCATAAATGCTTTCCACTGTGCCCCCTTGCGCAGCTAGCGTTTACTCGCAATAACAAAGACAATTAATGACCACCTTTAAAAGCAATATCGATGTCAAGTCCACTACCACTCTAGAGACAGGGTTCAATGATGTGAAGAAAGTTTACAAATTGTCTTGAAACGATTGATGAAATGATATATGAAGTCGACACGCATGAAGAGAACCCAGTGCACTAATGAACACAAAAGGCGCGCTTCGCCAAATGTCGTCTGCCCGGGTTTCCCGCCAAACAGAGTAATAAAATATTACCAGTTTTTTAATGAAACGTCGATCTAAAATCAAACCTCAACCATTTACATGTACATGTGTTCTGCTTCTAAAATTCTGAGATGGAACCTCTCCGAACTAATTGCAGCTCTCGACATGTAAAGGAAATTTCAAATCGATAAAATTGAACAGATATATTTATTTTAATTGACTGGAAATCTCAAGTTTTGGCCCATGACAACCCATTCAAAACTAGCGGTCCAAACGTCGATTTAATTGGGACGTGGGAAGAGAAATCTGTACCTTTAAATAGCGAGAAATGTATCTTGAATCAATTGGTTCTCCAAAGGTGCAGGCTGGGTTCATCAAATATGACCTCCGCATGAAATAACAGTCCAACCTCACTTGATACCAGCACAAGCTAACATATTTTTCACATTGCTCACAACACGGAATTCTTTCGTCCTGATAGTGATATTACTATCACACGATGGTTT
This sequence comes from Ptychodera flava, assembly GCF_041260155.1. Taxonomy (NCBI): domain Eukaryota; kingdom Metazoa; phylum Hemichordata; class Enteropneusta; family Ptychoderidae; genus Ptychodera; species Ptychodera flava. The sequence continues at coordinate 11,878,552 of NC_091932.1, read as the reverse complement.
GGGACGGTTTCGTAAGAAAAATAAATACACAGTCGAACGTTTCAGAGATTGTACCTGACAAAAGCTCGCAAATAGATCAAGACCACGTCATGTCGACACTGTAGTTTATGCTCATAAGGCTGTCAAGCGAGAAGATTGTGTTACGAAAGAAAAAACCTATTAAGTTCATATTTTCCTTTTCTAATTTTAATACGAAAAAAGTTCTAAAATGTCGTAAAAGGGTAGTAACCCGTCACAGAGGACAGTTTATTAATGTTTCGTTTGCGAGCACTTGCAATTGGAGTCGCGTTCATTTTCTCTTATTTTACATGTGGTCTTTATGACTTCGGATGAAATATGGTAATAACTTCCTACATGTTAACATCTGTATGCACTTTCCAACTGTTTTTATGCCCACACCGCTGTGAAGCCAGTTTATTGGCGAAATCTCGCTTTTATGTTTTCAAACATAAAATTTTTGTTGTGGGTCGTGAAGCGATAATGTAGCGGCAGCGCGTGATTACCCAGTCGCCACATTGTCTGTATGCATCTCAAAGGGTAGAATTATGACAAATTTCTCTGCAGTTTACGGAAAGGTTTGTTTTTCACAACCACAATCAAATTAGAGTGTTAGTTTTATCAAATTTATGTGATATTAAATGACAAGATGGGGTCAGGTCGCAGGTCGACGTCGAGGGCGCACTTCAGAGTGCAATTAATACTTTACCACTTCTTTGGTGCAAAAAAGATAAAAAATAAAATAAATAAATAAGTAAACGAGGGTAAACTTTTTGGTTCATATCAATTTTTGTTTGCTATCGATTAACTGAGGGCGAGGTTTAATGGTTATTTATTGTATCAGCGAAAACGATCGTCAGTTATGACGGAAACTTTGGGGTGCCATGATGATTAATAGGGTACTTTGCGACGGGGCTCGGAGACGATGCAATGGTGACGTCGACTGGGCCGATAAGCCATGACGCGAAGTTAGTCCACTTAAATGCTTAATACTAGTACTTGCCTATAATCGACAGAAATTACTACACTAAAAGTTCGATTGGTACGTCAGGTCTGGTGCTTTCACTGCCTCGAAGGGGTAATTAGAAGGCCCATTACTGGCGCGTTTGGCCTGAGCTCCACACCGAAATTTAGGCTACTATCTTGGTTGGCAGAACCCTACCAAATTTGGGGTGCCCTTGCTTTTAGTGCTCATGTCTTAAAAATCAGAAAGATTTCCTACTTCCCCTCTCAAGGCTTAGGATGAGTGTTTAGCATCGATAAGCGCTCTTGAAACGCGATTTTTTTTAAAACTAGAGCTTGCGCAGACAGGAGAGGACTGTTTTGCACATTGTGGAACGATACGAAGCGGTCGAAAAAACGCCACGAATATTGAAACAAGCAGATGGCGTTTGAACAATAGCAGAGCAGGTCTGTTGTCTGAAAGCCGCGATAATAGTCCAATGGTAGAGGGGGATTGGAACCCAGTTAAAGAGAAACATCCAACCCGGTTACGTCCTCGCTTATTGAAAAGCTATCGAAAATTGCTTCCCTTTCCCAACACAATACTAACTACCGTCTCAAAATTAGCTTTATATTGAGTTAGGAGGAATCGGTGTCTCTCAATTGCAGTATACATGACAAAACTGGGTTGATGACGCTTTCTAGTGTATTGTCGGTTGGGATTCCAGTCAGTGATTGAGTATGGGCGACTGAAACGTAGCATCTTGATTGATACAGAGTGCGAAGGGAGAAAATTGTACAACAGGATGGGTTCACAGCAAAGGGACGTGCATTCCTCTCCTACAATAGTCACCCCATATGTATTTGACGATAACTCCGTACACGGCCGGTGACAGACTGTTGAAAGCGTAATGTTGCGTAAAGAAATTACGAGCAGGGGAGGTCAGCTGGCAGAAGCGCAGTAACCGAAAAGCATCGGCGAGGAAAGAAGAAAGAAAAATAAAAGAGGCAATCGGAACGCGTCGGTGTTCGAAGGAGTATTGGTCCGGGCCCCGTAAACTGCAAAGGTGTCGGGACCGATGGCCGTCACCCGACGACAGGCTGAAATCGCCAAACGTGAGACCCTTCACAATGGAGAAAGAAACTACTGGTGACCAAACTGCCGGAAAATATAATAGAGCAATGTGGTACGACCATCCATCATCTTGCTTCAGCGACCAAATTTGCAAGTTCTTGTCAACCGTACAAGAAAGAATGGGCCCAGATTTCTTTTTCCTTTTTAAAATCACAACTGATTTATCGTACTAGTATTAAATGGTACATCTTTTAATGACTTTTTCATGCAGTGGTACCAGTTCTGGCGTGGGTGTATTGGTTTTGCCTCTATCGCCGCCCCCTGGTAACAAAAACATGAAGGATACATAACCTAGCCTGTTTGCCTCGTTCTCACTTGTCGTCTGCCACATAATCGCGCATCAGTTTTTCTCAGTTGTTCTTTTCAATAGCTAGAATCGAATTTTGTTTCAAATACCAGCTGCTCATTGCAAAGGTCTTATCTCTTTGTTTGTGGCCATTATTCATTCAAGTTGAAGTTTATAGCGCGGTTGGAAGGTCCCGGTCGCCATTTTGTTCGCATTTCACAAGTTGGTAGTTTCGCTTGACATTAGATCGCATTTCATACACACACACCGTAACAAAAAAGAACACGCATGTCATTTTGCCATTGTTACTGTTCCCCCTTTTTGTGCTAAAGCATGTACCAGTCATTAATACCCATTGTTGAATATGTTATTGTAGAAATGAAAAATCTTTTCGAGTGAAAAAAAACACAGCACTCGACATGACGTAAGCATCCGAAAATTTATCACATCAAAAATAACAAATCTACCGCCCGTGGCGTCTGCATTGTCCTGAAGAATTCCACATTATTGTTTTACTCTCCCTTTTTTCATAGAAACCCTCAAGAAATAAATTTCTGGAATGGTTTTCCCGTGCTGCTTCCCATGTCAGTGCTTATTTTACACGAAATATCACTCAACATGCAAAATATTCGCCAGGGCTACTGTAAATTAATCAAGCTTTTCTGTGTTTGAGGACAATTATCATTCTTGCCTACCCACGGGGACACTGGTAGGAAAATAATACTCTTGATTTAGTCCAAAATAAAGGAAACAAATTTGCAAATTCAATCCAACGTCAGACAATAGTGAAATATAATCCGCGCCCGGATTAAGAAAGAAAACAAAAGGCTAAGAGGAATCGGGTAAAAATAGCTGCCGTATGAAACCAATTTGTCTTACTTTTCGCCACCGGCCAGGATTTGAATATGTCAGCTCGCTGGTTTAAAAATGGCGAAGGTATATGAAGAAAAAACGAAAATTCAAAAAATCACATCAAAGCGTCCATTTCTTGCCAGGCTCTGATCTCCGGGGAATCTTGGTGCAATTGATTAACAAAGACGGCCGTTTATGCCCAGAAGTGGCGGGAAAATAAGTGAGAGGTTGTGAAGCTTACGCTCCTTTCACATAAAACTCGGACTCCAGTCTTTCAGTGGAGTTTTTTTTTTCGAGAGGAAATGTGGAACAACAGAAACGAAAACCATCCATCCGGAACCCGTCTGTTTCTCCAGGGCAAGCGCTTGAACGTTATTGTTTTCGATGTTATGATAAAGTGTAGTTTTGTCTGTCGAACAAGGTAAAGAGACTAGTGATATTAGTAAGGGGTTTGCATTGGGCAATTTGGGTTTGTACAAGTATAAATATATGCTTATAAATATGCTTGCATAAAAAGAGTCTATCTGGATCTTGTGTTTTTTTGGGGTGTACATGTGTGTTTGCCATGAAATACGACACACATTACAGACTAGCCAACGCATGAGTGATGCTATAAAATGGGACAGGTCGATTTCCTCGGCGGGTGCGCCAACGAAATTACCAGGAAAATGAGCTGCCGCACTGCTGAAATTGCCGAATAAATATTCCGTTGACATGTAACCCAATCCGACGTTTTGTCGACAAGATACAGAACAAGTTGGACGCTGTTCATTAGGTGGTTTGACCCGCTGCCCAAATCATGTCTTTTTGCTCCGCTGCCGACCCGGGTGCTTGCACATCGATCTTTCGGAACTCCCTAGCTCCCTCATTATTTGTCCAGCGCAGGTGACAAGACACGGTCAGGGGAGTGAATTGGAGAGGGTATCGGGCGCTTGCATAATCCGCCTGTGAACGATGCAGATCGATTTTGAGCAAGAAACGTTTGCTAGGTGACGAGACAGTCGAAATGAAAACTCACTAGACTTGCGTTTCTTTCTCAAAAGTGTAGAAGGGGAGCGAAGACCTGTCGGTTATCGAGAGCCACAGATGGAGACGGCAATCTGCTGCCGACCGAAGATGAGAAGTTGAGATACCGATCTCTACATTGAACACTCACTTCAGGGTTCAACTACTTTGTATTAATTATAAATGGGGTTATCTTTTAATTAACAAGTTTGGCAAATATCAGGGAGGTGGGTCTGCTCAGGTTTCATATGAGAAATTGACATGCGCCCCGGTGAGCATTTAGGAGGGTATTTTGAAGGGAGGGGTTGATAGGAGGAAGTAAAGGGGTTGGAAATCGTTTAGGACTCATCAAAGTTTGTTTGCTTGTATTTGTAAGAGCATTTCGTGCGAGGAATCTGTAAAATTGCAAATAACTTGTGGATGGACAGTACATAATTCTTTCGTACAGTTGATTTTAACGAACGATGAAATTTGTTTTGAAAAAGTAGGAGAACATATCCTCAAATTAAAAACAAAGAACATTTCTGACCACAAATACTGACAACGTCATATTAAACAACTGTTACCTTATCCGTTGATTTACAGCGTTGGCTAATATCAACCCGCATTTCCACAAATGTCTACGACTGAGTCTCTGTAACGTCGAGCGCATCGATCATGATGACAACAAAGCAAATATTAAATGTCATGCGATACAAGGATGTTAAAAAGCGTCTCCAATTTTTGTGTGTATAAGAAGTGGAGGAAAGAGGAGAAAAATATGCGGCGCGGTCAACAGCAACAAAAAGGGTTCGATTCGTCACGGTCACAGGGGGACGGTTGAATTTTTTCCCCAATTAGTCAAGTGTTACAATTAATACTAGCGCGCGAAATTGGGCTCAGACGATAAAATTTGCTCAAAATTCAGCGGGTAATTTGTTGTTTTTATTGAACATCAGGGTTTATGATCACTAAAATAAATATTGCCATAAGCCATTTTGTTATGAGATATTTAAGTATAAGAGGATGAATGGGGTTTATGGCAAGTACATGGACACAATTCGCAAAATGCTCCAAGCGCATTCTTCGATATTAGCATATTTTCTAATATTTTTATGACATGGATATAAATAAAAAATCTGTCGTTTAGGATATCGCTCAATTGATACAAGTGTCAAAGACCTGAATAAACTTTATCACGCTTAAATATTCGTATTATTTTGGGTTTTTTATCGTTGTAGTTGGGAGGTAATTTTAATTTTCATTTATACCTGACATTTTCCGGGGATAGGGGAGGGTGGTTGCGGGAGGGATTTTACTGTCGGATGTTGCCATCCACGCGCCCGGTTTCCCGCCCATGTTGCCAGGGAGATGACATTTGGATCCGCCGTTGAAAATGATCCATCATGGGTGTTTTGCTGCATTTGGCCCAAAATAGAAGCGCTTCTGGGGGTTTTTGTCTCGATGGACGGGCTGTTGATGGACGGGGGATTCACGCCCCGATGTCGAGAAGTCGGGGAGGGGACGTAGCTGCGCTGAGATGGGCAAAGAAGTATCTTGAGTCATTCCAAGCCTGCTGCTTCTTTCGGCGGTGCACGGTAAGTTTTGCCCGGAGTGCCATGAATATTGGTATTGAGAAGGGGTGGCAGAACGTTTGACCCGGCAAGCGAAGTCCGTACACTCCCCATAGTGTCGATTAGTTCGTTAAAGGAGGCAGGTACAACTGCCCACTCAACCAAACACTCGCCCCGAAGAAACAATATTTCTTTCCTTTTTTTTATGAACTGTCCCCATTGTTTCTGTTGTTCGCATTCCGCTCGCTGTCGTTAATCGGTTCCCTTGTCGCGCAAAATGTTGCTTGCTGTCAGCCTGACGTATTATCGCTGTGAGCGAGTCCCAGTCAAAAAGGAGGCAATATACAATCAATTTCAACATTTCTGCCATCACAGAATTATGAATGAATAAAAAGCCCGCTGAGCGGGCCGAGGGGGAGGTGGATGCTCATGTCGGTTTCTCAGCCGTTAATGTGAAGGGATAATAATGTCATATTTCCCCCCCCCTCAAAACTATTATTCTCTCCTCCCCCTTTTACCTGGTCCATGATTGAACAAACGCTCTTGAACACGACCACCGACAACATGAAATATTATAAGCCGGTCCCGAGCCGAAGATTAATTGCCTCCACCCCCGGTTCACAGTAAAATGTACTGACCTGCTGTACACAGTACTAATGGGATCATTCAATGTTGCGCAGGGAATGGGGGTGACTGGGGTTAAATAACAATCACTACAATACTTCATCTTATATCCGGCGTTGCTACTTACGCTGGAAACTGTTTTATCCTGAACTTTAATGGTGGTCCTTTAAATAAATTATTCTAAGTACTTAGCTTTCACTCTGCAGTTCCTGGGTATATCCGACTAACGATACTTGTCAAAAATAATTGTTAAACCCAAATGTTATCCCAATGTATTTTATCTACCTACCTACCGATCTATCGTTATAAATATCTATCTATCTATCTATCTATCTATCTATCTATCTATCTATCTATCTATCTATCTATCTATCTATCTAGCTAGCTAGCTAGCTAGTTATCTAGCTAGTTAACTAGCTCAATAGCTAGCAAGTTAGATAGCTAGATATCCATCTGCCTGTCTGTCGACCTGTCTATCGACTATCTACCCAGCATCTACCCCCGTTTCCCTTTATATGTATATCATCTTATATAATACATACATACATACATACATACATACATACATACATACATACATACAGACAGACAGACAGACAGACAGACAGACAGACATACATATCAAATAGATAGGAAGGGGTGAACGGATTAGCGTTCTTGGAAACTGTCGATGGCAATTTCCTTTCCACTGTTCAACCCCGCCACATCACACGACAGGTACATGTAACACGTCGCATCCAACAAACACAGTTCACGAGTTTGAAGGAGGTTAAGGGGCATGGCATGTCGCGCCCGGACTGCCATATTGTCGTAACTCGTGCCATATTCGTGATGGACGTTCGTCATAAACGGTGACCGTACCCCCATTTTGCCTTGATTTTGGAAGTCTCAGCGGAGCATAAATCTCGAGAAAACAACTGTAACCTCATTTGGGGCCACAGAAAAACCTCCAACAAAGAACTCTGAGATCGATTCATTAAAAGTAGAAAAAGAGAGCGTCACACAAAGAAGGGTCGCTGATTTATTGCCCACTTAGTGGGTTTCTTTTTCCCAACAACGTCAAGTTAAACCAAGAAATGGTTTTGCGGCTCCCATTTATATTCTAAGGTCAGACTCTATTCTGTAAACTTCGGGGACCGGTCTTTTTTTCCGAATGGCTGGTATTTCTTCTACTACCTGTTAAACGTTGAATAATTGCTCGAAAAACTATCACAACTTGAATTATGTCTACTCCGTCACTAAATAATCTGAAGAGTCGTCGTTCCGTATATTTTAATGGCTTTCAAAATAGTTCAAATGGCGAATACTATGGATTAAAGTATCCGCTTTGTGTTTTTTGTTTTTTCACCTTCGGTCAGAGTTAACTAACGCCCTGGTATTGGCTCTGAGGTTCCGTGCACACTTTAGTGACCGTGAAATGCTAGACAGCTGATAGAGTGTGGCGTAAAATCGCTTGGAGGGGAACGGCAATCTCTTCATAACACTAGCATCCAAGTAACAAAACCGTGCGCGACCGAATCAGAAATCAAAATATCGCGAGATCACGCGGGGAATTAACGAATCAATAAGGACACTCCACGTCAATATTCAGGGAACGATGTTGGCTCAAAATGTTCACAAATCGTATTCTATCATGACCATCCTTTGCTTTTTTATTAGGACAGAGAATGTTTGAGCGAATTTCAAATGTATTGGGAAAGTTGAATACTCTGTCTACTCGAGGACTGTAATGAACTTGTATATTTAATTTTCGCTACAGAATATGGTATTGCCATCGAACATTAAATATATCTTTCACAGGTATGAGAAACGAGACGCGTTGCGCGTTCGAATTTCTAGCATGTGTTCAAAGTGAAACAATCTTGATCTAGTCTCGTTTTACACTTCAAACTTGAACTTGACTGTGACAATACAGGTATGCTGCACTGTCTGGTGGGAGGGTGATAATACGGGTATGATCCAAGGGGCTTGTCTCTCACTTTTGATGTTGTGCGAAGCATGAAAAAATGGCGCGATATTTTTTTAGCAATCATGATGCAAAGCCCTAACCACACACTCGGGGAGCTGATGGCGGGGGCCGATACGGCGACTCGCGTGTGATGCCGAGTCAGCGGAGAAAGTCCATTCATTCGGCTATCCCCGGAGAGCTAGGAAGTTCATCAAGACTTAAGGCAATACGGGGATAAAAGACGCCTAATCAAAGCACGTGGTAGTGTGAAGCAATCACGTTAATGCCACCGCTTTAGGGCAAACGATGTCCGCCTAGCATGCATTGGTTTGCCGATTGCCCGTAACGGGGAACGGCTTCACAGAGTCGGCATCGTCATCGCGGTGAACCTCGCCAGTGACGTTTGCCGTCATCAAGATCACGTCAATTTGGATGTGTCAACAAAAAATCTCTTTTGTCAATAACTTTTCATGCTATCAAGTGGCGTTGCTTTGAGATACTACTGGTCATACAACCAATCTGTTGGTTTTTTGCCTCTTAAGTTACACAAGGGGGTAATAATTTATTCTCCGGATGACGCTGGAAGATCGAGACAGACCTATTGAAAGAGAAAGAGTTTAAAAAAGGGAAATATACAATGGCTGCGCTCTCAGCTGGTGACTTCTTGTCAAAGTAACTCTCACTAGGTTTCCGCTTAGGTGTGCCGGTTCGCATTCTAATTGGAAAAGCTTAAAAATTCCCCGTCCAATGTTGCTTAAAATCGCTCAAAACAAACCGATTTACAGGTGCGCGCAGGCACCCTACCAACCAACCCAGCTCCCAAAGCCGTCGGCAACCCCCTCAAGGCATACAAATCACGAGCTATCATTTGATTTAGCAATTTCTGTTGTCTCCACTCCAGTTTACTTATTGTAATATCACTTGATTGCCGGGTTTGAAAAGCCCGGATTGGTTATAATGAAGCTCGAAGCTTTCAAATGGTCGGGCAGCCAGAATTTACGTCTCTTTTGCAGTGGTTCTGAATACACCAGCGAACAATGGGCCGGGGCTGTTGAAAACAGTCCGAAGGTGAAGGGTCGCCCAACGCTACTTGAAATAATAAATTATGGGAGCCTAAGTGGTGTAAACCTATCTTATAGTTGGCAACATATCACATACAACAAAACATTCCAAATGAATGGGCTTAATGCCTATTAACTCAAGACCCGAATTTCCTGACAAATTTTGTTCAACTTCGATCTACCAATAACGAGACAGCGCGCTCTCGGCTCTGCCGCGGACGATTTCGGGAATAACGGGGACTCCAAAATGGGGGGAAGAATTTTCACAGCCGTTTTTTTCGGGTGTTTTTTTTTCTTTGACGGCTCTCGTAGTCACAAGCGTGACGAAGGATAACAACATAAACAGGCGACGAAACAGATGCCCGGCGCTGAACGCACACTGAATGACAATGCGGGGCCGGGAATCCAAAGTCGTGGTTTGGAGCTGACTCTCTTGGGACCAGCCAGATACACAGACCGCGCCAACAAAAGCTCCTTTCAGTTGAATGGAGGGAGAGAAAAGCAGAAAGATGAACCACCTGACCATTCCTTTTTCTGTTGAAAAACGGTTCATTTTGACTTGAATCACAAAATAATAGGACCGGGGCGGGGGTCAAGCTCTTGCAGGACAGGGGTCGTTTTTCTCTAAAACTAAACTCTTCAAAAATGTCGATGATGTTTTGGCCTGTCGAGGTCCTGCACCCAGGGAATTTAATTCATTTTTTGCATGCCTACAGTATTGAGTGTGATATTTTAGTTGGTGTTATGCCGTGTAAACTCATCATTATTTTAGAAGCTGCAACTTGAATTACGGCAGGATCATTAACCTTGGAGTTTGCGCACCATGTCTGAAAAACGGGTGTTTCCATACAGCTTGGCATACATGCATGCCTGAGTGCCCGCCCGACAAACGATGTGCAATTCTATGTAAATCAGGCGAGCGTTTAGGGCGATTGCGCCTGGCCTCTCCCTCTCAGCTCTCTTAACGCGTTGTTCTGTACACACCGCCGTCCGTTTCTGACACTTGTTTGAGCAAACGGGGGTGAATAATAAAACTTGGCGAAGAGTATCTCGATTTTTTGACATGGCCGGCCGCTGGGGACTCAGCCGACTGAAGGGCTCGCCTTGATGAAATTATAGTAAAATTGCCGAGATTTTCGCTTTTACCCCGACTCAAACGATAGCTGCCGTATTGATATGACGTCTCGGCTCTCAGCGTACTGACTTCTGACACAGAAGCGTAGGGTATAATCAACACAACAAAAATCTACAAGCCCCGAAGGGTCTGTACGCGTTTCCGCTTTTCGATCGCCATTTTGAAAACGACAGTGCCTTTTAAAGGGCGGTATTCGCGTGTCCCCGTGATTGACTTCTTGAAGGCATAGCGATGTGGGCATCCCTGCCCTAGTGAGATGGGCGGGCGAAGTGTAATAGAAAATCGAGCTGGCCGCAGGGCGCAGAACCATCAAAAACTTACAAATCTTTCGATGTGTAAAAATGTGCGCTCCCTGTCAGATAAAGATCGGGGTACTATTAGCAAGCTGAGTGTTTTTTTTTTCTTGCTCGTCGGGAGCACATGTGAAAGAATCAGAGCCCATGCAGAAATTACCGATGCCCCTATTAAGTAATTGGCCTGATGTCTTTGGGCCAGTTTTTGCTTCACAATGCCCGAAGGCCGAGCCCACACAGCAAGACACCAAAACGCTCATTGTCAACCATTTCCCCTGAACACCAATGAAACTTTAAACGATTTCTACACGTCTCCAACTCACAGACAATTTAAGTCATTCTGCCCAGTTTTCGATAGTTACCGCAATACAATAGTCTTCACTCATATTGCTCGGAGCGCTCGGGGGCTGACAATTTTCTTGCGGACTGTTGAGAGCCCTCGGGGGGAAGGAGACTTCGCCGCGTTTCAGCGAGTCCAATTGACGTACTTGGAACGAGTTACCCAGGTGTGTAGCGTTAAATCTTGCCGCAAGTGCTGCAGACGAAAGAACGCCGCACGTGCAAAACACCGCGCGCGAAAACAGGTCGCAAGAGACTATAAAATTTATGATCCCCTCTGATCCAAAGTTACCCCACTGCAGCTCTACAAACATATTTTAACGACGAAGTATGCTTCGCAAAGGTTGGCCAGGGCCAGTCAAAGTGAAAAGAAATAGAATGAAATCACGATTTTTTCTTTTAATTTGGGTCAAGGAGTTCATCTCATTTCGGATGACGTATACTGGGTCTCATATATTATGCTTTGGAATTTATACCTCATAAAAAACGAGACAGGTGGTTTTCTGAACTGCTAACATTGACCATTCTGGATGATCTTTCGCGGATACTGAATTAAGAAGGAGACAGAAATAGATCGGAAGAGGGAAAAACAACAACCGTTTCAATCTTAAAAAAATAATAAGCATCTTTTCTGTGCGTTCATACCATCTACTCACTCAAGTGCGTGCGCACGCATGTAGCGAAACAGCCGTGCATCCAAGGCACTGCGGAGTATGATTCAATTTCCTGCGTTTGGGGTACAAATGAACTTGACATTGAGCTGTTGACAGGTCACTGGCTGGCTTGTACAGGTGATCCGATCGGAAATGAATTGCATTGTATCAAAAACCCACGACGCGGCAGAAGCAAAAGTGACAGGGCAGGCCATCTAAGCCAGACCTCGCTTCAGGGAAAAAACTATCATTTGTCTCTCCTTGTAACATCCAAACCGCGTATTTCCGGATTCCAATTCTTCGACGATCAGTTTTTTTTTATTTTCAGATAAAAGCCTGCTTTCACACATTTCAAAATTAGCCCAAGACGTTAAAGACAACTGTTTATGCAACTACTTTCGGTAGAAAGGACACCTTTCAATGGCCAACAACAAAACTTTTCCTCCTTTCGACTTTTTTTCTACATGAGCGGTAATACAGTAACAATGCCTTGGCTGCATAACTGTCTGGCTCTGCTTGCAGAGAACGAAAAATTTTAACATAAAAATCCTAAACACTGGAAGGCATGTCAGAATGGACACAACACCTGCCGCCCTGGCTACTTGTCTTCAACGGCACCGCAGACAATGCACCCGCCAAACTATCGGAATGAGACGAGGCGTATAATGAAAGCGTACCTGTCCGTGATGATTATCTATAAACATGGGCCCTCTGGCTAAGAAAACCCTTCTGCAAATCGACGTGTACCAAAACGCTAAATAATAGAACAAACTTGAAGGGGACGCGTCTTTCACCGTGGAGCGCAGCTAAATTGGTCCCGTTTTCATCAGAGTAATTTTCTCTTCGAGTGTGCGCTAGACATTAACGACAATTGGGACATCACCCTACAATCCAATTTAGTGACTTTTATAATCACTGGGGACATTGAGTCGACCTTGGCGGGACTCCGTGCCAACGACAATGCCTTCCTGATTTCAGACGAAATTGACATGGGCTTGTCCGTTTCCCTGGGAATAGTAAGTCTGACATTGTTGATTCCGCTCAAAACTGGCGGGTTTTAGAATCGTTGCGTCCTCAGCGAGGCATACTAACTTGTCTCACTGACGTGGTATTTTTGGGGGGTTTTGCTCGACGTGAAATCAATGCAACCGTTTTTTTACTATTACTGTTTCCAAACCTTAGTTGGCAATTGTGGATTTGAATGTCACGTGGTGTCACGGACACACATCTTGATAATGCCCCGATGACTACTGTTCGAATTCACCCGAGAAAGGCAGGAATTGTCTGGAAGGCTGTTTCCAGAAAAATATCATTTCTTCAAATTCACCATTGCTCATTTGTTGTGTAGTGGCTTTAAAGACATAATAGAGCGGTTTGCCTCTCGTTGTTGCGGAAAACAAACGATTTATTTATCCCATGGTGTCAACTAAGGTAATGACCTCTCGATTTAGGCCCAGCTAAACTATTGCCAATTTGCTACAACATACTGGGTATTCCACTGTGACCCTAAATTTTTCACCTTTTCTTTGAAAAAGCGATGGTTCGACGCATTCTTTCGCAAAATACGACTTTTTATGACTTTCATTGTTGTTCGATACGCATATCATCTTAATGATTCCCTGGCGGGAAAGATGGCCGAATTTGACGACGCACCTTGGAATTGACGTACATGGTCGATTTCAGTTGTAATTGACAGCTTCAACAATCACGCCCGTCGTTCACAGCACAGTAAAAAGAAGACACATCCTTTGTTTGCCGCTAATTACCTCTGAGGAGATGTCGAGATGAAATGGACACACGCAAAAAGTTGTCGAAAAGCGACATCTTGGTGGAAACACGGGCGCAAACCAGGGGAATTCAATTATATATTCTTTAACTGCTTGCTTATCGAAGTGACTCTGGCGTGTGGAAATGGACTATAGAAGGTTATAATTGAAAAAGTGATTTTCCTGGTGATTTTTATCTCTGCATATAGATGTTAAGTGGACAGTGGTCGCCACACTGGGAGAACCAGCTCTTGCCTCGGGTGCGGACTTGGGAATATCGTCCGCGCGCTGCTGTTACATATCAATTATTTCTTTCTCCACACGCCACTAGGTTTAATTATACCCTTATATGCTGTACCCCGAAGCAAGACAAAACCTCTTAAACTCTTTTTGCTAATCTAACCCGAAATAATTAAACTCCGGAGATAAAAAGAAGCGACGTAAAACAACGCTTACATCTTAAAATAACAACTAATCAAATTTTTCCAGTGATTCCAGTCGATTGGTGCAACCATAGAGGCTGTATGAATATTTCCGAATATTTCCCGATTCCGTTTTGACCGCAAGAAAAAATAACACGCTTTACTTTCTTTTCGGCCTTAGATAAGACACCATAAATAATTTAAGCCTTGGAAATCAATCAAAGAGCCATCTTAGCCCCTGGCATATTCAATTTGGGTTTACTGGGGGAAACGGGCCCATTGGAAAAATCAGTGTAACGCTCAGTAGAAATTATTTGCAACTTTCATTTCCATATTGCTCATGGAGCAAATGCCATTTGACCCTGCAGGAGACGGTTATGAAATGTACACAGGGCGTCTGTTTGGAATATATAAGTGCCACAGAGATCTCTGTTTCCCATATATTAAGTCATCCTCACCCTAGGAACAACGGGTGAAGTTAAAGATATTTGCCGATACAAGTCCGTTTCGTTTGTTCGTCTCACAGCGGGGACGCCGTTTTGTTACGCTCTCGAGTCGCCTTCTTCTAATTGGCAAACTCCTGTCTTGCAACGGAGACAAAAATTGGCTATGTCGGCGGCATGGTCCCTCGCTGTTATTTGGATGTGTAATTACACGGTATCGAGAGTGAGATCGACTATTTGAAACTAACAGGTTGGCACGACTGGGCCGGGTTAGTGACACGTGCCAATAAACGCCCCAGATTTTGACTTTCAAACTGCACAGCGTGTTTTCCCGTCTGGCAATTGTGCGATCACTATATGACCGGACCGTTTCGCCGAGGAGCAGTGCATGCTTTTTTATACATTCAATTCAATCGAGGGGGCTTGTTAACTCATACACGAACCCATTCTCTGCATCACACTTATTCGCTCGTTATTTCAATCCCCACTGTTATGCACACAGCTTCGGCCATCCTCGTTCCCATTACATACAAACTCGTAGGAGCTCTCTGGGTCGCTCAATGACTCTAAAAACCAACACCTTCGATGGCTTTCAAATTATCAAGTTCAAAATAGACATGCATACTTCAGAAACTTCTCACGCCCAAACATCCGGGTATTTTGCCCATGTGTTCAATTTATGACCGCATTTCCCTTGGTTATGTTTGCTTCATTTACAAACGGTGCACCCATTTTTAAGTGTAATATATCAAACATGTTCAGATGTTCTTCGGTAGATCTAGAACTCATGGCACACTATATATCCTCCTAGATTTCATTGTCCGTACCATCATTCCTCAAGCAATCCATTTTATCTTTTTGTTCAAAGAACGTCCAAACCTCGATTTCAGAGTTGAAGTAACGTATAATGACACCTATAACACTCACAAAACAAACTCAAAACAAAATATGGATCAAATGTCGAATGTTCTTTTAAGAACATTTTTTCACTTCCAATTATAATAGATTCAATTTTCCAAACAGTGGGCACGATTGACCGTTTTGTTTGAACTCGTAAAGGGTCTCATGTTGGTTGCTTACCTTCAACTAAAGAAGTGAAGAGAGTTACGGTTGCCGTCTTTCGACGCCCCGCCGGCAGACTTAGACCTATTTTCTCTAACTTCTCACGTAGAAGTCGACCTCCATTCTTTGACTTTGCCCTGCAATGAAAACAACAATCGATAATTTTAGGAAAATTTTTGAGAATGCGTTGTTTTTTCCCCCTTGTGCAGGTACCGAAATAAAGAAGACAGCGGAAAAACGCACATGACGTAACTGACAGATTACAAGGCGAGAGTTTTTTGGCGATGCTTTCAAGAACCCGCCGGCAATCAGAACAAAAACAAAAACACAGCATCAAAACAAACAGAGCAAAGACAGACATGCAAAAAAAACCCAAAAAAACTAGACATAATTTGGAATAATGGCTCGAGTGAAATGGAGCGGACGAAGTGGTACACTGTGGTGAACATAGCTTGAAATGGACAGACCGTTCATAGTCGCATATGTATGACGTGTCTAGGTGAGATAATGATTTCCTTCCCCCCATAGCAAGGACCCGGTGACAAGAACTAAATAAATTTACATCACTTTTGAAAAAAACATCTGACGGTAGAAATCGATGTTTATTCTGTTTCGCACGTTAAATAGCCCGAGCACAAACAGCGTTAGGCCTTCCTTTAGTGACGGTAGCATCTGCTCGTGCCGTTTCCAGCAAAGGTCGTTCTCCTCGAGATTTCCACCGTTCAATATGAATATGTGATTTCATGAAAGTTTTGGAGCGCTCATGCGTGCCCTGTGTTGTTTTGGCTTGTCTTGCCGTCAGTGAGCTGTGATTTTATTGAAAGAGCCCTTATGTCGTGTTTTCATTGTGTTTCCTCCGAGGTGCTGTCCGTCGATCGTAATTGCGCGAGTGCCGATTTCAAATCACCAACGACGGGAGGGTGCGCCGGTTACGGTGCTGCGTGCGAAACGGACTTTTTATCAACTTATTTCGATTCATAGAACAACTGGTGACAATAGGACATCAAAAAAATATAGCGCGATCGGATAAAACTACATTACCGGCTTTCTGTAGGTCGACACGTGCGAGTGTAAGCCGGTAACTGAAGACACGGGGCGGTGAAGTCGCCACTGTGTCGGGCCTAAACGTAAGTTCAATAAATTCCACCAGCGTTGTCTCAACATCTGACACGCTAGGGCCACCGTAGTCATAAATCTTCATCTTGTATAGGTACACACTATTGTTGTCGACTGTTTAGAACAAACGACCAGGTCATCAGACAGGGGGGTTGAAAATGTCGTGTGTTTTCTTTTCTCTCGACACCTGGCGATGTTTACTGGCAGGAAGTTTTAATTAAAGGCCGAAAAAACTAAAGATGGGGGATGCATTTGTAGTTCTTCTGCAGAAGGTTTTACAGTATAGCCGTTGAGCTTTGTCGCTATGTGCGTACATCTGGGGTGAAAGGTCATCGCTCAAGCTGATTCCGTGAACACACACGCACATAAAAAGCTTATATTCCCTGGTTGAAAGTAGTGAATGCTGAAACCTGGGAAACGCAGTTCAGCCATGAAGAAATAGTTGTATGCATTAAGTATTCTTTACCATTCGATACATTCACTAGCAAAACAATCATAGAAGCAATTACCGGCGTTGCAGTCGCGTTGTCCCGGTAACGGTGGCGGGGCATGACGGGAAAGAAGCACAATGTACCACCTTCTACTGGCAGAGACAGACGATTTGCCAGGAACAGGGTAAAAATCACGAACAGATAATACGGTCTCGTGCAGACATTGTACATTTGTTTTGGACTACTTTCTTAGAGAAGGGACGGCCGAACAAACGTGTCCATTAAGAACGCACTGAGAGCAAAGAGCAAAAATAAATTTCCAGTCGACTGACTCGAACACTGTCAACACACATGATGGGGCTGTCGAAATATCCTGACACGTAAAAACAAGATAGGACTATTTCAACTCCCCAAAAATAAACTAGAAACATCGCAAAAACATTGACGGGATCTTATAAATATGAAAAGATTGTAAGAATGATTGTGAATATCAAATCAGACCCTCTATTTCGATGTTTTAAATATTATTTTAAACTAATTTAGCTGTAAGTTTTGATGTGTTTTCCAGGCTTTTTTCTATTTAAGTAAAATATACTTTTCTTGCTCTACTCAAAAACCATATCGAAATGGCAAACGGTCAACTTGTCAGCACAGTCTGTATGCGTGTGATGTGGAATTTCATTGGTGGCATCTGAACCCAAGTCCGCACAAGAATTCATTTGTTAACAAAAACACCACATATTGCACATAGTGCGTTTTTTTGGTAAGGCCAGTGATTTCTATTTCAACGGGCCTTTGGGGAAAGAAGGGGGAAATGTACTAGTTTTACAGAACAAAGAAACAACAAAAATATTTTCGAAAGTTACAGCTACTGTTTCTGCAACCGTGTTGGCAAATCCGTAAAACCGGTGGCTGGTTTCTACCACTTCACCGGGTTTTTAATCCAGTTAGAATTAATCGTTCACCCTGAGTTGTGATAGAAAAGCCGACTTTTAGGATTTATCGGAAGACGGGTAAAAAAAAAACTTTCGGTTGATTATTTTACTCGCTCTATTGGTGATGTTAATCTTCTTAAAATAATGTCACAGAAAATGTGAGAAAAAACATATGGTTACAAAGCTGTAAGAGCCAAATGCATCAGCCACGCCAACCCATTAAGAAGACACAGGAATGAAATGCTTGGAACGGGTAGGTATTCGCTGCAGTTTTTCTATGTTCTCTGATTTTTAATATCCATTAAGTTTTTTCAGACGGCTTCCCCCCTAACTTCGATCGCGTGGCAATTTGCGCCTTCTTTCCAAGCCAAAAATTCGCTATTCCCCTCCCCCTTGCCGGATTACCCTAAACGTGATGTGTTGTGGGGAGGGAGAGAGCAGTCAACTATCGCTTAATACACCGACTTATTTTAGCGTAGACCCATTTCCCGATTTTCAATTCATATTTTTAATATACTTGGCGGTAAAACCATTAGGTGTAATACCCCAAGACAAAGCGGTCGAGCCAATTGAGCGAGAGAACGACGTTGTCGGCGAGTCACACCGCAAAAAGAGGCGGCGATCACATCCTCCGTTGCTTTTAATGGGTTTAGAAGTCCATATGAAACGGTACGGAGGCTGTGAAAATACCTCCGAGAATGGACCGTGAAGCAGAAAATGCGAGTGAAACCCGATTAGGAGATACAATGGCCTTAACCGGTAGATCGGCCTAAATGGAGGGTTATCCCGACCAAAGATGATAATAGGAAAGCTAAAAGTCAACTTGTGTATGTATGTATTGTACCACGATGTTGCCAAATCAAAAGTCAGTCATAAGGAAAGCATCTGCCTAAGTACAAGATACTCGGAAAAACCGGACTTTTGAAAAGTAAGCGTCTGGAAAAAAAGGGAATGTGTAAACATGTATGATAGAAGGCATGATCATCTACTGAAAGGGGAGGGGTCTAATAAAAATGCAGCCCGCGCACTGGTGAAGCCTTTCTCGAGCCATATACGCGTAAATCGATTTGTAATTAATTACTTCAAACGAAATCGATTAGCAATTTTCTCGGTTGTGTGTCTGAGCATAAATAACCGCCACGACAAAAAACGAGATCAGAGCACAATGGAAAAGTAAAGTGGCTTCGCCAAGCAATTTCCGTCAAAAAAGTTACAATTTGATGTTTGAGAATATAGACCATGTTTATCACGGTGGCGGCGATTTGGCGTTTTCCTTTGAATGTTCTCACAGGGTGCAGAATGTACGTGGGGGAGGAATGGTTTGGGGTCAGGGGTCAGCATAACAACACCCAAGCCTTTTCAACAGGTTCGTTCTGATTTTTTCCGGGCCACAACTCGTCCCTCACGGGCCCTCGCTTCATCAAAATCGAGGAAAGTGTCTCTTACGCTGCATTGGGCTCGGCATTTTTTTCGTCGGCCTCCCATAGAGAGAGAGGTCACATCCCTGGCAGCCCAGTGCTTTGTGATGGCAGGCTCACCGCTACGGACGACCGGCTAACGTGTTTAATACAGTGGAAATTCGGCACAGCGAACGTTAATTAAAATGTGGTTAGGATATTGCGGCATGGCCTAAAACACTGGTTAATACATCGACAATGAACCCAAACCACGCGGCAGATCGAAGCATCTACGCAAAACCTGTAATAAGTAGACGACATCTAGCCCTGGTAATACGGTCCTTTGCAGTCTGCCGACGCGCACAAACACCGGCCTTCGATGCACAAACTCCTTCCATATTCATTTCCCGTTCTTCAAATTGAGTCCGATTTTACACCTGATCGGTGTATTTTTCACCAAATTAGCCGCCTCTGTTTTGACGTGTTGTCTAGATTTTTCGCGCGGCAAAGGGTAATGAGCACGCTATCACAGCCAAGAAAAAAAAATTGGGAGATGCGATGAATATAATGCTAAAAACCATCTGACTTTTTATCATACTCCTAATGTGCGTTTTTTTTAAAAAATGAGGTTAATCTGATACTTTCGACTTGCAGCGACAAAAATCAAAGTCCTTTGTTCTACGTGACGAATTTCTACCTTTTTGGAGACTTTTCCCCCCGGATTCCCTCGCTGCAAAGTACCCGGATGTTACTAACGATTGATATCGGTTGTCGTTCAGTCGACGGCCTATAACTGCGCACGGGTCAACTGCTTTTTTTCCCGCCAAGTTACTGAGGTTGTAGTCTATGATCACTTTATTTACCCAATGTAAAAATATTTCAAAAATGCTCCCCATGAATAAACAAAAGTACCAGTTTGGATTTGTTTTCAATAATAGTAACATCTTTCGATTGAAAAATCCCACAAAACTATAAATTTGTTTCTAGCTCTCTTGCAATAGGTCGAAGGAATTATGGGTAATTTCATGACTTTATATTTCATGTTATTGTTTCTTGCTAAACAACTTCCAACAATTCGTTTTGCGTACAGCTGATTTAGCTCGCTATCGTCCAGTTCGCAATGCAATACGGTATTAGAGCATTGTTTGAAAACACGCCAACGTACGCGGTAAAAGGAAGATGGTAGCCTTACGATGCCGTGTGATTAGTCACCGAGCATGTTAACTTCTGAACACGTTAACCTGTAAAGGTTACACACTTTACTTTTGTCGATAACAAACTCACTCATTATGAAAGACGAGAGGGAAGCTCTCTTTTGGAACTGTTATGGGTGAACAGAAAAGAGGGGAGATGGCCGTGAGAAAGGGGACCATGTACCCGACGCGTAATTACTCGCTCCCTTCCTGATTGCATTCACAGGGTGCTTTCAGGTTTATTGATCGCGATGTTGTTGAGCTGAAGCCGCGGATCTGGTACCAAACATTTACACATGTTCAGGCATATCACTCTCTCTGTCTCTCTCGGAAAAAAATCACACAAACGCCGTAATTATCTGCTTCGCGTTGACTCTATGGCGGAAGATCGGTAAAGCCCTTCTAATTCGTTCTCAATTAGCATCAATCGGGCTATGTCACGTGTGGTTTTTCTTTTTCGTCGGGTTTCACTTATTTCAGCGGATGCTGTGTTGGTAAAACCCGCGTGCTCCATCGATTCCGTCACCGCCAATTTTCCCCCATTAATTGGTTTCAGCGATCGGATTAGGGTGTTTGTCAGGCGGCGGCGAGAGCTCTGAGCAATCGTGGGGTCCTTCACACGATGCACCGAAAAAAAAAGGGGAATGAAAGACAACATCTACGATGCAGATATCCTTTCAACAACCCACATTTGCCGCTCACCGGCGTGCGACCAGACCATTGATCGCAACATCACATTGAAGATGCGACTAGCGGTACTCTAAGATTCGAAACATACGCCTACTGTAACCCATAGCAACAAGACGTCGCACTTGCGCCTGAACATTAAAAAAAATCGGAGACTCGATACTGTAATTTCCTATTTGCGCTTTGATCTGATGAAAATTGGGGCATTATATATATGAATATGTATGGTGATGACTATCTTTTCTCACAATACTATGCGTGGTCGCATTTGGATTGATTTTCCCCCAGTATTTTCTTATCTTTCTGTCTCATCTGTGTGTTTCGTAAACTACTGATATCTCGGCACGGTTTGCTCTGTCCATAATAAACACAGGTATACATAATACAACTGTCCGACCACATCAACCGACTCGAAGGGGGAGATGGACAAGAAAGGCGGGAAAAAAATACACACATATCACTGTATATGTGCCGAAAGTTGAATGAACCGATAGACACCAATAAAATCTGCTGTCCTTAACAAAATGTTTTTAATTTGATTTGTGGGAGGCTTTTCAACACCTGTCGTAATTACAATAAACATTAACGTTAAACCAGTGATATTGATGGGCATTATGCAAATTACGTTAAAGCGATTGGGTTAACATATCACCGTTCAAAAAGCGGGGCCTACGTGTGTTCGAACTAAAGTGTGCTCACTCCAGATTAATATGGAAATAGTCCCTAAAATCAAGCTCACCGTTCACTGGTTTCTGTACCAGTATTAAAAGGACGATCGATTGCGCAGATTTGACAATTTTCGTCTGCCGAGTGTAACAGTAATATTGAAAGAGAGAAAGCAACAGAATAGCCTAAGCAAATTAAAACAGGAACCCGAACGATTGACCGTCATTAAACGTGCCCAAAATACAAACTGTTTAATTTCTTGCTCTCTTCTTGCACTGGAGAGCTTTTTAAAGCGAATCAATAGTTTGAAAAGCTAAAACAAACCCGACTGGTGTACTATACAGCAGTCGAAAGTCAACTGAGCGGCGTGGATTCAGCTCACGGGTGGATTTTTCCCACAATCCATCATTGGGAGCTGTCAGCACATCCCTGCTATGTGTATGTCGTGAGTTTTCTTATCTCTACATTTACACATACCACGTGTTAGTCCGAGCTCAGACACTGTATGTTGTTTTAAGTGGCGCGAGCGCTGGGAAAATTGAAGCGACTATGGGGTGTAAATTGAATCACGTTTATGCATCGTGTTATTTCACTTCTCACTGCAGCGTTGAAGCATTTCAATGTTTGTGTATTTATTCGCCATGGCACTCGACAAGGGGGAAAAAATTCTTGTCTCCAGTCTCCCAAGTTCCTGTCGTCTGCGCGCTATCACTCACAACAGACGAGAATATGTTCCTTTAGTATGATCACACACACATATATGTAACGACATTTCCAACGACCAAAAATACATCCAGGAACAATAAAAATCCCTTCTGCGCGCTCGTGTAGTTCATGGGTAGCAACTGTTTTTTTCGCCTCCAGCAAAACTCATTACTCGACGGCTCCAGACGCATGTTTTACTCCCGCCAATGCGTACAACGTCAAGGCGCAAAAAAACTCGTATATTTCCGTTTCACTTGGCGTAAAATCCAACCCTGCAATCATAACTGTCGGATTATCGCGACTGAGGGGTCTCGATGCATCAACAAGCTGTAAAAATCGACGTAGTAAAAAAACTTGATAGGCCGAAAACGTGATACACGCGAGCAACCGTGTTTTTTTTCTATACTGTGCATTGAAATTTACGGAAAAGCTCAGAATCTGGGGAAAAGTTGTTGACAGTCTTCTGGGGTACCAGCAAATCCGAAATTTTGCTTCGAAGACTCAGAATTTCCGGTTATAGGGTATGGTTCTCCGGCGAGTGAAATACACCAGGGGATTCCTCGCGACGTGCACTCGGTTGAAACTTCCCTGCCCCGCCATCTTGTCTGTGCAGTGTATTTCATCGCATCTTGTGCATTATGGTTAAACTCAGGGTCATCTGGGAGGCAAGATTCGGTTTCTTAAGAAAACAACCATACTATTAGCGAGTCTTGTACAACGAGGTGGGGCAGTGACTTGACGAAATCTGTCTGTTGTCAGCCCGTTCACTCAATGCTGTGCCCACTTGCCCTCCCTCCTCTAAGTAGAAACACAAACATCACAGAGTTCTGCAGTTCGTCCCCTGACAGGTTACAACGCATAACGGAACTGATGCAGAGATACTGTTATATCTCGCCAGTACAACTGGCATCAGGGCTCCTGAAAAAATAACATTACACATTACCCGGCTCGCGATAAATAAACTTCGATCGAGTTTTTTTTTTATCACAGACGCAAAGCAACCTTGGTGCTCTTTCACCAAGACAAATACGGAGACAGGTCAGTTTAGGATATTGGTGTTTGCTATGGTCCAACCTACGGTGTTAAAGTCGGCAACGGCAAGTTAAAAAACCCTTAAAAAGACTGAACCGAAAAACCAACTGTTTTGGAATCGTGATCTGGCAACTAAGTGTGTCACAATGCGAAGAAAAAGGTCAAAAATATGTACTTTTCGTTGCAAATTTGCGGGAAACTGTCACTCAGAGAAATGACGATTCTTTTGAAAAAGAACAGGTAGTACAAAGAACAGCGTGAGCCATTATGAATAATCAAAAATCTTTTAGAAGGATAATAGCTGTTACCTTTGGCAATATTTTCTCTTTTGTACTGTAAAACAAATTCATCTTTCTGTTCTATAAAACAATCACATTGTCTGATTCTTCTCACTAAAAGTACATTAACCTTGCTAGAAACATGTATTGTACAAATAATTCAATGTTATTGTTCACAATTGAATTCTAGTCTGTCTCGACTGATTTTCTGTCGTCAACAATAGCATACGAAATAACGCACAGGCTTTATTGACAAGTTTGACACATGACTATTCAACGTGACTTTGAGAGTAGCAATGGGAATTGTTGTTTTGCATACAGATCAGTAACGCTGGAAAATACGTGAAAAGGTACAGCTAACAGCGCTATGAAAACCTTATCTCTAGTCATGATAAAAGGCGATATTGTCATGGATTGCTTATAGAGGGCCAGTAGCCATAACTCTAAATGATTTTTTTCACTGTGTTTTTCGTTTTTAATTTCAACTACAGTTTCTTATCCTACCTCCCAAAAGCATGTTTAGATGTTGAGCTTGTCAACTCTGACTGTTCATTTTGTAGACTGCAATGTGTTATTGCTGATAAGTGAATACTGGTCCAGATAAGAATTCAAACGTAAACAATGACAGTACATTTTACACATATAGACGCTGTGTTGGTAATCTAAATAGTGGATGATTCAAAATAATTAGGGATAGAACAAGAAGTCACAATTGACATACAAAACAAAAACTGCCAAAAAATAATCAAAACTTACACCTACCGAGCATTTCATTTTTTAATTCAATATCGTTATCTTGTTCTCTGACCACACTTGAAAAGAGACCAAACAGCATGTTCAAAATTCAAGTATCAACCCTTGAACGTGATCTCGACAGAAAAAGACTTCAGATTTATCATCTAAGGCGATTTAGCGCCGAAACGACCACATCTCTAGGTTTTTATTGCTGTCGTAACTCTACAGCCAATTCGGTTACAACACTCGCTGTTCAGTTCTGCATGTCCTGAACGGGAGTATGTATACCTTCAGCGTGTCCCCTTTTTTCCCTTTTGAGCGAGAAAGACATCGGCAGTAACAACAATTTACGAGCATCTCAGGTTTACAGTTGAATTCCCGTGTACTTTAACGACCACTACCGACCAATTAAAAGAGATATTAGGAAGGATCATAAAAAAGAATAACTTTCATGCGCTGAAGGCTCGTTGCAATCCGGCGGTTTGGCAAGTGAATAGCGAGAGGGGAGGGAAAGCAGATAGCTTTGAAAATGAACCCTTTCAACTGAGTGTTAAATGTATATATGTGTATGTGTGTCAATTGCGCTATTGTGTATGACACTTGGCTCAGAGTCGAGTACACCTCCTCCAGGGAGACTATGAGCCGACCAAGTTGTGATAAACTATCGCCTTGGCACGACCCAATGGGATTAATTTAAATAGTCACGCTGATTATTTAATGAGGACATAATTAACTAATTAGAAAATGTTACTGGTCGATAATTGCCAGAATCAAATATATTAGCGAGAGCTCCATGCTGCGTCAAGCATCCTGATCCAAGCGACTAGCTATGTCAGTCGCCGAAACAAAAGCAGTCGATGGGTGTTTCTGTCAATGCCAGCCTCGTTATAACCTGTTTTGAACTAGAGAAATCACAAAAAACGCCCAAATGAAATTAACATTGACGAAAGTTGGGATATACTTACATTAAAGGGCCAGCAGCTGTAACGTTTGATTATTATTTCACTTTTTTCATTTTCTATGTCAAGTGCAAGTTCTTGTTCTAAAGAACGTTGGAACACCCACTATTGTTTGCATTTGAATTCTACCCGGGACTAAACTTCACTTCTCAACAGTAAAAATGCGGTCTATACATGTAGAGGCCGAGTTGACAAGCCGAATACTGTGTATGTCAACGTACTTTGAAGAGTAGAACTGTACTTGACATTTAAAACAAAAAAGTGAAAAAATAATCGAAAGTGACCCTTTAGCACACCTTTTGCATAGAAAATTCTTAATGAGTTAAACATTGCAAGGAAACTCTTCTTACGTTTTGTTTGGTTTTACAAAACCGGCAAAACAGGCGTTTCCCGTCCGACATTTACAATATCAAAGCTTTAATAGGGTGAACCAAGTTAGAGTAAATATCATGTGTCGAGGTGAAGCTGTATTTTCCTACTTTTCCTCTGATTGGCCGAGTACAAAATAAGAAACAAACACGCGCTTGGCTTGCACTTGTCCCGCAAGAAACACACTCCACAAAAAAACATACGCGCCAGCTTTTTTAATACTGAGTGATGCTCACTAGGCCAATGTCACGTACCCGTGAAATAGAAACCAGACATTTACTTGTTGCGGCTAGAAAACAAACAAGCTCATCGATAAACAGCTGCAAAAGTCACGTCATTAAGCCTACTAGGCCGCCATGTTTCTCCTGTGTGTAGACAACGTATTGACAAAACCAGTGAGGGAGAGTTCACCGAGACTACGTCAATGTTTAACGCCCACCAGTTCCCTACACTTGTATATTAATCTTTTCCAGCGTTGTCAATGACAGGAAAATACCAGCAACTTTCGAACGATGTGGTTTGACTTGTGCACGTTATGGGTTTTTATGAGAAAATGTGATTATATAATTATAATAATACGCAACCTCTATTTTCCATAAATCCCTGAACAGACAGTTATTTCAATACCGGACACGAACCATACGTTGACTGCGACACGTTTCGTTACATTGCTCGAGCTGAGCTGCAACATTATGTTAGCTATCACGGCATGCTAATAAACATCACGACATTTTATCACTGCATCCCGCAGTACAACAAACGTCATCAACATGGACAAAAGTGCCTTCACCAGTGAATCTTACATTAATTTGCATAATATTGGCTCCAATACTGTTCTGAACTAAATATTAATACACATTGAAGAAGAAAGAAAGAGAAGTCGTAAATTTTGGTGAAAGTGTGAAACGAAATAAGTTCCATTTCATAGCGTAGTTCTGCTAGTCGTGCAATCCCCTACACGTTTCAAGCGAACTGAAAAACCCCAATTAATATCGAAATAAACATTAGTTGGAATGTGAGGAAAGGAACAACCCACACACATCGCTGATTTTTATTGCCCATTTCATCGCCCCGAATGTGATATATTTGCCGAGATTGGCCCCAACTCCATTTGCTTAGTCGCACGATTTTCAGGGCTGTAAACGTGTTACCGGAGAATTTTTCTCGCTGAATTCCCTGGAGAGAGACGCCACCATCGTTGCGTCACCTCAAAAACGAAGACAAATATGCAGCCCTGGGCGAAGAATTGTAATATCTGAAAATGGGCCATATTATTCGTGCGAAGTGCCAGCCGTGGTAATTCGCTTGGCGTTGGCAGCGTTACTGGTCTGCGGCGCACGCGTATACAGATGCAATTTTTGTTAAAAACGGTTATCCTTTTAAGTCTGTAACGTGTCTAACTCTCGATCATTTTATTCTTGCGTGTGTTAGGTGGTGAGCAGTTCAGGGTACGGCCCCGCTCTTATTCTAATAAAGTGCAACCGGGTCGCTCAAACAAAGGAATACAGCAGATACATGGGGGTTATGGTCGTGCATAGGGTCGAACAGACAGACTTTTGACAGAGAAAAATGATTGTTTCTCGCCGCTTCGACAAATAAAAAAAGTCGCTGGTGATCGTTTGAGTCACCTCGAGTTACTATTTACATAAACGGAATAACTACGCGCCCGGGTACAAGGCAAGTCAAGTAAGTTAGCATAGATAAAGTGGATCGAGCTTGCCACCTTGACACATCACCAATCTCCATAGTTCGTTCATAGTTAGTTGCATTCATCATCGTGCGGCGCACTGGACCCCTTGCAGAAGTCCCTACGCCCCAGGTGTCTTTCATGTATCACTCCGCCGGGGGCTCTACAATCGCATGCGTAACTTGGAAAGCGCGAAATTGGTGCTTTGATAGCAATAGTGCGTAAAATCCACATTTTCTTGACCAATTTGTGAAATTTACAGAAGAAATTAAGACGTAATAAATTTGGTCAATTCAAATATCCAGACCGGATGCGTCGATTATTACACAATGAATTATATGATATGGCATATTCTATGTATTTTAGTATGTGTGTATGTATTTCAGTATGTATTTCAGTATGTATTTCAGTATGTATGTATGTATGTATGTATGTATGTATGTATGTATGTATGTATGTATGTATGTATCTTTGTGTCGCTTTATCTCAATTTATGTTTCTGCGTTTGTCCATTTATATCTGCGCAATTATTTTAGCAAAGACCGATGTTCAAAGATCGTAGTTCTTTCTACAACACTAGAAAGTCACAAATTCGTAAAGGCCATTACGGCAATGCAGTCATACATTGAAACCTTTTTTCATGTATTTCAAAATGATTTTTGCATCTACAGGTATCATGTTATTGCCTAACTCTTTTCCCTTCTATGTCCATGCATATGCAGGTCACACAGTGCAGTCGACTTTTCTAAGTTTAAAACACGCCGTGTGTTTTCCTACTTGTCGATAATGGATTGGACTCAGTGATATTGTACAACCCAGTCTGCAAGACACAGCGGGGAGCACCGTCACTGAAAGTCAAGCCATCGTATATCATCAAAATGGATGTGTATTTTGAAGCCTTAAAAGACAACAAATGCAGTTCCTTTCCCTTCTCTCTTCGCCCACGACAGATAAAATACTGTAACTGCTTTATTCAATCACACAAACAAAGGAAGGATATCTTTTTCCTGTCCCGTCTTCCTATAGCGGGTTATGAAAATAATTAGGGTTCTTGTGATATTAAACTCCGTGTAAATTTCAGCGTCATAGCGGGACGGTTCTAAAAAGAGCAATACAATCTCTCGTGTTTGACTGCATCTAAACTGCTTCTTTGTACAGACTGAAGATAAAATTCACAGGGCATTTGGCTGCTTGTGAGAATGACTTGCCGTTCTAATTCTCAGTCGGAGGCGCATGGTTGGCTTGTCCGGACCAACAGGCTCTCGGCGTTGTTTACTCTGGTCGATATCCCCGATGGTTTAAAATCTGAAGTGTTGAAAACGTGCGAAGAAATGACCATAATAATTGCATCAATTTATCACCTCACGGCTCTCACTGCGCAGTCTCTGTCATTCGGAGGGCAAGCCTACAGATGACGGTTCGGGCCGGCGATTAATGTCGGCATCCGGAGCGCTCGCCATTGTCACTCAACATCCGGGAGCTCAGCCGCTCAAAACTTTGACCAATCACGGCAACCCTTGCACATGGAGCGCGACAGCGACAATAAATCTTAATCAAAGTTGCGTGACGTCACAAAATTATGGAAATGGATTTTTTGGGGCGTTAAAGAGAAATCAGACACGGGTCGAGATTGATCAATCGCCCGAAGTCATGGCAACGTTTCAGATTCTGATAGATATATCAGAATGATATATGGAGCCAATCATTTTGGCGAGAAATGGGCGATATTTTGACAGGCCGCTAATGACGCAGCATGTCCATCGTTGTGATGCTGACTAATTACCGAGTACTTTCTTAAACGATTTTGGAAATTGCAAAGCCAAATAGCAATTTGATACCGGCCTAATTTTGCCATACGTCAGATCTCGACTCACCAACCTGCCGTGTGATTGATAAAGTCAATTAAAAGGGGACCTGGCATCGGCCTTAATCTGAAAACCCTCCGTGTTAAAGTGATTCCGGTAAATAACCTTTAAAATATGGCAACGGTAGCTTTGATTATGACCAGTCGACACGTTTGGAACACCTTATTCTCCAGGCAAAATTAGCACATCATTTTCAACTCCAGTTGGAGCGAGGTATTTTCGTCAGTGCTGCACCGCGATTTCATTTACGAGCTTCATATATTCAAGTTATAGAAACTTCAGACGGGCCATTACGATTTTTTGCCCAGGGGCAATAAAGGTTGGCAGAGTTTGGGTCGCTACCTTACAACTGGGAATATTACTAAGCCTGTGATTCTCGGGAAAAGAAAATGAAGCAATCACATGAAAGCTGGTTAGTAATATATACCTGTGAAACAAAGACTGGGTTATGGTTTTTTTATTGGATAATAGGTATTGACAACGTATTTGAGTTAGGAAGTAAAAAAGACGAGGTGTTAAGTTTGTGTGATTGGCTCTTTGAATTCGCCTCGTGGCGAGCGGGTCGCGTCAAACGGGGTTGCTCAAACAGTCACGGTAAACATATTTGATTTCCCGCGACAGACCAGGGTCTTCAGTCAAACTTTCGGGTAACAACCGGAGCATCGCAATTTCTACGTCATGGAGTGGGGATACCATGGAGTTCACGAATTGATGGCCCTGTTTGCTATTGTCTGAGAATCATAAGAGGGGCTTTGCGCGGGTATCCAGCATACGGTCTGCTCCCCGTATGACAGACGATGCAGATACGAATGCCAGGGGTGATTGATGCTTGGACATCGCGTTGCCCAGAAACCGACCGGGAAGCATGTGAGCACAAAACCAGTAACGCAATGTAAAATCCCGGAAACTCCGGGCCGAGGCATCATCTCTGCCCTCCCAACGCCCGTTGGCTAGGTTGGTTTGATGATGGAAAAAGCGGATTTTATAGGGATTTTATGAATGTAAATTAAACTAACAATACGGAATAAGTTGAGTAATCATATGTTAACCCCGTCAAAACTCCCGGGAAACACAACGACCAGTCGTTAGCCATTGTCGTAAACTTCGATTTTGCTGTTGATTTCACGCAAATTGTACATTTCAGCGACGCTGTTAATTTAACTTAACCGTTTCATTCAGTGAACACTTAATTCCTGAAGGTTATGTTGTCAGCCAAGCACGTCCGTGTGGTTGTATGCAATCCCTGGGGGATGGAGCAGGGAATCGAATAAGACAAAAAAAAAAGTTCACTTCAACTTGTCGGCTGCTTGCCAGGGCCAAGCATTGTTACCAATAGCTTTGTGTTAAAAAGTGTGTCGATTTCAGCTGGAGTCTCGTTTGGCTTTTTTTCTTCTTAGCGTTTATTAATGACAAAGGACCTGATTCCTGACAAAAACCAATAAACGAATGACTAAAATGCAACATGCTGAAGGGTTCAGAAAGTGTCATTAATCTTTCGCCTATCTGCTGATCAAATGTTGGATTTGACAAAACTGATTCTGCCGCTCCTGGTAGTTTTCACTGTCAGGGACCCCAGGGCGCTTGAATTGATCGTTCAAAAAATATCGCTCTACTTAACTGTGACAAAAAACGTTGAAAATATAATAATACAGTAGAGTGTGTTTTTTTTCCAAGCAAAGTCATTTAGATTGTTGCATTTATTACGAAATGTGCAGTATTTGGTGAGCACGTTCAGTTACGCAGGTCTGACACTTTTGCTTGAAACAAAACTAATACATCTTATCTTTCATAGCTTAGATATATTGCGTGATGATGCGGTCTGTTTATGTTAACCATTAATAACTTTTACATCACTTGCACACTTTCCACCGGTTACCTTTCCCCCTAACGTCTAATCACGGAAAAGCATCTGACGGTAGATAAGTATTTCCCATCACAAAACAATATGAACAACCCACCCAACCCTGCATCCTGGTACTTGCACTTTGACCCGACAAAGAAAAAAAACATTGGATGCCACAGCGACCATGTTAGACTAGAATTTTTTTCTACAATTTCCAGCGTACATCTTCCCAAGTAATTCATCGTGGCCACCAGAAAACGAAACCCGACTCCAACCAAATAACATCCGGAAATTGCGAATCCATGGTCACCTGGTCGAGATGACCTTTGAACCCAGCACAAATATATACAAAGAGGCAGAGGGACTGCCAGGTGACCAATGCTGCAAATGTACGTTCTCTGTGACATGCGCACTTACAATGATCCATCCAAAAACCGCAAGTTTTGTAGTTTCCTGTGGTATTGCAAAAACCCATGGACACTTTCAAAAAGCTATTTGCATCTCTGTTTTACCTCACATTGAACCTGTCGGTCAACTCGGCTTGTCCTTTCGGGTCACTGTGACGTATTTTTGGAAACCATAAAAAAGTATGGTTGAATCCGGTGGAATCTGGTACCAGAACGACAACATGCGACCTTGGTCGGTGTCGTCGTGATGAGTTAAACAGCGCTTGAACCTTTCAAAAGCGTTGGCCATTTGATTTTATATATTTTTTTCACAGTTGACCTGTCGTCGGCCCACGTACGTATGCAAGCACCGAACGGCAACACTCACAACTCAATACGTTTGATTGAGGACGCCTAAACGTCAGCGCCATAAAAGATCTGGAGGAATTAACCCGTACCGTCGGGCGATGGGTCATGCCTTGATTGTCATTTCTAATTCACTGGGAATAAAGAAGAGCTGTTTATCAATATAATTGAGACATTGGCGCGGCTTTTTAATTATTGCCACGTTGCATTCTGCTGTAGACAGCCATGATGAAGTACCCCTACCAACTATTCAATGGTCTCGCCAGTCTGCTCATGAGAGTCGAACACAAAAGACATAGGCCCGGCAGCGACGGAAGACGCCCAAGTAACCCAAGACTGGGGTCGGGGAGATGACACACCATATTTTCACCTGGCATTTGCACTGTCAGACGACAAAGGGCCGTTTGGGGTGATTTATACCGGTATGACAGGTGTTAGGAGGACCTCGCACGTGAAGGTACCCCCTGTTCTTAAAGTCTAAAGCAGACACTGCTCTCGGTCGAAGAAAATAAATGTAGGCAGGTTCGGAAAGAATACAGCAACTCAAAGCCTACAGGGACTTTTTAACCTCCTATAGAAGTTGTCACCCCCACTCGCTGGTACCTGCAATCTCAATGCAATAAAATATGACACTTCATAATTCAATAACAATTCAAGAAAATTCTCTGCGAAGCGTTTGATTAACTTTTTGTCGGCTGCGATTCCGAATAAAAAACTCTCCGCTGCATTGTTGTCCGAGGGCACTTTCGGCCCTGTCAGATATCGACTTTGCCAAGACTAAAGCCCAGGGAAACGTCAATGGATAAAAAGAAGGCGCGGCAAAACGCAAAGGAGTGAGCGGCAAAGCCGACGCCTGACCCAGCTGACACGGAGTCGCAATAGAATTGTTAAACTCGAGTACATACTATCGAACCCGTGTTTCTCTTTCTAACCTTTGCTTTCAAAGTGTGCACACAGTCCGTTTGTTGGTATTCTTCGCTCCTGGATGGGTATTAGGCTTCTCACAGATAGTTTATTACGCCGACTGCACATGCCCAAAAGGATAGACCACAATCAAATACCTCGAACAATGCTGCGCCGGCTCGGCGTTTCTTGCCGCTCCACTCGCACGGAAAAGTATCGGGGAGCAACATGCAACCAGCTTAAGGCGCAGAAAGGGCCTGCTAAATGGCTACTTTTTTGATTGAACAAAATGAATGCACGAGGGGCTGCGAGAGGTGCGTGTCTATTCATGGCTCCCCCACTCAGGAACGGTTATTGCCCAGCCCCGTTTGTTACACACAAAAAAGATGGCCGACTCGAGTGAAGAATTTTATTTTTACACCACAAGCCCGCTGGAGGAGAATGTCGCCGCCATATTCCTTTTGCCGAAAGTGTGCATCTATAGACGTGATTTCCCAGGAGTGATGGTCTCACTGAGGTTATCATATTTTGAGGGGTTGAAATCTAGCAAGGATATCCGAAAAAAATCATGGATTTTCTTTCTATTTGTTCACGCTGCCTTGACAACGCAAAAGAGCAACAAGAAGATCCCCAATCCACGATAAGCTTTTATTGGCATTGTTCAAAGATTACCTTGTTCAACTCTAAGCAATTTCTCAATTAATCTGTCCTGTTAATGTACTGCTAGGTATTTGATTTGAATGAATATCCCACCGCCTATGTGAGCTCCAGACATGGCCAACGGAACAGCAGCCTGGAAGCGCGCCACACCATTGCTCCATGGTCTTTACCCAAACCAGTTTGACATTCGCCAGAGAATAAGACTAGGAATCAAAGGAAGAGGACACGCCGTACTGGCGGCCTTTCACTTCAGTCACACGGCAATTCCCCTGTCTCCTGGTCTCCACACTCGCAAACCGCCATCAGCAGCTTCTTTGAGAGTCGGCTAGGGAGCTGAAAGTGGCAATGATCAAGTACACACGTCAGGGCTCTTGTTCCTAATTTCTTGTTTGAAACCGACAATTTAGAGCAGTTTATAGGCATCTTTGGAAAATAGACGGTGTCTTGTGTGACATTTACACAAAGTAGCTGCAGTGACAGGCGACTCCTGTATGACCTTGCCGAGTGAACCAGGAACAAGCCATAAAATATTTGTGACAATCGTACTCATAAAAAAGGACCCAGAAATGTGAACGGGCAAAACTTTTTTTGGCACTTCGACACCTACGCTTCGGTTGGAAAACAGAGATAACGAACAAAACAGGCCGCGTTTTCTCGACATTATTAATAATTGCTTCGGAGCGAGAGGTATATCAGTACCGTCTCTGTAATCATTCAAAGACCCTATTTTTCGTGTGTGTGTGTGTGTGTGTGTTTTTTTCAAATGGTCGTATCCAGTCGTTCTTAGAGATGCTAGAACCGGTTTGGACAAAGGCAAAGCAAAAGAAAAGCCAGCCGAGAAATCAACATGCTGATATGCATCATTGACTGTGTACCCGCGCACAGTTTGCTCTCTCAATTGAAAAATCCCACCGAATTGGCCGAGAGGACCGGGGCTCGTAATATTGTCCACGCCCGACAGGTGCAGGGAATTTTTGCATTCTCGTTTTGTATGGGGGTAAAATGGAGAGGCAAAACAAACCGTTGGTCTATTGTAGCCACTGAAAGAGCCACAACTATAACATCAATCCATCATTTTCAACCTCAATTGTCTTGGCCTACGAAATCAACAACTCTACAATTGTCTGTTTCTTAGATATGCGCTGGGCGAATATCTTTCAACGGATTCTCAAATACTGGAGTCAAAAAAACAGGAGTGAAGTTGGATTGTAAGTGCCAAATTTTACCATTGGAATGGCGAGTCTTTCCAACGAAATCGAGGTTCCTTTTTTACTCAGTTTAACCAGTCACTGGGGTGTTGCGACAACCAAAGAATTCGTTGAGACACCTCCAGATCCCCTTCCGCTGATTCCTAATATCGTATCCTTGGTGAGACGCACGTGGCTTGTTTTTAATTTCCAGGGCCCTATGTTTGTTGACACATTAAAACAAATAAAATGTTTCGCTTAACTGTGATGCAAATTGTATTTATTTTAACCCATATAGAGCACAGTTTTGATCGGCCTTAACAATGGAAGCTACCGAACGAGCAGAATAACAATCGGTATCGCACCTGACCGGTCCGTTTTCCATCAATGCTTGAAGAGTGAAATGTACACGTCAACGCCCGTGTTATGTGTCTCCCTGGCTGGTCAAGTGGACAACACCGTGCTATAATTCTTCGCGAGATAAAAGTTGTGGGTAAAGCTTGCAGAGAGAAATCCCGTGCTGGGAAATGCGTAGGCCACTGGGAAAGCTAAGCCAACACGCTCGTAAACCGTCTAATATTACAAAAAATGATTTCTCTGATATAAAGGTTTGTTCCGATTTACAGAAAACTCGTCATTATTGGATATTTCTTCCGAAATCGTAGACGATACTTGCGTTCCATGTGCACACTATATTCGGAAATGGTGATGATATGATCATCTTTTCACAGCCCGTGTTGCTAGTCACTGTGGATTCAAGGTCCTGATTTACAGCCCCTATCGATCGACATGTTTCGATTTCACTTTCTTGCTGATATCGACAGCACACACAGACAGAGAGACAGACAGAGAGACAGACTGACTGACTGACCGACTGAGCGAATCTGATGCTGGGAATGCGCATAGCGCGGAAAACGATATGATGAACAAAAGTTTGGAGAAACAGAATATGTCACTAGTATCGTATCGTCGCTTAAGCTAGCTCCCCAAACAGAAGGAAACCAGTGTCGCCCCATCTCACATCAGCAACCCAGTAGGAGTTGATTCCAAGGAATCGACACGGCACAGAACGGCGGGACGGACAGAGCAAATCCCATAATTACACTTTTGTTCCAGCATGCAATCCAATGTTTCAATTTCGCCCGGAGCCCTTTCATCCATTGTCATCTATATGACATGAAATACCGACAAAAACATTTATTTGTCTTCTAAATACTCCAATAACACCGTCTTTGGCAGCAAACCATTTTCCTGATGTATATTTGCAGTTGTACTTCGATCTCAGCCCTTTCTGAAGTACACTTACTGTATCACATTTACTGTAAACTTTCATTTTTATGTCGTTTTCCGTGCAATTTGCTCCATCATAAGGAGATAGCCAGCTAAAGTATGATTAATAAATATTAACGTGTTACTTTAGAAAACACAGAGTATGACTTCCCCTAGAAGGGTAATAGTCTGAAATTTAGGGCGTGTGTTTCAGCCAGTGCAACACCTATACTTGTTTTGCCCACATTAATCTCCCGGAATTGCGCCACATAAATTAGAAAACAGAAGCCCCGAATCTTACGTTGCATTTCATGCGTATCGTATTGTGAGCCCTGCGCTAGTCCGTGACATATGGCTTATCGACTACCGTATGCCAAGTCGGTGTTTCGATGCTGGTGCGGGCCGTCTTTCCCCTTAAGCGCTACATGAAATGCTCCAAAGGAAGAAAAAAGAAAATTCGCGAAACCAAAAAAATAAATAAACCAACTAGTCGTTGAACTGTCTGACTGCCATGGATAATTCAGACGCTGGGGGTGGGGGGGGTGGGGGGGGGGTTATTGGCCAGACACTGATCCCGTCAGAATGAGAGTATCTTGCGTGGCTGTATTTCAAACACAAAGAGGAGAAGGGAAAAGTGCATCGACACAGATGTGCTAAGAGTCGTGTTAAAAGCGATGAAGATTAATGTTGAAAAAATGAATTAGCCGTCATCACAAAACTGTGAGAGCGCCCAGACCCCAAACCGAATATCCGTAACGAGATTTATTCGTATTGTGGACGCACGGTCCACAGAATACCAGCCCTCAAAGGTCTGGCTTTTATCCTTGCTGGGTTTTTCAAAAACCTCACATCAAGACATTTCCCTTGAAAAGTCATGTATTTGAGCATTCTTCTTTTGCACAGGAAAGTGTGATACGTTAGTCTTATCACGAAACCCCGAGAAAATGAAAACGTGCATCAGCATACACACCTATAAGCAGTCATATACATACAGACACACAGAGAGACACAGAGATACACAAATTCAGGGAGAGCCAAATTAATTCAGACAGCAAAAACCCCGGATTACCGTTCGATTATGAATTCAAACTATTCGTTGATCTTTAGACATTGCTTTATTGAGACAATATTGTTTTTAAATCTGCTCTCATATCAGAGTTCGGAATGAAATATCGAGTTGTGATGCAGTCGTTAGGGACAGCATCATTTCGGTACACGTAACTTCGCGACGCACTCTGAGTGGTATGGCGATAACTCTGTAGCCTGCATGGGATCCCGTTCGAACAACAAAATTACACAAGGGCCCGACAATAAACATGTTGAGATCATTTTCATCCGAAAATAAAGGAGCACTGACACGTCCACGTTATGTCATTTACCGGGCGAAACGAACACGGGCTTTGGAATGTGTGCCGTCAAAAGGAGTTTGTGGCTGTGTTTTTTCGGTGAATGGGAAACCGATCAGAAAGTCGTCGTTTTAGATGAACTGTGTCAAGAGAGCATTGTGTTGCCACACGCCACTTATCACCATCCCGTCCCGTCGCTGTCCTTACCACAACGCAACCTCCCTCCCCAATTCCCCCCAAAAATCTGATTATCATTTTCCAGTTGTACATTTCACACGGTTTTTTTATCATTCCCTATAACCGACAAAAGCTTTTACGAACACAGCGCAAGGAAATACTCTCTCTTCGTGTAGGTACAGGATGGAAAATCGACAGGCGATGGGACAGTACCGAAATGATGTTGACATTTTGGGACCAGCCTATATTTTGCTTTTTTATCACCCAAAGAAAAACACTGCACTGCGTCACTTCAAAGTGAAATATGTCGATTTCACCGATGAAATGTACATACCGCGACTTTGTTGTCCCCAGAAAACGTTTTATATATAAAAAGGATTTTTATAATTTGGAAACAAAGGCGTCAATTACACACGATCTATTTTATAATTACTAACGCCGAGTTAGTCTTTCAGTCGGTTAAAATCAAACTCACAAAGACCCTGGTCTAGATATGCTAACTTTGTCACTGTTGCATGCATTTGAGTGCAGCGGTCCGTGTATACGTGGATTGTTGGTTCTCTCTGGATGTTTCTATGGTAGACTATGCAGATGTTATCCACGTTAAAGTGAAATTTCAGGGTCTTTTCTTAGGCGCTCACAAGATCTACTGGTCTGGAATAAATGAAGTGGGGGAGAGCACAGTGGACTGAGTTGCTTCAGTGGAGCTCCGACGTGAATGGGCCCGGCTTGGCAATGGGCATTTGCTGCGCAGCAAGGCTTTGTGTTGTGTGCAATCAGCAACGGGGTAACCATTGCAATCAAATTGAGCATACCTTTTTGTAAGGTCCCACGGAAATTCAATAAAACCGAGAACTGCAAGAGTTACTTACGCTATAGTTTAAAATGGGAATGAAAAGCTCCACACAATACGTGGTCATCCTAATCTCGCCGATAAATGGAACCATACAAATGTTCACTTTCTCTGACGAGGAAGAGAACACCGTACCAAAAAATGCAATGGGCGGTAAAGGAAGGGTCGTGACGAGAAACCGTCTCGCGGTGAAAAGAAAAAAATCATCATTATTTTTTATGAATTATGACTTTTCAAAAAAGTCGCGGTGGTATGACATATGTGATTAGACACAAGAAAAGGTTCAAAAAATATCGTGTCCTTGAGATGGGGATATTAAGTGGCCTAAGAAATGCAGAAACGTCTTCTGCCTACTTGAAGGTGGCCAGGGTAGCTTTCGAGACGTGGGACATTCTTGAGTTACTCTGATAGGGGAAATTGAATTAATTGAGGAAATTCTGAGAGTCAGCGACAAGGAGGGTGGCAAAGGAAAGGGGACAGACGTGGGCTGACACGGGTAATTCATTGGGGATACCAGGATGTTGAACCTGTTGCTGACAAATTGCACTCGCAGAGACGACCTCACACGACATTCCCAGTGTCTCCTATTTTCACAGAAAACAAAATTGAATCTAAGACGCTCCATCTTCGAATTCACCTAAACGCTAATTTGCATGCACGAGTCTTCCACATTCAATTAAAAAAAACAACAACAGACAATATTCAACAAGCAAATGTTTTAATGTTTAGAGGTGGCCGCTGAATCGAGCTTCGGCAGATACAAGACCGAAAACTTGTCGCCTGCCGATAGATTAGAAATTTTTAACTTCAGTTTCACCCTGAAACGGTGGAGCAGGGAACATGAAGGTCAAAGGTTATGACCTTTGCTACTTGTAACCCCGCACAGGGGAAGGTTTGATGTTGCCTTGGTTGGACGCGCGTAAGAAAATCGCCGCCGGCTTCGGCTGTTATCGAAATACATCAGCTCACTGACAGAATTGTGTGTACTCCACTACAAAGACTTTCGTGGTCCCTAATCTCTGCTGTTTTTGTCAATTTTTCATTCATTTTTAAGCATCGCGAAAGACTGGAAAATAAACAGGAACGTCTCAAAACTGAGAAAAATTCCGAAATCGTTATGGTGTATCATATTTAGGTTATTAAAATAGCGGTTTAAGCAAAAAATAAAAATAAAATAAAACTCACGAAAGAATGAGGAAAAACAATGAGATTACTATTTCGGTATTAGAGGACCACAAAATATTGATGCACAGCGCTCTTTTTTGCCTTCCTCTCAAATTAAATTGACACCAAGCAAATTATACATTTTAGACACAAATACAAGAACATCTGAGAAAAAAACACGTGACTTAAGAACAACGCGACAAAAAAGCAGGGGCGTAGGGCGACGGAATAATGAGACGGGGAGAGAAAAAAAAAACATTGTAAAGGCAGTGTGGATCTGAGAAACAATGAATACCAGTACGGATTGCACAAAGATGGACCTTGTCTCGGTACACAACAACATCATATAAAGAGACTGAGAAAGTATATTAAACGGTGATGTATAGAAACGTGAGACATTTGAAACCCAGAAAGATGAATGAGGTGGAATGTGATAGAACAGAAGACAATAGTGCCTGCCCTGGACATACACGCTTACAGAAAAACAGGGAACATTTACAACTAAACAGTCCCGCCAAAATTCGAACGTCCAAAGTCGTGTTTTTGTTCTCTTGAAAAGAATGAGTTTCCATCGATCCCTTTCTTGGACAAAAATATCCTTGTTTCTTCAATGGACAGATTCATCTAGCTTTTTATAGACGGACTAAATGTATTTTAGATTCCTGGGTGTGTATACAATTGAAAGGGCTGTAGCAGAACTTGTGTTCGAAAGCGATGCTGTTTTTAAAATAGTTGTTGATTTTTGACCAACAGACAGATATGTTAATTTAAGAAATTGTTTGTACACGCCTA
The DNA here is from genome assembly GCF_041260155.1 of Ptychodera flava. Taxonomy (NCBI): domain Eukaryota; kingdom Metazoa; phylum Hemichordata; class Enteropneusta; family Ptychoderidae; genus Ptychodera; species Ptychodera flava. Next base: position 11,838,035 of record NC_091932.1, on the reverse strand, counting down.
GGTTTTGAGACGGTTTGACTATACATCGATTCGATCATTGCAAGCGACCATAACAATACATTGTAGTTTTGAAATTGCGTTTCTCTCGTGTAAGTTGAGAGACCGAGCGATTCACAACTGCGTCCCCCTTCTGATCGTGTTTTCGTTCGCCATTCTAAATCGCTTCATTTGTTTTAGAGAAAGGGAAATGTCCGAAGTTACGCGAACGGCTAAAAGCACGTTTATACAATCGATACTGAAACAAAACAAACGAATTTTGCGGTCTTTGTGATGTCCCGGTGTTGCAGACAAATGTTTAATATCGACCGGCGGAAAAAACAGACCACCTATGTCTACTCGCTGCGGCCCACTCCTGTAAGAAACGGCATTATATATATATGTACTAGGAAAAGTAAAGAAGTTGTCTGCGGTTTGTCTACCGACCTTCTGAGCACACCTCCGAGCAGGGACGCGTTGAGACATTCAGGGGGCGAAAGACGGCGCTGAACTTCAGCAACAGTGACCTTATACTTTGAAGTTGAACTTAGCAGGGAAAGGCGACCAGGAACAGAGCAGAACACATCGGTTGGTGACGCCAAACCAGACACCAGACCGTCTTTGCTGTTGTCGTTCTTCGGCCTAATGCCGGCTATGAAGGGAAAAGGAATAGAAATGATGTTATTAAGTTAAAGTGATACACACCCAATTTATCAGAAATTGGTTTAATTTTTATGCGTGTGGAAGAGCAATGGATGAACCACCTATGTGATTAATTGTATCCAATATTGAAGACATTTCTTATTGGATAAAATAGAGTATTTAAAAAACAGTGAGGCCAGTGTGCTTTTGAAAAAGTGTGTTGGGTTTAAAATTAATAATATTGGCTCACTCTGTCTACCGAAATAATTGCCTGGGAAAATAGAATTATTCTACGAAATATTTGGAGGCATTTTTAGGAAACTGATATTGAAATTTGAAGAAAATGATCGCAGGAGGTTGAAATAGACATCAGTTGATTTCAAAAATGAGTGAAGCCGTATATATTGTCATGTTTCGGCTACCCAGTCCTCTCGGCGAAATCGACTAGCTTTTTCTTTCTGCGGAAATTGCGCTATTCTCTCTCTATAAATAAACGAAAATTCCACAAAACATGGGGAAAGCTGGTTGAGCTTATGGAGAACCGGGAAACTGTAGTTTGGTGTATTTTATGGAGTAATTTAACACCGTATTGTTGAGATTACGGCTCGCAAAATATGAATTCTAAACAGTCGCACCTAACATGTGGCCGATTCAGAATAAATATGTGCATTTTTTGCTGGACAGACAGCCTCATATTTGTTCTAATAGTGCTTTCCTCTCCGACGGGAGTTATGACTACCCCAAACACGAATCGAAAACAAATGAATTGTCTAATCGTAAAAGACTTGCTCTAGTTCAAGTTTTGATTGCTTTTGAAATCCTACCATCATATATGACTTATCGTTTTGTTTGACTTTCAATTTTTAATACGATCATCACAGGTTTCGGTTTTCACACGCGTATGTGACACCATTAGCTTCCTTAAAAGAAGCGACCTATTACGATGTTTATCGCTGGAATTTTAAAAGTTGTATTCAATTTTCAGGGCGAAACAAATAAAAGATAAAAATCATGCATGGGGGATAAACCTTTGACCAAAAACCGAATGGTGTGTGCGTTCTCTTTAGGGTGCTATGCTACCTCTTCGTGACGACAAGGGCTTCTGCCGTGCTGGGGGATCTCTTCTGTGATTCGGGCGCTTTGGCCAGGGGCGTTCTTAAGGCCGACAAACAGTTCAAACTTTCTTAAATCAAAACCAATCCCCGGTTCTGCATCGTATGGTGATCTGCCCAGACCCTAATTCCTCAACGAACGCACGCAAACGATGAGCTCACAGAGCCCGACCGTCTTGTTAAATTGTATGTATTTGTGCTATAATTTACAGTACACACGCGATTCATCGCACACAGCATGGTAAATATAAAACACCCTCCGCCATTACTCTTGTCATTAATTCCGTCCGCCAGTCAGATTTCAAAATAAAAGTCAAGAAATCAACCGAAAACCTACAAATTTACCTGATCCTTTGCACTCCTTCCTCGGAAAATGTGGTGATTGACACAACTTGCGGTATTATATCAAAAATAAACACAAAAGTTGAAGAATATTTTAGATCGTGTACTGTTAACATCATATTTCCATTCAAAACGATTGCGGGACCCTAGTTTTATTTTTGACGGAAAGCGAATGCGACATCTTACACGCATTTTTGTTGAACTCCCTGAAATTCTCATATTAAATACCCACGGCAAGGAAGCTGAAAGCACGTGTAAACTCTGGTAAGTGTCGCACTAGTGTTTAAGTGTGACGTCATCCATCGCGACGATCCCCGTTAAGCTGGGCCAATATTTCAAGGACATACACCGTTATTTATTTTTAGTTCTAAAAAAATCGTTACTTAAGTCGGACAAGGCTTCGCCGAGAGAGTCTCGCTTTTCAGCGCGCGCGAACTTTGGCTGTGAACTTCCATCACACCGGCCGGGATGACGCCCGATCCAAATCTTTGGCAAACGTCTCAATTTCAATAAAAACACGGCTATTAAATTTTCAATTTCCAGTCACTCCCGTCCTCCGACTTATGAATTCGCCTTCTTGGATTTCTCCCAAAAGGAACGATCCATCATACCTCAGAAGAGAGCGTCCATTCGTCTTAGGTTTCCCTTCGTCGGCATCATCGCCTATTGCCCGAGCACGCACAGTCATGCATCGATCTAAGGCGCAAACACCGACACAATATTTTGCGAGGGCCCGACAACGTTTTCATGCCCCCCAAAAAGCATCAATTATCGACAATGAACATAAAAACTGATGGACCTATTATTTATATCTCTTTGGTAATAGTTGTTCAAAGCGATGATTTTAATAGTTTCATCTTAACTCACAATTTTGTTTAGTAACTCACATTTTTATTACCCAGATCTTACTCATAATACACACACTTAAAAGACAAGCTGACAGGGTATGCACAAAGGGGCACAACATTTTTACATCTCCTCTGAGAAAACCAAACGCTTCGTTTCCCTGGAAATTTGCATGCTACCGTGTATTTGCCAGGAAACTCTAGCTGTTAATACCAAGTGTACAGAGAGACAAAAACTACATCAGGGGTTTTTTCTTGTTTCTACAGTTTTTGTGTTATTGTGGGAAGCACTGCAGAGCGACCACTTCCGTGGCGCTGTTTGCGGAATGCAACCCTGGTTCTCGACAAAGAGAAACAAAAAAAGGCTCTCGGAAATGGCTGAGCATGAAGACCAAACCGAAATCACTCTATCGCTGTGAAGTGTTCCAATCATATATTGACAGGTGTGAAGCGAAGCACTAAGTCTTTCCCCCCGACTGTAGAAGCCGACAACAGCCGACTCTCGATAATGTCTTTGTTTAGGGGAGTGCTCTAAGTCAATAAAGATACACAAGATATTTGTTGTACGAGGATGCCCGGGTCGAAACTGCAGCCCCTGGAGTTATATCTTCCTACCGAGTGTACCGGCGATTTCCAAACTCCCTCCTAAAACGAGATTTTCCCAAGGAACCAACGGGTCCTCTTATTCCGTATCAAAAAGTGACAGAGTGAGGATTTTTTCAAAGAATCATTAATTTTGTAAGCCATATATCTTCCTATGAACAGAATTTAAAATATATACATATATATATATATATATATATATATATATATATATATATATATATATATACATATATATACACATAATCATAACTACATGTTTTTAAAAGTACACAAATGGACATTTACACACATGTACAGACATTTATAAATATATATATTTTTATATACATATATATATATATTTGTGATATATGTGTGATATTACATTACATATATATATATATATATATATATATATATATATATATATATATATATATATATAACAGCTCATACTATTACTTCAGACACGGCTAAGTACATATACTTTGTCTCTTGATTGACTCAGGCAATTCTCAACTTCGATTTTTCACATTAGGACCGGGATCTTGACAAAAGCGTGCCGTTCCAATCAAAAGCCGGGAAAGGACTCCCTAATGTAAGTCGGAATTAGTAGTGAGCGTACAGAAAAGGGGGGAAAATCAAGTCTCCATGGGCCGTGCAACATTTGCGTGAGATGTGCACCGCTGATACGTAACAAACAGTTTTCACATAGAGAGATGCTGGGTACATCTTGTCAACGCCGGAAATCAAAGAAGAAAAAAAAAAGATGTAGAAGCCGATAATGAAAAAAATAAGCAGGCAGTCAACTTCGGGGGAAATAAAATCAATTTTTCTGAGAGTGGTGAGAAACACAAGAGCACGTGGAAAAAAGGGGGGAGGGAAGCGATGGCGAGAGAGAGGCAGTATTTTCTCGAGCCATTAGCTGTGACATGAATAAAGCGTGTACAGAGAAATGGATAAAACGCATGGGTTTTTGCTTTGAGTGAACTAGTGAAAAAGAATCCGCGGAGCTCAACTTCAAAGGACTACCGATGCAACAGAGGCGAATTAAACGAACTGATCACAAAGATGACGATCCGGCACCCCGGAAAATGCGGACAGTGCGTGGCTTTCAAGTCACGGAGATAAAGAGAGGAAGAAAAAAAAAACCCAGAGCTATAACGAAGTGGCTTGTGTTGTTTTCGGCGATCTCAAATAAAGTGAAGACGCTCCTCAAGAATAACCTTCCTGATCGGCGACTTTTGTTTCTGCCGATGTCTCACTTTTGCGCGGTAAAACTAATCTGGTTTTGGCGAAATAAATTCGGAAATGAAAATATCATATAAACACACTTTCATTATTTCGATGACGGCCGACTTTTTTTTTGTCTTCGGCTCGGCTAAACCAGGTGCAAAGTGCGTTTTAATCAAGAAATTTGTCCAGCTCTTTGTTCTGATAAGCAACGACCAAATTTCGGTATCCTTTCATCCGTATAAGGTGCTAGGTCGGGTGCTCTCTCGTGTGATAAATCTCGTGTTAAGTTCTGGGGAGATTGCGAGATGCAACGACCACGCACTCGGCAATTTGAGATCGCAATCGCACGCAGAAATGAAATTTGGGTTGCCGATCTCGCCACCTTAGATTGTGATCTTGGAAGACGTGACACCAACAGGGGAGGGTTTTTTTCGGTACTTCCTCGACGTTTCAATGAAAAATTCATGACTTCCCCTTAAGGAGGGTATCGCACATCTCGAAATTCGCCTAACGGTTCGCGGTGTACGCATCTAGATAAAGTGTACATTAAGTTATCTCGACCGTTCGCTTGTCCTACGGCGGTTTTTAACAGTTTCCCCCACTTAAGAAAAACTTTTCTCAGAGGTAACGGATTACAAGCAGACAAGAATAAAACGAGATTGGTTGGATGAGTTCTGTAATCTGTCGGCTTCAAAAAGAGCCGACCAAGTTCTATTAGAAGATAAGATTTAGTATGGACATTAGCAGGTGAAAACGAAAGCAAATGATTAAGTAAATGCTATCGAAAATTGGGGATTACATCTGTATGGCCACAGAACATCTCCGCATTGGATGACGTTTATCTGGGTAAATTTTGATAAAAAGACTTATTTTTGATAAAACACCTAATTTGTGCTATTCGTAGCGTATCAGAGTATCTGCGTGTGGTAGATTAGTCACTTTCCCCCGCATTTACTGTGGCTAGAAACATGTCGTGCAATGAGTGAAACTTTGAAGTGAAAATGGCGGGAAAACTGGCAGACGACATTTGTTTTCGTTCTGATGTGCAAGGTTTCCGGGCACAGGTATCTGTCAAATGCTACAGCTGATGACTATGGGCAAAGTAAAGCGAACTGCACACAGGTGAAACTCCGCGGGTCCAAACGAATGGCTGACATAAATTTAACGCGCCGGGGCAGATATAAATCAACAGTTGCCATGGTTACGCCATGTCTCTCAATTTACAATTAATTACAATTTCATACACACTAAAACTTCATAAAAATATCGAAGTCTAGGCCAGTGAAGAGGGTCTTAACGATTGCGGGTTTCACGGTTTTAGATTTGCATTAAGATGCTTTCCTCGTTCAATTAAGAGTATTTCGCTTTAATATGTTCCAGGTTTTATCCAACGATGGATTTATCAACCCCTCGTCCGAGTAGAATTTCTTGCCAAAATTATGGCGAGGTACATCCATTGAATAGTGTCGTTCACTCGCTTAAAAACACATTCCGTTTGTTTTAAACTGACTTTCAATTCAATTTAATTTAAATTTTTGACTTTAACATTTCATAATCCATACATATTAAAGTCGAAGTTTGCTCGGATTTGTAGGTAAAAAGAAATGTGTGGTTGGATGCGACTGGGAAAATATCGCAGAGATTACGAATTTGAAAGGACCAGGCACGCGACAATCCGTTGCATCTGTTACACTAGATGATATCCTTGACAAAAATATAATCCACTTAGGTGTTTGTATTCTTCAACGATTTCGCCCAATAGTGACACAATAGCCCGATAGATAGCAACATTTTTATGACGAGACCCGTTTGGCTTCGTCAACACGCACACCGGCAACCTGGCGTTGGCCGACACGCACCCGCGCGCATGCGCAGGCGTGTCTGAAATATATTTATGGATGGGGGAAAATAATGCCAGCATGTTTATGACGAATTGTCCTATGGATGCAAAAGAATCACATTACATGAAAAACAAATAACAAATAGAAAAATAGAAATATCTAAAGCGTAATTCGTGCAGGGTGCTATAATGATGGCGTACGTCAAGAGCTAGGGTATTGTCATCAATACTCGATGAACTAATTATATGAGTGATTCGACTAATTTGTCTTATCGCTGTGTTTCTCGCTCACTTGCCTAGCGCACTTGGCAAATACAGAAAGCTTATATAAATCTGGAATACTTTTGGAGCTTCCGTCTGTACTGATCAAAACACCACTGTCAATTTTTTTCATGACTGGTTTATTGCTCGACAAAGATACAAGGACGGCAGTGAACGGAAATCCCACCAAAAAGGGTCAAATTTTTAAGGCACGGTTCTATGATAAGAATAAATAACGTAATCCCACTGGAAAATTTTATTTATGGCCAAAATGATTCTCTGAGAATGCTGGGAAATGTCTGTGTTTCTTTCGTTTTTCCCCGATAGCTTGATCCCCTTAGGGTACTAGTCACTCCCAAAGCTAGCTTGATAGCACTGCGTATAACTGTGCGACCATGATCGGGTGCACAAACACCTCCGTATTCAAATACCCCTGCTACCGATGGACCGGTCTCGCTCTCTGTGTGTTGTGAGCAAATGTTTAAAATGGCGATACCGTTACACGATTTCTCCCCTTAACTGTCAAAGCATGTACAAAAGACCGGTGGTGCATACACAGATTACTGCAAACATATGAATAAACATGTGAAATCTAAAACCTTTTGAAAATATTTGAGAGAGAGAGAGAAGAGAGAGAGAGAGAGAGAGAGAGAGAGAGAGAGAGAGAGAGAGAGAGAGAGAGAGAGAGAGAGAGAGAGAGAGAGAGAGAGGGACGGATTACAGAAGTGGAAAATAGCGAGGGAAATGGGGAGAATGGATAGAGATGGGTTAGGGACAGGGAATAGAGTTATAGCAAGAGATACACAGGGAGTGACACAAACTAGTGTCAAACGGATACGGCAAGGGGGGAGACTGCGGGATGTGAGCCTGGGAGCCGAGGGTTAGCGACATGGTAAGAATAATGTAAAGGCAAGGTAAATTGAGCCATTAGGCCAAAAGCGAGACATTTGGGTAGATCGTTTAAATTGTCGCGTGTGAGAACGGCTCACAAATCACCAGAATGTACGACAATCAGTGGACGTTAAGAGGCTCGAGTCCCCCCTAACACCTGTTACTAGGCAAGCCTTGCATTTGTTTTGTAACTTGTCAGATCACAATAGCCGAAGACGTTTTGCCTGCCAGCGAGTCCATGAAAAAACCATTACAACAAGTAGCCTATTATGCCGAGGACAAAAGCAATCGCACTGCCAAAAACACGCCAAATTTACTAGGAAAGAAAGAGACAGCAGAAAAACGGGGAAAACTCTCTGATCAAGACCATGACTTAGATTAGTCCGGGAGGCAATGAGAACGAGGCACGGGGCATGGCGTGCTTCGAGAGCGTGTACGGATAACGACACTGCCTTTGTGGAACAACTCAAATGACAAAACTGAAAGCTAAAAAAATGGGATCATAGAGGGACGGGCAAGCCTTCAAATATTGGCCCCAGGCTGTATTCATACACAAAGAAACAAAGCTTTGATCGTCTGCACGGGTCGATTTCGAAAAAAAATAAAATATCGAGCTTTGAAATTTGTGACGCCAAAGGAGTGGTTTTTTAGAGTAAAAACCAGGGAAATAAGAGAGATAATCAGTAAGGAAAACAACGTGCGGGATCGTCTGTCCTCCCGGGACTGGAGTCATCAGCCAAAATTGCTATCGTTGTCATGAGACCCGTTTAGTCATGTTGTCAGTTTTTGGGTGTTTTATCAACCTAAAACGTAATTAATTGAAGATCGTGAGAGAGAATAAGGTGTCACATTTTATGGCTGAATTTATAAGAATTGCTTCGACACGACACTTGGGTCCTCCGAGAGGTGTGTCATAATTTATCGTGAAAAATGGTGTTTTGGAGAAAGGGAACAGTAAAAGTGATGTGAGGGAGAGAGACGTAAAGCGCAGTTACGACTGACGCTGCCCGGCAAAGCACTGAAAACGGGATTAATTCCAGCCGACGGATGATAAAAATTGTAGTTTACACTTGGTCTAACCCCTGAAAATTGTCTTAAATCTCAAGCGGGCAAGGTGTTTGCTTTCTTACCGTTGCCCTGTCTGAATATTGGACCCGCATCTGACTACTATCGACAAATATTGTAATTCCACCTACACTATGCAACAGCGGTAAATACACAAGCGATTCAATGCCATGGCTGAGAATTTTTTTCCATCGGGGACAATTTTGTGGACATGAACTTATCGAAATACGTCAGCCTGATAAAGCAATCCATATTCAAATGAATTCCTAGAGAAATGTTGCAATATATAAAAAGGGATTGCCGCGTCAGTTTTGCACCCTTGAGAAGGAGATTCCAGGCAAGCTAGAAATGAACTTTTTTCGCCTTTGGCAGTTATCTACGAACGACAATCAATATTAATGATATTACCCTCGACAAATTACAAATATATATACAGAGCTATATTTAATGTTTTGCTAGTTTGACATATTATTTACTTTAGTCACCCAGACGCACAAAGCATTTTCCATGGAAATTTTTTTGACTTGTTCTATATCGAATGGAAAAAAAGAAAATTTGAAGGAGAAATTACATTTTTCATGAGTGTACCCTTTTTGCAGGTGACCTTCACGTCGACATTAACGTTTTGACGACTGTTTCCTAATGTAATTTTTACACGTTTTTCCAATTGTATGTTCAGCGAAAGTTCCAAGCTTGATCAATGAAACATCACACAATGTTTTCTAATATTTCAAATTTTACGTCTGTGGAAGGCAGTTTTTTCTGTACTCACAGAAACTTGAGTTTACCGTGACAGGATCAGTACAAGGATGTTATGCAAGGATATTTCACTATAACGTCTCTGATATGAACACGACACTTTCCAAAATTAAGAGCTTAGTAGGAAATGCTGAATTACTTGAAATAATAAAATATTAAACATTCATTTACTATATTCCTTTAAAAACACATCTTACGGAAGGGCTGATTATTTTTTGCTTTAAGTATTCTCAAGTATGCTCTATATTGTGTTTATTTTTCTGTGAGTCCCTTGCGCCACTTTGGCAAAATTCATTGTCTCTTTCAAGGTTGATATCCTTTAGACACACAGACACACCCACTCACAGACAAACACATACAGATTGACAGTCGCAAAGAATAATTATATATATATATACATACATATATATATATATATATATATATATATATATATATATATATATATAATATATATATATATATATATATATGTTTGTTTGTGTGTGTGCATTTGTTCATACATACATACATACATACATACATACATACATACATACATACATACATACATACATACATACATACATACATACATACATACATACATACATACATACATACATACATACATGTACACATCTTCGTTCAGTGTATAAAACTTTAGAAAAAAGTACATAAATCGATAAGATGTCTTCCTATATTTGTTTCAAGTAAAGTTAATATCCACATAAAAATTTGCTAAACGCGAGAATTTTTGTCGAAGAAAATTAGGTTTGAAAGGGGTCAACATTGAAGAGGCTAAGATCAAATTATCCGGTAAGTGTTACCACTTTATGTGGGATACGCGATCACACTTATAGAAAACTACTGATTGGTTGGGCCTATGACAGTTCAACCTTTGACCTCAAAACTCTTTTTTTTTCACTGTTCAGTTTTCTTAAACCCGATGCAGAGGCACGGCATTTCTTGCCGGAAAACCGCGAAGGGGGTTATAACAAACGTTTCAAGATTATATTTGTTTGGGGGAAAAAATCACGTCCATCGCATTGAAAATCTGTAACAAAGTTAAACATTTCCCCTTGTCGTGATTATTTTTGGCGGGCTTTTCATCATTGAACGACGACCTCCAAGGTCGCTGGATATCGATCTGAATGGGCTGTGAATAAAGCACAACAAAACACGTAAACAAGTATCAGCCGGGTTCTTGGTGGGCTAGTGATTTGGATTAATCGCGTCGCTGCTTCAGTCAAATCGGTTACATTAACAGCTTCAATAGAAGTATTTATGTAATGAATGGACCGGTGTGGTTTCTTAGAGACTGGGTTTTTTATTAATAACTAATTAATAAAAAGTTTCAATCCGGTAACAGAAGTGGATGGTCCTAAAGCCGTTTTCTGAATCTGGCGTGTAAAAAGGCACTATTAAATTCGTGGTGAATGGATCTAATACTGGGGCTTTTATGCAGCTATAGTGTTGGCTGGCGTTCGTTAGTCAAGCCTTTGTTAAATACCCTAGTAACAATGTCAGCCGCTCGGCGAGCTGAATTCCAGCATTAGCATGAAAAGGCGGCAAAACTTAAAGCGAGAAGCGTAGCTTAATCCGACAGCGGCCCATCGTCTGAAGTGCACCAGGAGGAGACCTTCTTATGCGCGGCATTTCTCAGAGTCCCCATGGCAGGAGGGTAGATGCTTTTGAGTTTAGTGGGCTGTGGGGGATGTAAACTGGCACCGGGAACAAAAAAGGCGGACATAACCAAATTCTAATCCAACAGAACCGGATTGAATGACTGGCTCGAAACACTATTATTACATCAAGCACAGGGTCGTTGATCTGGGCTCTTCAAACGTTTCGTCCCTGTAAATGGCCACACCCCTCAGCAGAAAATGAAACTAACCGAGGCCTGACTTTGAAACATGTAAAACATCAATGGAATAGGAGCCATAATCTCATTAATAAGGAAAACAACGACACTATGAATATAGTCACTGTAAATCACCTGTTGCATCAACCAATCGCAGCAATGTATTCATTATCCTGCAAATGGCCAGCAGGGCGGCGGCCAATTGCATTTCCTATTGGAAACGCGACGAAACTTTGGCACGAATGGAGTTTAGCCAATCAGATTGGGCTAATTCCACACCGTCCACGAGGACTATCAGCTGGAATACAAAGGGAGTACCAGAACAGAACGCCGGATGCCAAGCCCATAATTACACCGCGGACGTGAACAGTATCTTTCACAAAAGCACAGTCAGTTTATGAAACGTGTAACTTTACAGTTTTTTTGTCGTCAGGGTCTATCAACACAAAGAGTGGATTTTGTCTCGTAAGTCGCATTGACTGTCGGTCATTGAATGAACAGATCGCCTTAAAACTTATCACGGGCTTTAAAACTCATGTAAGCATATTACTCGGTAATTTTCGATCCTAAAAGCGGAACCTGTAATCGCCTTGTAAAAACCTCCCCACATCATCCTAATCGTTGCCAAAACCGAAGGAATGAGAGAAAAAGACCGAAGTCAAACAAAAGACCGAGAAGCGCCACGTCTATGGTCAAATACACATCTAGAATTCATGTATGCGCCCCACGATTTAATGTTTGGACAACGAGAATAATCCTTTGATATGAAAACCGGACATCATATAACATCACAAATCAATTTCTGCAATTTCTAAGTTGGAAAGAAAAGCTATTTTTCGTCGTGAGCAAATGCAACCAAATAATCTTGATGCATATAAAGATATCTGAGAACTCCTGAAAAGGGGAGTGTTTTATATATATATATATATATATACATTTTGTGTGTATATATATATATATATATATATATATATATATATATATATATATATATATATATATATGAGCAAAGACACAATGCAAAATATCTCGACTGTGCATTACGAATAGTTTGCTATTTCAGTTTGTTACTACTTGACTGTCTGGGCATACATACCTCTCTCAGTTGAAAAAGGGCGTAAAACTGGATTATAGGACGTTTACTTCAAGTTTAAGTTCAGAAGAAAGACCCTAATTGGATGAGCAGTGCTTGAATCGAAACAACGCCATGTTACAAGGTTACCTGAATTTTCTTTGCGTCGACAACGTCTTAATTTGCACTTATCGGTGGAGCGACTTTCTCAGTAGAAGTTGCAATTCTCCTTTCATTCGCAAGAAATCATAACAAAAGAGTAGGATTGCCAGAGTCAACAGACATTATGAATGTACAGTTTGTCGAGTCTGGAGGGCAATTCCGAAGCACTCCGTCAGGCCAAGATACCGCAATAACTTAAAGGACCTATATCTGACAGGAAGAGACGAGTGACAGAAAGTGCAAGCACAATATCTGCTTACGTCACACATTTTAGCAGAATGCGTCATAATTTATTCATTTATTCATAACGAGGCCCTAAAGTTTCAAATTCTTCACGCGTGTCTGAACATTTCGTTCAATCCTCACTTTTCTTAACTTACAACCAGAAAAGAATCCCAAGAATCAACAATGCACTGAAGTTGTAATTTTGAGATATGCCTCCAGTCGCTAAATTTAGTCCGATTATTTTTTCGAATTTTAAATGAGGTGAAAATGCACACTTAGTATTTGCCTGCCGTTGTTCAATGTTCAATATGTTAAATTGTTAGAAACAGAGAGAGCAAAATGTGAGATTAAATGCCTCCCTGCACATAATCTTCAGCGAGTCGGATATACATGTAAAAAGGCGCGAAATCATTTAATTCTCAAAAAAGCTTGGCACTCTTACTGTGCTCGTGGTTTTCATCTCAAATCACAGAAACAGGTCATCGATTCTGTTTTTTCGGGAAAGATCTCGCATTGGGCGATCTTAATATTCCCTAGTTGTGCTTTATATACCTCCTCAAAGCAACAAAAAATATATGATTAGTCTCTCCATTAACTATTGCTGATACACATGCATTTTAGTCCATGCGAACGAGGTTGAGCCCCGCGCGAACGAGGTTAACATTCGGAGGATGCGGAACAGTCACGTCAACCTTTGAAGGTGTGGATTCTGAACAATGTCGACATAAGTTAAGACACTTTTTTCTAATTTGGAAAGATTTATGGTTGACCGACAGTAACATCATCTGAATCTTTGATTAATGTTCAATCAGGGATGATATCGCTTTATGTGATTCGAGCAAATTAATTTGGAAGTTTTTCAAATGACTTTGTCCGGAAACTTTGCAGGGACTCGATGCAGGATGTTTAATGACTGTCATCAACACATAAAATAAATAAATCCATTATCATCCCAAGCGCGACAAACAGAACCAATTTATTACTTTGATGGTTAATGTATATCATGGGGGGACATCGCGAATTATCAATTCTTACGCTATTCAATTTATGACACACTTTGCCCTGTCACAGAACAACCATATTACTTGGCACTGTATAAGAACCCCTGCACATTTCTCGGGCGTTTTATGCTGGTTCATATTCTCTGTGGAATTCCAGGGATGTCAATTTGTTTTAACGTATACACTGCGAGTGATGGTACTCACCCTTTGAGGTGCACCACTTCCGTCGACGGTTGTGAAACTGGATGCACTTTCTCCGTCTTTTAGATTTGGATTAAACACACAAGAAATTCTTCTCTCAAATTGTTGAAAATGTTTCTTTTTCTACGCCTGTCGTTGTTTTGACAATCAATTATCACATACACCCTTCTCTCTCTTCTCTCTACCCCTGTCTCTCCCTGTTTTGTAGCCAAGATGTATCCACATTCTCCTTGAGATAATTATTTCAGTGGATAGGCATCTGTTACGGTCAAATCATTGGGGAAGCTGTGACGACGTTTTAACTCAATATTTGTTTATTTGTTACGCTTGGCCATAACGAGTTCATGTTTGTTTGCATTGGCTCACCTATCCTACTTAACTGCCGACTAGGCTTGGTAATTCGCCTTTATGCAAAGCTTTATTTCCAGCTCGATTCGCCCCGTATTTTGTATGATGACTGATCTCTCAATTAAGCCCCTGCGATTGTTCTCAAGCCCAATCAGATCAAATGAAATTACAGTGAAGTGATGAGTTCGATCAATACAGATGAAGGAGCGGTGAAAAAATGGGTCGCTCCCCTCAATTCAAAACTGTCAACCCATATACTCTGTAACGTTCGTTTTAGTTCCTTTCCGCGCTTCCTTTCGATTCCATCCTAGTTTTTTGTTCGTTTTGATTTATCTGACATGAAACAAAAACTTACATAAAAAGTAATGGGTGTTTATTTTTGGATGCTGAGCGTCTAAGTCACCTCATTCGGGTTAAAATGTTCGGATCTATAAAGTACATGTCCATTTCAACACAGATCCGTATAATTATAGACATCTTACACATCTGCGCATTTTGATGACATAAATATGTTTTATGAAATGAACAATTTTTGATTTCTGGGTCGTAAACTTCACGGTTTTAAAACATCATGTCTTTATGGAGCCGAGCCTTTGACATCTCAAAAAATGGACAAACGGAAGTACCAGAGTATGAAATCAACGTTATTTTGTATTTTGTCAACAGTGTTACCGAAATAATGGCGGTACTACCTCGCCTACATTTAGCTCACAGAAACATGCTCTTCATTATACAAACTTCAAAATTCAAAGTACAGATATTCAAATAGGAGAAATTCCTTATGAACTTTTTATTTTTGTAATTTAGAAGGAATAATGCTCAACTCTATAAATCTTTAGACACTGTCATTACGTTTTCTTAAACGGTTTGAGAACTAAATTAAAACTAGTAAGCTAAAAGTTCCTTCTCGTCTGACAGCCGCTAACAACACAACATAATTAGGGTAACAAATTACGAAACAAAAAACTTGCCCTTAACAATATCACAAAACATTAAAAAAGATGAGTAAGACACTCTGATTGAGAATGTTTAAAAACATTGAGGGGGATGTTCATTAAATGGAGTGGTTTAAAAATTACTGTCATTATTACATGTGAATTGTGTAACTTTTGTGCTTAGCGCTTTTAAATACCCCATCTTTCCTAAAATAACAAACGAAACAGTCCTTCGGTAAATTGGCTAATTCAAATAGCATTTGTCTGACAGAAAATTGTTCCAAGGAAAGTTTTGATGGCAATCTGACCCAGGAGAGGAAAATGTATAGTTTAAGGAGAGGAGATTAAGCCATCAGAACAACAGTGACAAGCTGTAGATGTATTTATGACCCTGTGCGCATTCATGAGAAGTGACTCGTTTTAATATTTTACCTAAAAACTAAACGAGAACAGTTTAAAACGTCATTTCATCGCATAGCTCTGTAAGACATAGTCAGTTTTGGAAAGCCAACTTGATCCAAAGTGTTAACACGTATCCGGGGATTTCCGATGGGTCATTCCCCCGTGCAAATTTCATAAGGCAATCGACACCTTTTGAGGGTGACCCCTCTTAAGAAAAACCCGCATACCAATTGGAAAATGGAATATTACAATTTTTGTTTGTCCGCCTGCATTGACTTCCAGTGTTTGGTAATTCTCGATGGCAGAAGGATTGCGTTGACGTGATTGTTTGTCGAAATTGGTCGTGACAAGGATGCAGGCGGCTTCTCTGCGCCGCCCGTGAAATGGCACATTGGCAGAGAGTCAAGTGTCTTTTCACATCTCGTGAAAGAAACAGCATGAATAATGAATTCACAATATGAATTTCTCATGCAATATTTTGTTTGACAGCCTCTTCTGTGTTCGGTCTGTCTTAAAGAGCCGCGGCAACACCCGCTGCCCTTTTTCCCAACACAGCATTTAATTTGCGTCGCACGGCACGGCCTTCGTTGTCAGCTCGTGTTTGCCTTACAAACGGGCCAACTGAGCAGCCGAGAAGTTCCCCCCTCGGTGCTGTCTACATTACTAACTGCTTGCAAGGGTTGAAAACGTTTTCCCTGCCGACAGAACTTGGAGGCAATGATTTACTTATGGGCACGTGGACATTTTGCTGTGTAGTAAATTTAGGCTTCTGTTCGCGGGTTACTTCAATGAAACAGGCAAAAGATTCCACGCTCTTTCACCACTTACTCGATGAGATCTCCAAATGACAATTTCAGTTTTCTAGTAGTCTTATGTCTGCCCCTACCAGCTCTTTTACCCGTTGCCATGGTAACGCTATTCTTGTTGTAACCCCTTAACCATCGATGAAGAGCTGAATAAATAAAAATTACAATCTCACCAAAACAAGGGCTGATCGTCAACTTGTCCAGATCATACAGGAATTTCCAATGCATTTTTTTTCTCTCGTACCGGGGACCCTCCGCGATATGCTCATGTACACAGTGATTGAACGAGACAAACACTCGGTCACAATAGAGGCATTGTGACTTCCTCAATGGGGCATTTCGGAGCTTTTCTTGGCGTTTTTCTTGCCAATGAGAGAGCAACCGCTTGCCCGTGTATTCATTAACTGTGCTCATTTTGTGTTTTGTGTACCTTTTAACTATTGTTCGTGCCCATAATATACCAGTAAACATGTTGACCCTGATACCTATACTATACTTCGCTCATTTTTGTGCATTCATGGGATCACGACATCAAGGGGTTTTCTCTTTGAATCTGTCAACGGAACGGACTCAAAAGTCCACGCACCTCGACGTACAACCTCCTGTCCACCCTCCCGCCATTGTGGGCCATTCTCTCTAGCAAGCCTCCCTCCAATGAAGGCAAACAAAAGGAAAAGACGGAGCGGTTCAGCTTTAGTTTTGTTTTTTTTTGGTTGAAAAAAAAATCTGGGAATAATAAAATCGTCAGATGAATTGACTGAGGAGGAACCGTGCTTCTCTTGGGTCGGTTCTGAGATTGGACAATGTGTCTGAAATGAGAAGCCGTTTCCAATTCTAGACCATTTATATATAATGCGCATATATTTAACGATAATTGCATATGCTTATACTATAATGCAAAAATCCACAGCAAGTTGTTTCTTCACTGCTGGGGAAGATTGTGTGGTTGCACCAAGACGCACTGGTGGGCGAAAATGAGTAGCATATCGGGTTACGGAGTACTTAATGAAGCCTTTTTGCTATGTATTAAACTTCACTGAACACACACCGATAACAATCCTGTCGAGTTCAACGAGTCTTCGCCCACGACCCATTTCGGCGCTTTGAGTATTTTGCGGCAAAAATTGTCGTCTGCACATGAATTTTGATCGGAACTGATGCCCATTTTAATCCTCTCAAAAACATTTGGTAGTGTTTAGAAAGAACCAGTCGAAATGTAAACAAAAAAATTGCTGCGGTCTGTTTTTATAAATACCTAATGTAAAATTTGTAGACGATAATCATCCAGTTAACAGGTTGTAAGATTGGCGCGTTTGTTGTAATCATCACGACGTGAACGATAAATATGTTTCTGTATATATTTTTAGGATTAGCTTCCATCGCTACAATAACTGTTCACAGTTTGGCGGCAAGTAGCTCTCAAATCCCGTGTACTTAAGCGTGAGGGATTGAATGTACCGGCAGAATTTGAGAGACCGCGGGGAACGCGGACAATCGTTCACAAACATGAACTATTTGTACTAGGAAAACAGCAGCAAAAAAGCAATACTACAAACTGCACGGTCGGGACGAGACAATACAACTGAGCTACTAGACAATCTCAACACATGATATCTCTAACAGCAAAGGCGTGGATGCATTTTTCCTCCAGATTCCTGAACAAAATCTTTGAAAATAGTGATAATATTTTTTCAAGAGAAACAGTATAGCAAAAAGTGCGTGAAAAATTCTCAAGACTTACCCTTTCTGATGACGGAGTTGTGCTCGCCGGGGATAAACGTGCCAGTCTCGTCACCCGTTTGCTGCGCGAATGAGAAGAAAGAGACACACATTGTGAACTATATCTGAATTGAAGTAAAACAGCCAAAGGCGATGACAATTTTGCGAAGAACTAGAGCACGGGCTTGGGTTAATAAGAGAGATTCTGCAAAACAACAAAGAACTGTTCTGTCCGCTGTGTCTGTGTTTCAAAAACAAGGTTTTTATATATATGGAATGCATACAAATTGATACATTGTGTAGGTGTTAGATTTTATTAGGTTTAATACGCTACTTAAAATATCTTTCATTGGCGTGAGCGTCTTTTTCTATCACTTTCGACGACAATGCAGAATGAAAACAAAATGTGAGAAGGCAGCGGGTTTATTGAAATTTTGCTCGACACGGATAACGATTTTCAGTCAATCATTACACTAACAATTACCCCAAGTACAAAGAAAGCACAAAGGGAGAGGTACATGGCAAAGACAATAGGACAGCCTCGTTCTCGGTTAGATATTGGTCATTACACGTAATTTTGATGTTGTATGTAAATACGGCGTTATGAATAACAAATTCTGGACTCTTTATACGTCATGCATGATGAACCCCATTAAAATATCCTGCATTGCCGTGGGCTATTACAGAAGTCAATACTTCTGATTCTGCGACGATTTCGCCAAATACCTGGCAAAATTAAGAAGTCGGTCAGAAAAAAAGAACCTACTATCGTCTGGACACCTTTCTATGTTGGTCCATAAAAGAAGGTAGTGCAACAGCCCACACACAACAAGCAATCAATAACTTTCAAAAAAACCCCACACGTGTTTATTTTAACTCAAAATGGTGTGTGAATCAGGAAAGTAATTGTGTCTGTCTGACAATTTTCCTTCAAAAAATCCTGACGAAAAATCTTAAAATCAAAAGTGGGGAGTTTAGATTATGTAATTGTTTTTGTACTAACATTGTGGTCTCCGCTATATCGCATCCACTGCACAGCCGCGTCGTAATAGTTGTAATGCCCCTTCCATTTCAGCCAACTCTCGTTGCTCGTCTGTGTAAACAACAGTTAAGTAAAACTAGTCAGTTTTTTGTTCTATAATTTTCTTCACGGCTAGTCTAATTATTTTACGAAAAAACAAATCGTGAAAAGTTTTGACCGCAGAAATTTGGTTTCCGCCTGAAAATGCACCGCATGGCTACTTTTCCTTGATTGAACAAGATGTTTTCGAAAAAAAGAGATTTTTTGTCGTCTGGTCGATTCCCGCGTTAAGTCGCGTCATTTTTCTTGCGGACAGCGTTGAATTGAAATGTGAACAACAGCAGAAATCTCTACTACCAGATACCATAACAAACACACACACACACTTGTATTGTTAAGTTGTAGCTGAGCGATGAACACGGAAAATATTCATAATATGTACAAAAGGACATTTAAGGTGCATTTCTGCGCAGGGGACCAGAAGCAGTGACCTTTGCCAGCACGTTCTAGAGAGACAATTTATGAGCAGGCAATAAGTTTAGTACCCTTCTGAAAAGAAATGCATGGTTGGAGTACATCGAAGAGAGATCGGCGGTCTATATTTGGCAGGCGAAACAATGTGACACGGCGCGGCTTGTGTTCCCTCGATCTTAAAGGAGAGTACTACTACTAGTCCACCGATACAGAAGCTTTTAGGATTGGGTTCTGGAGCTACTACACTCATTAAGGGGAATTCACTGTGTAAGTCAACTGGCTCAAGTGCTCTTAAGGGGCTATCGGACTCGGCGAACGATTCTATAAGGAACGGCCTCATTGTTTACACAAGAAAATCGAACGACCAAACTATGAGATAGGTAGCACACACTAATAACTGACATGCCAAGCTGCGGACGACGCGACAACAAAGGACACATTTTGGGGTATTCATGCACCTTTTTGTGAGGGGGCTCCTCGCCATGTGCTCTTACTAACAGACGACATCTTGAGCAACAGGAAGCCATATTGTACGGGGTGAATGAAACCCCGCAAAGGCTTCAAAAGAGACTTATTGACAAGCTGAACAAGGGTGAAAAAAGTAGTGAAGCATAGACAGCAATGGAAGTTTGTTGTTCTGCGACGTCGGAGGGCAAGGCACAGATATAAAATACTAACAAAACAGATCAATTATTGAACAGTTAACTTTGAGGCAATTATGGTGAACTGATGTTCAATAACACGCAATTATGTGAAATTTGGAAGTAAAAGATACGGGGAGAACGTGCTCTGTCGCGAGCTGGGCTGACAAAAGAAATATTCTGGGGTGCATGGACTGTAATTATGGAACCACGCTGGACGTTGCTGGACCAGACAGCATGCAGGAAAACTAACAACAACAGCAGAGGCAATCTAACGCCATTACTGACCACACGGTGACCACGCTTCGACACCCCGGGCAACTTCCAGCTCCGACCACCTCAGAAGGAAAATAACACACAAGAAAAACTCAGAGCGGGAACCGGAATCACCAGATCCGAGCGCATTTAAATCAGTATAAACCCTTCTCTCGAATTGTCGACGTATGTATACAAGAGTATTTAGTCGTGGGCTTTTGAGAATGCAATTGAAAGGTGACGGTCGATTTGAAAGAAAGGATACCGTTTCTCTTTATTTCTCTTTTTTTCTTCCCGTTTCTCAAATGAACCACAAAAATAACACGGCAACCAAAACCCCCCTTGAGCTGGAAAGTTATTTAATTATTCAAATTACAGTACTCAAAGGCTCAAGTCCATCAAGTAACGTTGAAGCCGTCGTTTACACACTTTTACTGTTGATCACTGTTTGTTTCTACTGATGAAGCCAATTTTGACCCGTTTTAGCAATTTTAGGGAGCTTTGGTAATGCTTCTATCCTGTCTGACTTGACAAGGAATCGGCCGGACACATCTTGAGCTGGAATCAAGGTTTTGCTGTTTGTTTCTTACGACGAGAACTATGTAAGCAACACGCCATACTCCGGGGAAGACAGCATTTCGATTGAAGCATATTACGGAGGAGAGGAGTCCGGGGCAGCGTGCTCGGCGACCATTACGGTACACTTGTCACTAATAGTCCCGCAACATCGCTGCGATAAATGGGATCATTAAGAATATGAGAAATCGTCTCTACTAGGTCTTAATTTATTAGTAAATGTGGATATTACGAATAGAAATGTCTTGAAAACAACACTTGGCCTTCCCTAATGAAACTGTGATTTTCAGAATGGCTTTATTTTCTTCTGGTTCGGGGGCTTTCCCATATTGCAAGTGACGTTATCTAAGTGGAATAAAAAAGTAATGAACTTTGCCTGACAACGCGGATCTGTACCACCCTTCTCGAAATTAAAACACGCGGTGAAATCGAAAACCAGTTTGCTTATCAGGTCTCTATATTGCGACTATATCTATTTACACTAATGAGCCGAAATGTGAAGAAATTCGAGACCCGACTTCGGCGGACACGGCTTGTTTGGTTTTTTGAAGACGCACTGTGTATTTTTTTTAATGTCAAAAATGCTGGGAGGCTGAGTTTAGTCGAAAGACCCCCATCCTCCGTTCGACCACTCAGTACCGACGGGCCGACTCACAGCGCAGCTGCCGCGCGTAGGATTAGTGAAATCGGAATCGGCGGTGGTTTATCGTCGTTTCGCCACAACACTTCCGACTTGTCGACCAGACATCGGTATTTCTTACATCGTCGATATTCTCCGATCGATTTCTGATGGTGATGTGTTGGGGAAGGGTTTTGCCATTGTGTACAGTTGTCTCGTCGTCTTCTTCGCGCTATCTAGTCGAACTTTACTGATGCGTATGTCATGCAAAGAAATCGACATCCCCTGTTTCTTCTTTAAATAGGAAAGGCCAAGGTTTTTTAGAAATCCTTCCAAACAAAACAATGTTCCTTTGAATTAAGTAACTGCACGGATGACCTTCAAAAGCTCTCCAGAAATGCCGCAATCAGAACGAAAAACTTCGTGCTATTAAATTGCTATCACAGAAATTGATTTATGAATTGAATTGTAAATCTATATTGATACTTCGGTTTTCGTACCTCCTGTTTGAAAACCGAGCTTACGAGCTCGTGTTGTGTCGTATGTTTACCTTTATGTTACTTCAATTCACACAATAACTGCTTGGATAGCATGTGGCTTGTTACAAAAAAAATCCGCGCATGTCAAAGAAAGCGCTCTATAGACGTTGTACTGGCAACGCCTCATGGGCTATACATTTTTGGAATCACAGTCTTCCATATTGCATTTCACTGCAAACATTGCCAAGTATGCATGGGAGAGTCCCAGCGTTGACTCTGTGCAGACTTGTGGGAATACGGAATCTTCCTCAGCGGGCAGCGCCTAAGCTGGCGCTGAGGCGGCGACAGCCTTCACACGACCGCAAAGATGAATATCGACGATTTGGAGAGCCACTGATATCGGGGACACGGTCATTCGCTCCCCACAGTCGTGTCTGTCTACACAACACCGTCAGGGGTCATACTAAAGATCGTGGTTGGGCCCGGAGAGAGTGGCCCTCATGCCTTCATAGGTTGACCATGATACGGTGTTACACAGTGAGTTTCTAGCTCCAATTCGCCATACCAGACGCTCGGGATGATATTATCCCAAGTTTAGCTTGCTATTTATCTCAGTTACTAGGGGGATGCACTTCCGCTTTCCACGTACGCAATCTAGACGTCCAGACATAAGGAAACACGAATTGTGTTTTTCCCCTCAACGTATGCACGTGACGGAGCCTTTATGGGCTTTGGCAGCAGGTACAGATTGACTGTGTGTGTTGTGCGCATCCAACAGTCTCCAACACCGAATTATCAGTTAAGTGGCTCGGATGAGGAGAAAAATGCATATTTAATCTGTTAAATTACTAAGGTAATCCCCCGTTTTTTTAAGACGGGTATGGATTAGGGAGTTTTGCAGTGGGACAACCTCGGCATCCCCGAGGAACTCCTGACAACACTGCCGTTTAAAGACAACGTAATTTCCAGTCGAAAGTGCTTCACTCCAAAATGACAGTCAGTAAGGCTTAGGCTTTTCTCGTGAGTGAAAATGGCTCACACTAATTCTTTAGCGAACACGGAAAATGTCTGTGACTTATATTCCGCACCAAAATTGGTGACATTTATCTGAGAACGCGGTGGACGAGGGCTTGCATATGGAATTAGCACCCCCCTTTTTAAGATGTAACGAAATTTTAGTAATGCGATTACCATGGAAATACGCAGCATTTTCAATGGCCGAACTAAGTCAGATCCTCGCCTCTCGCGTAATGACTTCCAAACGACGTCTCAAAACGCGAACATAAATATAAAACACAGCCAATTGTCAAAGAAAAATGTTTCCATTTCACTGAGATCAAAATGCAAAATGTGTAATTTCAGATGCAGGATATCAGAGCAATGAAAATTGGTGGTTAGCTCGCCGGCTGTCCATGACTTAACCGGCTCGTTTACCGGGTTTTATATCTGTGTAAATCGGCGCCCCATTTATTTGAAATCAACTTCTTACTATCTCGATTGAGCTAACAAATCTGCCCCGTAATCTTCGCTGTTTGAGCTGACTAACTCTATTTTGAATTGCTAAGTAACTGTGTTTCCCTCCTTCGTTTCGGGGCGTTTATAGAAATCTAGTGAAAGGCATGGCAGCGATTTTTTTTCGCAGTTCGTCTTCGCTGTGAGTGATTCCTTTCTGTTCATCTCGTGGCATTGCACCGTGTGCCTTGCTTTTTTGCTCTCGTGATGTCTTTCTCAAAATCGTATTACTTAGCAGGGAAATGTTTCTGTCCGTACTGATCCGCAGACACTTCCGTCGCCTGGCTTCGATCGGTTTGAGTCTTATAACTGTCGAGATGAATATGTCAAACATTGATGTGTCGCTGTCATGCGCAGCAGTCCCCTTTCCATTCAAATCGCAGAATTATGTTCGAGTTGTGTTGATAATAGCTATACAAACACGCGTCAGAATGTCGAATGTGTCATCAAACGTAATATTGCCCCTGTCTCAAGATTATTGGAATTTCAAAAAAATTGACGCAGAGAAACCATAACGTGGACGTGAAATGGTAAAGGGCTTCTTGTCGACTCTGCTTTTAGTTGTCTTTTGAAATCCTTCAAATCTCAAGATTTAAAATCCAATCAAATCATTTTCACAAGTGATTTGATCATCTGAAGTGCTCTAACACAAAAAGCGCGGGCAGCCTTTAGCTAGCATCCGTGGGAGCAATAAACACATCGACACTGCTCGTTTCACCGAAGAAATGAACATGTACATATTTCGAAATTTTAACAATTGTCGATAAAAAAGCATTGCGGTGTTTTACAACGTGTACAGGTCAGACATGTTTGTACCTTCTATTCATACGCCTCTCCGCTGAATCTATTTTTCACATTGTGCCAGTCAATGCTGCTCGACTCAGTTACACAACCAGAAATTCTCCCCCTTTCTTGTATAAAGTAATACTGCGAATTTATACACGAGAAAGGCTACAGGGTGCGGGGTAGGAGGTTCAGATAAGTGTTTGTTACTGTGAGGTTTTCAAAACGACACCGATGCGTTTTTAGAGACCAAAGACAGCTGTAAGAGAAAACGCTTTTGTGTCGGAGCACTCACAAATAGTCAGCCGTTTTGGTAATCCAGCAGTCTGTGCAATTTCTCCATCTAAGTGAGAAGAAGCCGTGACCTTAGAGCACACACGATTTAGCGTTCAGATTTTGAAAATCTAATATATGTGATTGAGAATGCGTTGTGAATTGCTTCATTGCATGTTATTGAACAGGGCGTCCTTTTTTTTCTTCTAGGGTTGATGCTCGTCCTGAAAACAAGAGTCCTTTTCTTGTCTTGTCGAGCAAAAAAAAAGGGTATTTAATAATAACAAGCATTTTAAAGTGTTATAAAGAATGAAGCGGATTTACTTTTCAATCTTGGAAATACAAACACATTTACAACCCGATCAGTGTTGATCGCACACACTCACTATTTCAATATTACAGGAGTAGCTATCTCTTTTCTCGCATTGTGACACTCGACATGCACTGAATTCATAACTCCGCTCGGATAAATATTACCCATCGCTTTAATGATCTTTTTCTCGATTCTTTTTGTCTCGTCTTGTTGAATAATCTCGTTGTCGAAATTTGTCACGACTGACAGTTCGCGAGGTCTGGTTACAATTACAATGATCAAGGCCTCCCCACTCTGCACATGTCTATTGTAACCTCTCACTTTTTAGCCCTGCCTTTCATCCGGGTCAATTTAATCCCCCCCCCCTTCTACCCCACCCCGAAAAAAATAATCAGGACATTTTCTCTAGAATATATTTCTGAAAATTGCCGGTAATACCGAAACTCTTATCGACTGCAATTAGCTTGGCTGTGAGCGGATCTGGGAACATTTGGCAGCGGTTGGCACGGCTGTAGAGATTCTCCTTGCGGATCGGAATCGAACCGTGTCTCGGAAAAAAAAGCTGCGAACAATAATCCACGCTCTCTGAAAAACTGAAGTCAATTTTTCACGGTGTTACTTTCAATGGCGACTAAGAGAAAGGACTTTTTTATTTCTGTGGAATTCTCCCATTCAAATGTCTTTGTCAAATATTTTGGCCATTATGGACTCAATATTGACTGCATGCTCTTGTCTCGAATCCACAGTGTTTGAAAGGCTATTGACTGTCTTCACTTGCCACGCATGGCGTACTGCTTCCCTCTTTTCGATGCCTTTGATCAGTAGGCCTTGAAAGGACTGAAATATCCACAAATTGTGCCAATTTCGGATTCATGGCATATTGCATATTATTGGGTACCTGTCATGAGTCTCTTACGAGTGGCAATCTTTCCATGTTAGGATAGGGTTGGAAAATTATAGCATATTCAGCCACATATTAGTTCTCATTTTGTTTTTAAATCAAGTATTTGAGAAATAAAGGCGTCCTGAGTTGTAAGCACGTAAAAACACACTCCCACTGTTGTCTGTTCACGGTGATATCAAGTCAAATTTCATCAATTTGTAAAAAAAGTCATTGCGCTTTTTGTTTTTATTCTCTTTCGCGCGCTTCAAAGCAGAACGTTCCAGGGGGGATGCAATCAGGAACAATAGTGCTAGCTTGCCGGTTCATATGAACTTTGAACATATCATTCTTAACACTGTTTAATGCCTGCTAGCTGTAAAATCAAAAACGGAAAAAGTTTCGTGGATTTTTGTCACCGTGTTTACTTGTGAAAGTTGCTGAGCTCTGTTTCTAAAAGCCAACAAGGGTACTACATCAGCGGGGAGAAAATAGCCGAGGGTAAAAAAGTAGGTCTCTCAACTCGTTCACTCAAGAACATCAAGATTTGCAAATACTGTTTTAGAAAAGTCAACGCTTGATTTTCATTCATTCCCGAATCGAACGTCAAACACAGCAATTTCCATGGTTTGTTTCAATGGTACCCTTAACACAAAAATAACAACTGATAACTAGCATGTCTGAGAAAAAACGCAAGTGGACTAAGTCAATTTGCTAATCATTTTAAATTTAGAAGCCAAATTATGTGACAACCAATACAAAAATCTAAAACACATCTTTCTGTCTTTGCCGGATGCCAAATTAGATGCAGCTATTCAAAAATGTGCCGAAAATCCAAACCCACGTGGTTTCAAGCGAGTGAGAACACTGCCATAGCGTCATCACTGTTGATATCTGGCAGACCACGTGACCAAGGTAGGCTTACCCCCTTGGCTTTGACGTCGTAATCACAAATATTATTGCGATTAAAAAGAGAAGCCCATATTTTAATCCGTCACCCGTGTAGCGACAAGTACCGCTGTGTTCTCCACAGAGTGGAAAGGGACGCCTGTTTCCTATTTACGCCGCTGATTACAACCCCGTGGTATCAAATGGCTTTTAATTAAGAACAAAATTGTGGAGGAAATCGACGTCCATGGTGTCGAGTTTGCAAACGGTATCTATGAACCTGTTGTCTGTTTACATCATCGCTGAAAGAGTCGAGTAGTTCTAGCAATTTAATCTATACCTTATGAAAACTTCA
This sequence comes from Ptychodera flava, assembly GCF_041260155.1. Lineage (NCBI taxonomy): Eukaryota > Metazoa > Hemichordata > Enteropneusta > Ptychoderidae > Ptychodera > Ptychodera flava. Next base: position 11,810,698 of record NC_091932.1, on the reverse strand, counting down.
TCGACTTTGGGCAGCGGTGACCCAGTGTACATAGCAGGAAACATTGGCCCCCATACGTTTTTCGAAGTTAATTATCTAAATTACTACCTTAGAATGAAAAAAAAAAACAAGCTCACAAAAATCTTTTGTCATTTTGCATAATCAAAATTCAAATAATGAACAGAGGATGTTAATTACTTTAAAAGAGTACATTCACGCTGATTATATGAAAATGCTGTACCTGACAAATCGTTTCAGAATTCGTTACGTGTCAGTTATGACCTGCATATTGTTGAGATGTAAGTAAACAAACGAACGAACAAACAAACATCGCGGCTGAACGACGAAGGGTCGACAATTCAACAATGAATGCGTCAATGAGAAAGATAACACGATGCCAATACGTCTTAATGACATTCATTGCGGGAAGACAAAACGCTGAAAAGAAAATGCGCGAAAAATTGATCGTTTATCGAAAAGATGAAGCTATCGAACTAAAAGCACATTTCATATATTAAGCAGACTTTTATATTAATATTTATATAGGGGCTACCCTGTACCATGACGTATTGGCTTCGCCAGACATTTCAGAGTACGGTTTCACTGACCAATCAAAACACTCGTACTTTATTCGTTGCAATTTACAAGAGAACAGTGAATTGTATTTTTGTGGACGTTTCGTGGACAAAATTTACCGGTTTTTGGTCGGGAAATAATTGCGTAATTACAGCGGCGAGGTAGAAATGCTACATTTTGGTGAGTTTTGAACAACTGTAAACTGAAGTTGAACGGACCTGTTGTGAGGGAGCATGCTATAGTGGGCTTTGCTAGGCTACTGTGAGTAGTACGGCTTGCGACGTCAGCCGATACAATATAAAAGCCAGCCAGCATCTTGAGTTTGAAATGAGGTGTAAAAATTCACTATAAAGCATTTAGGCAGGGCATTCAACAATTTTTGTATCCAACGCGAGGTGACCCGTCTGCAAATGTCACCCAACAATGTTTCATCGGGCCCAACCAAGCATACAGAACTACCTTCCTTGCCCTGCCTGTAGCTGCTTTTCACGTCACCCCAACGCCTTATTCTGGGCTTCACCCTTTTTTTTCTCGACTGATCGCTCGACTTCCGGAGGTAACACATTTTGGACCTCTCTCTGTCGTATTGTTTTTGCTACTACCCCTCTTAAAAATAAGATAAAGGGCTGACCTCGCACTAGACCACAACTTTTGAAAGAAAATTTCAGCGAGGTGAAGAAAGGTGTCGTCTGCTCACTCTAATTCGCATAATACTAATACAAAGTTTGGGATTCGGATTTCTCCAAGGGGGATTGGTTCGATGAATCTTCCCACTTGAATTCTCACTAGAAAATACCTGACCTTCACAGATCTACCGCCTTCATTGATACATTTCAAAGGACCAACAACAGTAACTTGGGCCAAGAAACGCACCTCTGACCAATGCACTTTCAAGACATAGCTACTCGTCCAAACACTTCACAGGCAGTTGGGTGTCTTCGCCTTGTAATATCCCCTCTTTTAGACACTATTGTCAGTTGCTAATATGCATATTTGCTGTCTATTCTCCCTTTTTCCCCGACAAACCTTTAAGAGTAGAAATAAGATAATCTGCCGGCAACTGGCTTGTTTTTGTTCGCGTTCTCCTTTGAAGCAAAACCTCATAGTGTTACTCATATTTGCATGTTCTTTAAATGTAGCTCTTTGTGTTGAACAAACGAACTAAGAGGTCTGCTTGTGTACTTTCTATTTCAAAGAATCCCCCAACACATCAATGGATACAAAATGATTTGCACACTAGTCGATTCTTGATCTAGTCTGGACTGAAGTTTCGCCTCGATCAAACCTTACCCCCTTTCGCTGACTCTCTTAATGTTCTTTCTCCCGTCCCGTTATCACTTCCCGAACATTTTAACTAAGTCAATCCGGACACACAGAGGTTTCAGACTTCTAATCTAACGTTTATAAACTAACCGTATATCTGTTTAGGTGGCTGTAGGTCTCAAATCGGGGCTGAAAAGTACGCATAAGGGAAACTGCCCGCTGTATTTGTGTTCGCGTCCTGGGACTCACGTAGAAGGAAAATGGCGGTCGTCACTGTTTGAAGGGGGTACTAGGAAGATAGTGCATACCTCGAACAATACCTAGCGAAATTTTTGAGTGCAATTGCGGTGAGCAATAATTGAAAAGTTCTGGCGGTATTGTAGCAATCCTTTGCCGTCACACCACGGTGTCATTCAGTCCTTACTGAGAATTGGGGCGGACGTACACAGAAGGGCGATTATGAAATACCCAGCAGAAGACTGAAGTCTTAAATGAATCCCAATTGTGAATGGTCTTGTTCAGCATTTTCCAACCAAATTGCTTTTCTCGTTTACTACTTTGTTCGAGCGAGAGATGACAAGAAAGACATCACAAACGCTATTGTTTTTCGCCGTTCCAGTTTATCTGAGAGCGGCTGTACTTTGAAAGGGACAGCACTAGTCCGTATTAACGACAGCGACTTTTTGTCAATAGGAGAGAGCTGTCAATTGGCTCCACACGGAAAAAAGCGTCCACAACTGGTATCCTTGTAAGATTCGCTGATATATCCAGCCTCGTGTTGAAATCAAACTCAAAACGGTTTGCATAGATCTTTGAAGAGGACGTAACACTGTTGGTTGTATTGGAACGAAAGGCAAACCTGACGCTGGGACAAATACCTACTCGAAGAGGCGAAGATTTCGTGCAGGGTGGTGTGTTTACGCTCTCACCCTATGGTGGCATAGTTGCCGTTCAACTGATAGGGCAAGTTAAACCAAAGCTGCGATCCGTTCTCGAAAACAAAAAAATACTGATTTTGTTTTATATTGGCGATTTAAACTATGACGACAAACTCACTCCCCGAACAAAATACAAATAAACAATCTCCAATCGGCCGGCTGTCGGCTAGACAAGTGATAAAAGGGGTAAGCAATGGCGAACGCAACCGAATCTAAACTGACAGCGAAAATGGAGGTAACCCTTGGCGAGCCAGAATTAATAACATAGATGTTTCAAGCGATTAGTTTCGATGTTCGTGTCGGAGGGGGCAATTAAACGCGATCGCCGAAGACTTGAACAAATGACAACTTAAGTATAAGTCAATATTTGAGAGTCTAAACGCTCTGTACATTTTTATTTAGGGGATAGGAACAATGGTGTAAGGGGGGACTTGCACATAGATTGAACCAATGTTATGAACCGAACAGTCGTTTAATACCGGCCAACATCTGTCCACAGAATTATAAACATTCTATGAGAGTGTCAAACAGTAGTGGGTAGAAATCGAATGATCAAATTGCTAGATATTTTCACGAGGTGTGAATTGTAGTGTTTATCTGTTGTATCAGAATTGTTGATGCGCACAGAACGGTTCCAAATAACTCCCTAGTGCAGGATAATTTGGGTCTGACATCACTTACTACGTGAAAATGGCCCTAACAAGTTTTGTCGATTGGGGGATGTCTGATATTATTAATTTGAATTTTTCCAGTGGTTATCCCGCCGTGCCCCGTTGTCGCCTGATTATGCCCATACTGTTCTGGTATCGCCGGGATCAAAAAGTAAACTAGCGCACGTCGAGACGGTTTTGGTTGCTTGGTGTGTCTATTCACCAGACGGGGGACCCGTTGCTTTGCTAGCGCCTGATGGTATCGCTTGTGAACATAGGAGCTCCTATTACGAATGATCACCCTTGAAAATCAAAGGAAAAAAATGAAGCCATAAGGGTGAAGTCGAATAATTATGCTTATTTTCATCGAGCTAGCAATCTCAAGGACTGAGACGAAACGCCGATGTAGCGAGAACGGCCGAAAGCTGTTTGCAAAGACGGTCGAAAATATCAGTTCACATGGCTGCCGTCCCAGATAACATTTCGCGTCAAAGATGACAGCGTTGAAACGGTTGTCCTTTTTTTCAGTCGATGTCGTTTGACAGCGTTTACTGTCACACGCAAAACATAGCAGCAACCTAGCCATATTGTGTATGACCCTAATTATATATAGCTAACGTCTGGGCAACGAAATCTCAAAAAACTTCACGTCGACGCTGACAGTTGGCGACAGTCGACAGAACATCCCTGGCTATATCGCGACTAAAAAAACTGCAGCCAGTTGAAATGAAGCGACAAGATGCATAATTTGCAGCGCAACACCGCTTCGATCGTTCGTTTTGTTTCCACTTCGCTAGAGACCTTTTTCCCTTCTGTTTTCGAAGCTAAGCTCGAGATCGATAACAATTTACCGACAAACTGTTCGTCGTTTATGCTATTATATGCAACCCGGCCCCGCTGAATTCCACCGCGTTTGTCTAATTCGCTTGAAAATATCAAGCAACCCCACCCAGCCTCGACGTCCGCTGTCCCACCTATAATTACATCCACGTTTTCCAGTCTGAAAACAAGGTTTCCGCGATTGCTTGCACTCTGTTCGGGGATGTATGACTCAGATTCGAAAACGTTGACGGTTCAAACTTCTGTAAATTAAGACAGCTTGAATTACCTATGCAGTTATGCGGATGTGGCGTTAGACGAAGCCTGTTTGTTGTTGTGGTTGTTTACCAAAAATATGACACCACAGATACGAACCTAAGTCTGGACACCAACGTTTATGAAATATCAGAATAAGAGACTTTCAGCTTTCTAGCTCGACACACGGACAAGGCTGTACCAATGAAAGAGAGGATGAGCGGTTTTTTTTGCGAAGCTTCGGTGCAATTTCAGTCGAAAACGGTTGCTTTTGGATAATGCTCAAGAAAATAGGTCATATCGACCGATAATTTGTTCCAACAATAGCATAATTTCAATATTTGAGAGACAGATTTGGATAAATTTGGATATTTTACACAGACACAGCGGCCTAAGTGAGACGCCGAAATATGACAAAAATCAAATCAAAAAGAAAACAGCTTAGCTAAAGTTGCTGAAGCTGGCGAAAAGTTCAGTCTTACCTGAGATTCCGAGTCGAGTCCATGGGTTAGTCCGGAGCCGTGAAGTAGAAGATCTGTGTCAGGGTTCCGAGTCCGTGATGACCGCCGTGAACTAACACGTCAGGGCGACGAACCCCGCCGTAGTCCCGCCGCCCGTCCAATGCCGATAGCTGTGGCATGCCCGGGTGCATGTTCGTCTGAAGGTGCAGCGGGTCGGCGTCCTCCCTGTGTCGTAGCACATGCTGGGGCCTGTGCTGGGCCTGGAGTTGGTGGTAGTGTTGCTGGGGTTGGTGGAGGGTGTTGAGGTGTGAGTAGGGGTCTGTGTTCACGTGGTGGTGAAAGTCCAGTTGAGAGGGCTGCTGGGGTATATTGTAGGGTGGTGGGAAGTATGGGGGTTGGAAATCCGTGGTGGGTGTGTGGGAGAGCCTGGGTGCCGACGTAAAGGATGACGATGAATTGCCAACTGTTCCTGCCGTAAACCCGGATCGATGGCCCGTTACAAGATCTGTCCGTTCCTGGAAAAAAGGCAGAGAAAGAAAGATCGTATTAGCAAAATGTGGTTAAACATTCACTAACTTAATTTCAAAAAAAAACCTGAAAACAGACACAGATAATAAATGTCACAAATGAGAGTCTTAGATTGTGTTGTTGTTTTTGTTGTCATACAAAAAGCAATGTCATCACGGGTAACACTGTTGGTGGTTGGTTCTCGTGTTCTGAGCTCTGTTTTCAATGGCTCTGTTATTAAAACATAATGAACTGGCCCGTGCAGTGAAATTTGGAACGATCAACGCCTCGATGCGTCTTTAAAAACAGCAAATCTAAGTCTGTGCGTACATTTTGTGCGTCGTCGGAGCTGGTAACATCACATCACAGTGAAAGGGGGGACATTTTCTGTCCGCGTTTTTCACCGTGGCGACGCACCGGCCGCATAACGACACATTGAACGAGAATAGGGTAGGAAAAAGGTCCGCAGTGAATAATATCCGCGTCCAGTCACTCCGGCCGCCGCTTCTCTACTTCCCTCAGACACACTGAATGAATGGCAGCGGAGTAGTGAACGCGGATAAATAGAACGTTAGGATTATTGTGGAAAAAGCGCAGGCACCTCGGAGCCGTAGCTTGAGTCAATTAAGCCGTGGACTGAGGGCATGCCGCCGGGAGACTGGAAACCAGTGTACTGAGTTGTTTGGCTGACTGAAACGTCTGTGGTTGTGCGCCGCCGACTCGCTCGGGTTTATATACTTATTGGCTAATGCAGGCTGATGGAGGGAGCTCTCTTGCTGTTAATAAGCTCCTACCTGGGCCATAATAAATGCTGGATGGGTGCACCTCTCAGTCAGTCAGACGGCTGGAGAGGTTGGTTGACGGGGTCTGGCAAACCCGCTTTTGGTCATTTAAGTTGCAGCATGGGTGATTGTGGTGGAAGTCCGTCGACTTGGTGAATCGAATGGCTGTATACAGTCACGCTATTAGTACAAAAACACAACACACAGTGTACACTGAACTGACTGTCTGTGGAGGTCAATTCCCCGTTTGTGATAGTCGATTGATTCAAACTGGAGTGCCTGTTCGGAATCGAGTCCTATTCGAATCAAAATACCGCCTCAAGGCGACGAGCAGATATAATAGCCGTAGAAAAAAAGAGACGCCGGGCTCGGAGCTCACTCGTCTTTGTGAAGGAACGGTGAGTCACATAAACCGGTTTGGTGCATATAGTACTAGGCTGATGCATGCAACGTATTGCTACGAGTGAAATCTCCTCCAGCGCAGATCGGTGTGTTTGTGGTGCCGATAGCCCAGCCCCTTTTTGCAGAGGCCTTTTACTACGCGGGGATGTTGTGAATGGCGTGCGGGACATATTTTAATTAACTCGATGTCTAGCGTACTAAATCATTCCGCAATTACGTAGGGGCTCTTATTGGCCGACACCGGTTCGGTAGTGTTTAACAAATAGTGTGTAAATAAATTACGGGCGTTTAAAATGATTGACACCTCCCACTTAACAAATCCTCTCTCGTTTTGCCATCTCACACCCAATAGCTCGCTGACAATAAATAGGAGGGCGGAGCAGTTGATAGTCTGTTCGGAATACTGTGTGAAGGTAGTCGTCAATGACCAAGTGCTATTCTCCACAGAGGGCGTGACTTAGACGCTGTCTATTGGCAAGTCAAGCCCCCATTTTCTCGGCTTGCCTGTACTCAACACAGTAACACCCCGAGTTTGACAAGCGCGGATTTGAGGACCGGCTGTAGTAGGGCGCTTTTTTTCTTACCGTGGCAGCTCGTTCGGTCAGATTCTGCACCCAGCGCGTAGGAGATTGTTTCGAGTCTGAAGGACTGTTTGTTGATAGCTGCCGGGTGGTTTGTGTTGTGAACCCGGGTGTGATAAGTTACAGTTCTCTCGGCGTGGTGTCTTGTCGCGATGCGACTAATTCGGCTACCCCATACTATTGTCTAAAGACAGGCCATGCAATTAACGCTACTAAATCATATTAACACCCATAGCGTCCGGGGCAAATTACAAAATAAACTAAATTGTTGATTGCGGGTATTTTACAACAAGGTGCAAAGTGGCCTGCGAAAACCCATACTGTCCACTTTAAGGTGACGTACGCTATTTGCGTAGAAAATCAACAACTTCCGGGGAAGTTCAGCGCCGGGACGCGCCCCATGCCGCAATGCGAGCTGGGGTGCGGTTGGTGTTTGGAAACCACGTACAGATTCACCGTTGCCTTCTCAAGTATCCATCTTTCTTCACGGGAGAATGTATGGCCTGAGTCGGCAGCGCCGCTGCAATTACTAGCCAACTAATTGCGATGTAGTTGCGATGCCTGTTTTAAATAATTATACGTCTTCTCTGGTTACACACGGTGGTGTAACTGATTTCGTTTGATACTGTAGCGCGATGAACGGCGAGATCCGAAGCGATATCGGGTGTCGTGCCTCGCCAAATGATGAGATGCGAAGCGAAGATACAGCCATGCGGTTGCGCCCATCCCACCGTAAGTGTTGAAAGCAAATGTCATGCACGACAGTGTTTTTTCCTTATCTCAACTGCCCCTAGAAATCACCTATCGCCATCGTTGTATATCTACATGTAATTCCGCTAAGATGAAAAGTTCTCCAACGCTAGTTTCAGCTCCTCTGAAACGCAAAGTTTTTCGCCAGACCTCTAGATTTTTTAGCTTTGATGATACAAAACTTGCAAATAAACTCCCTTTACGTTGCTTTCGTTTACACATATTGAATGCACTCCATTAACACTTGCATACGCAACAGGGGAGAGTGGATCTAGGCATCTCAGATGTATGAAATTAAAACTAGAAGCATTAACCGTTTCGACTTTCGCTAAAAAAGTAAGTTAATTTCTAAATTGGGTTTCCATGGTAACAAGTGGAAACAATTTAACTGGAAACTTTTGTCGCTAAAATGCTCTTTAGGAGTGAAGGGTTTTGTTGCTATTGGCCAGGAATTTCCCGCACTTTTAACTTTCCCTTGTTTTCTCTGCCCGCCTTTCCCCCTTCTTTGCTACCCTCACTTTCTTTTTCATCCTGCCCCATTTTTCCCCAATGCATGGTTATTTGTTTGAGTTGAAAAACACGCCATTCAAGGAACGCGTTTAGTTACTGTCCAAAAAGAACTAATTAATTCACAGAGTCTGTAAAGGGAGGTAGGCGGCGTCCACAGACCCCTTTTTCACCTGTGCATCGGTATAACTTTCAACTTTACGAGGAGCCCTGTCCGGCCGAGCGATCAGAAGTTGCGAATTAAACGATCCGTCTCTACCTTTGGGTGGCAACCGAAGCGAGAGTGTTTCGAAACGCCTAAGTGTGCCTGTTCCCCCTCAATGCTGTCTCCGCTAATAGGGCGCGCTTCATCGCACTTTCCCGCCCTCTCCCGTCACTGCACAGAGAAAACGGCCAGGGACTTTCCTTTGATCTTCCGGGCAAACAAAAAATTATTAAGCGTGTTTTGGAGGCTTTGTTGTTGATAGAGAAGTGGGGTACATTTTGTAAGAACTTCGTAATATTACTCCGACGATGTTTTGATGGCAAATTACTGGGGTGGAGATGCCGGCCACATTTTTTGCCCGAACAGCCTCAGACGCGCCAACAGTTCCATTTTCCAATTGAGACCAACAAACCCAAATACACACCGCTCGCATCCCCAGCGACGCTTGATTATTTTCCCAGCCAATAAAATGTTGATTTTTGAAGTTTGTTTATATGTTCAGAAGTAATTTGGGTTCTCCTGAAACGTTAGCGCGGTGTCTAAACAATGTGATTTTGCTTAGTCTCGGCAGAGGGTTGAATCGGTGGTATTGGCCACTTCAACACAGACTGAGTACCCACATCGTCATCAGTCCAAATATCAAGAAGTTGTAGATTTCACCTCTGCTATCCCATATTTTTGTCCAAAGTACTCCGTCTCAAGTGTCTCTCTCACAGTTAAAAGCATCAACTTTTAGCCGCACTTCAAGTTTCTGAACAGCACATCGCTTCCTTGTCTTCAAAAAGGCAGTCGTGGCATTGGACTTTTTTTCCTAAATGTGTCCAGCACAAAGAACTTTGGACGGACAAAAATAGCGAATTCGTTAAGGAAAGGAGCTGAATGGAGAACAATGACTGCGACAGACAACGCCACAGTGGGTAAATTTGTCCAGCCCCCACTGGTTATGTGTTTGTTTTTAACATATCAAAGTATTTGCGGATAAGCTGAGGCAAGAATATAGTCCATATTATGTACACTGACACACGCTCAGCGTATGCACAAAAAACTCAAAATTCCTGGTGGACTCTGCTACCCTCTACATTTCGCCATCAGAACACATTTGGTTGTCTGCCGTTGAAACTGAAACCTAAAATCTATTTCGGAAAATTGGTTTCACCAAAATTGATCGAGATGGAAATTTTCGGTTCTCGAACGGTAATCTGACAATTTTTTGCATAGTTGTGACGTTATAATTACCAGAAGTAAAATTTGGAAATGACTATATCAAGAAAACTATGCTATTAAAGTTGTCGCTACCTAGTGCGTTTTACCTTCACGTTACGTCCGCCTGTCCATAGTTTCGGGAAAAAATCGTCGTTCCCAAATGATGAACTACCGTTTTTAGCAAGAATCGCCGGTAGGAATGACCATCAACAAAACAAAACAAAACAAAACGAGAAGAAACCACAACAAAACGATACAGTTGCTGCCACAATGCTACGACCAACCATACAGAATGTGCGGCAAGGGTGACACTATTAAGCCAAAAGCATAAAAAGGCCCTACAACTTTGGCGAGTACTCTACCACTATATATGAAAATCAAACTAAATAACAAACTCCCTTCGCCCACAAACAAAGTACTTCAAAAACAAACAACTCGAGCCATGTATTCTGGCTCCTTACGCTGTAATCGTAAAAAATGCCTGCATTAACGAGGATAATTGGTTCCATGCTGGACAGGAGCGCCATTGCAAAAATTCACGCACCATAACGAAGGCGAGAGGTAAATAAGAACAGTGCTTCTGCGGCGCATGTTTCGCCAAATTCAAGGGTAATCAACCTTCATTTTTCACACAGCATTGTCTTTGAAGAACTATGGTTGAAGATATCACCTTCACTATTGGTGAAAACTGCCCTTTCTCTGGCCCAGAGATAACCGTTTTGTGTTCTACAGTACAACAAGACAGACGGCAAAATATGGCGGAATATTGGTCTTCTTTATTTTGAATTGGACTCGGTGAGCCTCGGCTGATTGCTGATGAATTTTGGAATATATCGATTCTTTTTGTGTAAATCTAAGGAAATGGCGCTCACAAACACTATACAGATGATCTGGAAAGTGTGGAATGATGTGAAAATTTCGCTGCTGATCATGATATCTTAAACGTAGAGCAAAAGTTGCAGCGACCAAAGCGACATTTTTCCACGGTCTAATAGATTGGTTTTTTACTGTCTATTTTCCCCTTTCTCCTCGTTTGAACAATATCGCGTTCCCGATGTCCATTTCAGTGATTGAAATTGACCTCTTTAAAAAGCAACATTTCTGTGTCCGGTATTTTTTGATATTATCACTAGAGAAGGTAGAATCGTCTATCCATGTTAAGTGTGTTTGTATTGCTGCCTGGGAATGGAGAATTGTAATAAAAATATGCAATGAGAAATTACAACCCGTCAGCTCGTCTTTCATAGTTGTTTTCGCACATCAAATGGCACGACAAATTAACACTCATTAAAAATTCAAAAGCCAGACTAATGACATGTTGACGAAATTTTCATCTCACACAGAGATGGAAGCAAATTTTTAATCTTTGATCAATCCTAGAACCAGTTTCGATTGAAATGTCCTTGCCACGTCTGCAGCTACAAACTCAAAATCTTTAAATACCAGGTCGACACTAACCAATCAAACAAAAAACGTGGATCATAAACCCAAAAATCTCACTCTGGGAAACTAAAAGTTCGCCTGACATGGCCAGTGTTAACTCGTCACCCCAGGCAACATTCAACTGTAATTTTGAATATTGTAAATTTCAATAATTTTATTTTTTTACGCTGATATAAATTTGGACACCATACCTGATGATTAATAGTTGCGTTAGACGAATGGAAAAAAAGAGTGGTGGCGACGCCATGAGAATTGAAACGCGCTGGTTTTAATGGGCTTTGTTTTGAAGAAGTGGTTTGGAAGAGCCAGTATCATGACTCAGTGAGATGGGTGACCCCGGGAGAGAGAACACACACTACTGTTCTCCTTTTAAGGCATTACGTCGACTGACCTTACTTTTTTTGATTCCGTGAAGACTTCCCTGTCAAAATTCGGTAAACCGGCCAGCATGGAAGTTTTCCAGCCACTCTTCGGGGGGCTTAGAGTTGTGTGCCCATGAAAAGGGGGTGACCCCGGGCTGAGTGGCTGCATGTCGCTTCTATTATTCTAGCATTTAGGGGCAGCTGAAAGAATCAAAGCATACTTTTGGACTTTTTTCATCTGTCTTAAACCGATCGATGACCAATTGCTAGGTTTGTTTTTCAACTCTTCAAGGTCTAAAAGTCGGGGTTTTTTTTGTTACAGAGAAGTTATCTTGCGATGCAAACTTTTGGGATACACTGTGTGAGCCCTGTAATTAAAGAATACTTTATAACACATCAGAAGATTTGTTGTTATTAATCTCAAGTTTGGGATAATAAGCCATTCTGTGGAAACGTGTATTTTTACCAAAAATAGACTTAGCGTTTATTTTTTGTAATGGATGTGACAAAGCAAATACGAGACAACAATGAATCTCCCAGTTCATGTTCCTTAATTCCGTCAAGACCTATGAATTCAAGGGCTGGCTTAAATTCCGGCGATTTTCTTAAGCGGTCACGGTAGACGAACTGTTGAGAGGACATGAAAAGGGTTCGGGTGATTTTGAGAAACGGATGACGTATGCGCTTACTAAATGTAGCACTCTGCCAACAGCTGCGACGATTTAGGGGCAGCAGAGAAATGAACACGCTCAAGCGAACAAATATGCAACAATGTCTACAACAGAGTGAGGTTTTATAAGCAAAGCCAAAACGCCGACCAATCACGTCTCCTCATACGGTTGCGGCTAATTGAAATTAAACACAACTAAAATTTGAACGGCTGGATTGCGTTTAGGAATTACAGATCCCTATCTCTGTCGAGCGAAAGCTGAAATCGACTTTTCAGTCCCCGAAGACATCGGCAACTTCGAGTGAAATTAAGGAAGATGGTCAATCTTCTTGTTTGCAGACTTGTTTGGTTTTTTTGTTTTCTTTTTCTTTTTCTTGTTTTGGAAACACTGGACGCTAGAAGGGTGAAAATTCCCATCGGGGCTGGTACGAAATCTAGCCAAGAAAATGAATTTTGATATGAAATGAGGCAAGGGCAGTGACACATACGGGTGATCCATTTCAAAGCCTTCCGAAAAGCGGATTGAACGGACCACACGCATATGGAAAGCGGGCTCACGCCGAGAGAGGCAAAAGCAAGAATCCCCCCAAAAAAGTTAGATCCTGCTTCACCGGTTGGCGTTCCTTGCTTAGCTATCAAAGATAACCGAAAGAAGGAACAAATGACTGAGTAACTTTAACTCAATTTGTCATTATCTTAATGTCCCCCTCTCCTCTTTACATTGAGAGTCAACTGGACGCAATATTGAGTGTGACTCAGTGATGGGGTATGATACAGCCGCGGACGGCATTCCCTCACACTTCACATCATTAATTCTAAATTAATCTAGGTCTCTATTTTTCTGTAAGGGATTTGAGGAACATTGGTCTCCCATGAACCAGTAAATAAGGCAATAGGAAACGCTAGCCCGGCACCTTTTGATGATGACTGGAAATTATGCCAGCAATTTTTGAAGAAAATTGCGTCAGCCGCCAAGTTCAAATACCGCGGTGTTTTCTTTCGTTTTCCTTTTTTTCAGCGCACACAAATCCTTTAATAAAAGATCTAAGTAGCGTCCAGTAAAGTTTGGAAAATTTAACCCGCGCCTCCTTACATTTTGCCTTTGATAGAAACGAATTTAGACTGCACGTGTTTTCCAAAATTTAAAGCAAGTCACACGATAAAAGTATTCGAAAAATGTTCCCCTGTCTGTGATAAAATGGACCGAAGCCGCGTGCATTGATTGCCGGAGACGCGAGAAACACTGGAGTAAACAAAATACTTCCAATCGAACGGACAAACCATCTCGCTGGAGTCGAAAGATTTATCGCTCAGTGTAAATACACACAATCAGGAACTCGATATAACAGGGCAATATCGAAAAGACAATTTGTTGCCTATGAGTCTACACATTGCTCAAGGCTTATCTCAACTGTTTTAAGCCCTGTCATGCTCCCAGCATCCCTTTCGGAACAGACACCTTCCATGTTACGGATAAAATCATAATCCAGGTTTTTCTATGGTATTTATTTTCTAATTCTCGTTTCAATTTCATGGGTATACAATTTTCGCCATATTCGTGTCTCATGCTCGCTATCATATTGAGTCCACTGTGGCCGTAAAAGAATAAACGTTACCCTTACAAATTATATATATATATATATATATATATATATATATATATATATATATATATATATATATATATATATATATATATAGTGTGTGTGTGTGTGTGTGTGTGTGTGTGTGTGTGTATGTGAAACATTTATTGAATGTGCATGATTATAAATATTCTGTATTATACCACATCATTTATTTTTGAAATATCACATTTAATAACCTTAAAATAAAGCTAGCTGGTAATTCAGACACGTCATCGATTTTTAGAACTGTTCACGGCATTTTCAAACAAGCTTGCTGATTACAATCTACCTTTTTTCTTAGATCTTGAAAACTCACACAAATGCCTGTTTAAGGGGAAGAGATAAATGACACGACTTAAATTGACAGGTTTTTTACACGAAAATTTATGTGCTTGTCAGAGGCTAGCTGACCCTTTGGACTTTCGCGTTGATTGATTATGCCGTTCAAAATATGTTGCGTTTATTTGACAATTTGGACGAGTCTTTACAAGGAATCATAAAAAAAACCTTGTGTCGTTTTGAGGACTCCTCGCTCAGAGAAATGCAATAAATAAATATATGAAGTTGTTGTTGGAAATATACACAGCCCCTGAGGAACAATAAAACTTGGTTAGCGTTCGGATTAACTAAAAACCCGGGTAATTAATGGCCGGGGCTTTGTGTTCGTAGATTCCAAGTTTCTGAAAACGGGGCCGTTTTTCTTACTTTACGCGATTACGTAGGGACGCTCGGGCGTTTGGTGGGAGACACATCTAAGACTTGTAAATTTAGTTTTATTTTCTTCCCTTCTCAGATCTCTTACAAGCTCTTATTTGAGACATGGTCTCATCTGCAAGACCACAAGACACTGCTTGTTTTCTTGTTGAATGGGTGCCTTACAGTGTCTGCACGGGCTTTGTTTCCTTAAGTGAGGCATTATCTTCCCAGTTTTGAAGTGAAAGACTCAGGATGTCACGTGATGCCAATTTGAAGGAATCGGTCATTAGATTGTTAGAAGGCCTAATTGAGGAGTTGTTCACAGTTTATGGATGAAAAGGAACTAGCTTAATCAATGGTACGCGTGACATTCGACAATAACTGATTGAGTTTTAACGCACGGATGGGTTTATCAAAAAACGAAGAAAGAGAGAGAGAGACACACACAGAGAGACACAGAGAGGCGGAGATGGTTAAGGAAAAGTACAGCCAGCCAGACTGACAGACAGACAGACAGAGATGGTTGAGGGAAAGTATTGCAAACTTTAAACATGCTCTTTCACAAAGCACGGCGATGTCTTGAGCTACCTGTTCAAGCTCTCTTTCTTAGACTGACTTCTATAGATGTCCAGTACAGCATGATTCATGTTATGTAAACTCATAAAGGGCTACTCATGTTGGTCTGTTCAGTAGAATCAAAGAATCTATTCAACGGACTCGGGTTTTTTTGTGTGGCTGTATCACTGCCACACCGAATGCCGGAATACAAATAGCAGCCTCAGTGCCTACAAATTAGCACAAACTTACAATGTAATTAGGGGATATTTAACACGACAAATAGGCTCGCCAACGGGAACATTATGGGCTGCGCGACCTATCTAAACACTTGGCCCTAATAAAAACCATTCTTGCCAAAGTTTGCGATGTGTGGCCGGCGCAAGTTGCGGATGAAAACTTAACGGTGGGAAGGAGGAGCAAGCGTTTATGAGGAGGTTGGGGTGGGGACGTTTTTTTCCACCCAGGAGGAGGCAAAGTCTTACAAGTTTCAACATGTGATCATTTGACACTTTGGACATCGCAGTTCTTCGGCGTTGACAACTATTTGCTCCATTCAATTGCCTGACATGGTTTTCCATTATCCCGATGGGTGATCCCACTTTATTCTGTGTACGGAGAAACCGATATGTGTTTGACTTGCCAACTCAAACAGTCATCAATTGTGCGTTAATTATCAGCCATTGTTTTAGTACAAATTGGATATAAATCCCCAAATGAAACCAGAATAAAACAAAGGAATACATTTGAAAGT
The DNA here is from genome assembly GCF_041260155.1 of Ptychodera flava. NCBI lineage: Eukaryota > Metazoa > Hemichordata > Enteropneusta > Ptychoderidae > Ptychodera > Ptychodera flava. The sequence continues at coordinate 11,794,715 of NC_091932.1, read as the reverse complement.
GAAAAAAAAATCGCCCCGTCTTTTCAATTCTCCTGAAAATCACAGGAAGCCGACTCAGCTATCTCCTTCTTCATGTTCCAAGGATTTAACCTGAAAGGCGTCTTAGAAGTGGACGTGAAATCCACGGCTCCAGTTGCCAGCCGACCTGCTAATTGCAAAGCCGTGTTTTAATTTCGACACTGGTTTTCACTTAGGACTTGAAGCGAGGCGATTCGGCCTTTGTTCCAAGCTTCATTGCCTAGTCAAAGCATTGCCACTAAGAATCACCACCCTTTTTTCTGTTTTTAAAACCCCCTTTGTCTCAGGTTGAAGCGTCTTCCAATTGTCTCGGAACTGGCGAGATGTTTTTGTTTTCTTACCTCGTTTGATGAAGTGTCCGCAAAAGATTGTCAGGGACAGTTATGCGCTGGCACACACTCAAACTCAGTCAGTTAATCGTCAGTTTTTCCATGTTTTTTCGTTACAGCCCTCTCGCACTCATGCAAAACCCGCAGAGCTCTCCAACCCGAAACGCATCGTTCATGATTTTGTACACCTTAAATTCTGTCAGAGTGCATACAGATGTGGCAAATTGCTCAGTGCCAGTATAACGAATCTTTTAACATTGCTTTAAGTGCACAGGAAAGCCGGACCGTCTTTAAACGTTCTGAACAGAAGGATATCGATAGAGAACCTTTTCAGAGAGGGGTGATCAGAAACGAGCTACGGGGACACTCAACTAGGTACAGCCTCGGTGTGTTGGTTGAGTCCCAAACAGAAAACATATTGGCGCAATAACGACAGGTATCAAGGTTACTGCTCTGTATGATATTTATGAGTGAGTAACTGATGTTTACATTTCGTGAAGTGATGTCTTATTTCATAGGCGAAACGGGTAGTATAAACGTCCGCAGTATATATATTGCGGGTGACCTCTGACCTGGGGCTCGTAATTTACCTAGCCCTGTACACCGAAGTCAGGATGCGAACGGCAGTTCATTATTATTGCTGCACAATAACATTCGTATCAGTCACTGCAGATGTATGGCTTCATTTTGACCTGTTGCCCATCGGTAATTATGTCTTCTGGAATCTATAATAGATATGAATAGCATTCGCTTGGAAAAAAAAAAACTCACCCTGTCCAAATTGTTATGTAATTCAGTTTTCAACAGCTGCCACGTTCTGATTTCCGACTGTAAGAAATCTTCCGAAAAAAAAACACAGTTTTTTCCGTCGTTTGTGAAGAGATTATCAGAAATTTTGGCAAAAAATGCCGAGCTCATTAAACGCTAGACATACACTAAATGCGCCTTGCTTCGGTCCGGAAGAAAATGAAATTCATTGGTTTAGTCTTTTTTCTCTCTCTCTCTTTCTTTTTCCCCGTTGTTTTCTTTGCTGCTTAGTTAAGACTGTTTTTATTCAAATAGTAGATTGTAAAAACAAAACCCGCGTATTTGTCGTTTGGAAATAGTTTCTCATGTAAATTTCTGGTAAAGTCAACAAAATTCTGAATAACAAACCAGCGAGGGTTTTTTCATGAATTACCGTTCAATAGAATTTTGTTCTTGAAAAACATGGGCATCCTTGGTAGAAAAAAGGCATTGATTTGCTCGATGTTTGTGTCTGTAAAATGACTCGTTTTTTTTCCAGGCGGGTAGTTACGTCCTCCTTTCTCGTTGTCGTATGAATTCCACATCCGCATACAAATATCGATAGGGTCACAATAGCTTGGTCTCTGTTCGGACGAGCGGGGGGGGGGGGGGGAACCATTTCTTCATCGAACGGCTTGTGCGTCAAGCAGAAAGGATAGTGTTAAAAAATACACTATCATGGGTTAGAGATGTTTTCACGACAACAAAATAGCGTCGAGGGACTCTGTTCCCAGTGGGGTAAGTTGCGAGAGGGACTTTGTTATACACGGTGCTCAGAGTACACTGGTACACCATGAGAGATAAGCTTCAGCGATTTGTCTGAACTTACTTTATCAGACTATAGCGCACCGCCAACGGCGACGTGAGCAAACAGATCGAGCACTGATCGGTCGGGTAAAGTTTGCCTTTTCCACCTGATCCCTATGTGCTTTTCCATTTCGCAAACTTACGCCGACGGTTACAAACATGTATGGTATACCGACACCCTGGCGTGTTCTACAGTCTCGGGGTTTACTGTACCAACAGACACGGCAGGCGAGGCGGTGCGGGCGGGGCGTTAGCGAATACGGCCAACTGAACCCGACCGACAAGATCACCGAACCACAGCCCATGGTACTATTTGTCTATGAAACTAAAGGTAAAACCACGGGCAAAAGGGCACCAATACTGGGCATGATAAACAAGCAGAGCTCTCATCTCAAAAGCTACAAAAAACCCTAAAGTATAGAAAACACGTATAAGTAACTGTCTACCATACCTTCATGTCAATCATGAGTAACGCTGCTTGGAGGTAAACAACACGAAAAAAAAAATCCTACTTTCGGCGTCTGAGTCACTAGTGTGCGCGAGTCCTCACCGACACAACTGAAGCACAAATGATGTGGTCTTTCTGGCTAGTGGCTTATCCAGCCCTATTTTCATAACAGTTAGCCTCGTTATGGGCCACGCCGAAGCTAACGACTAGACCCGGATGCGCGGAGGGCAGAGTCGCTCTCAGGGAACGAACGGTGAACGTCACGTTCTATAACACTGGGCACGCAAACAGGTTTTTTTTTTTGGCGCACATACACAAAAGACGCGCGCATCAAAAATCAATCCAAGATGACACTCATTTTGGCGCTCTGCCGCAGTATTGGCAATATCCAAATCCTGTGGAGTACATTTAATGGTCTCGTTCACCCAGGTACGTTTCTCAAAGCCCGACATATTAATTTTATCGTCACTTTGTGGCGTAATAAAAAACGCTTCCCATTCGCATTGATGCTTTTTGATAATTTTAATTAGAGTCCGTCAACTCTTTTACTGAGGCAAAATTAAAAGACGTGAACTGGCTACACCATTCATATCCGCGACTTTTTCACTTTTCTTTTTAAAAAATCGCTTGAAATGTATTAAGTAACATATTTCATTCATCACAGAAGACTAACTCCCGCGGAATAGATAGTTCTGTAGCATAAAGGCTCAATTAGAAAGCAGGTAGGGTTTTTTTATTCAGATCAGCGGTGTGTTGTTGCCTATTACTCTATTATGGCGCTTTATTAGTTGCTTTTCGACTGACGATCAATCCTTTTTGGCAATCACTGCCACCGAGCTCGGAATAAAATGTATTGGGCACCCCGCTGTCTTCTACATCGGCTAAATACTGTATCTTTTCCTCAATCCACTCTCGTTCGTACCAATTCAGGATGTAGCTATAACGCTTAATATGAAAAGACTCTTTGTATTTGGCCTCATATTATTTTGTTAAATATGTTCGCCATAGAAATCGCTCGGTAAATGCGTGCGTGCGTTTTTAAAGGATGCCAGTTGCTGGTCGATCTCGATAAAACAACTGCTAATGTTATATTGACGAGCGAGTTCAAACGTAAATGAGAAACGGGAAAGGGAAAGAGATGAGGCACCTTTTTGAGAAAACCACAGAGTCAAATTTCTTGTCGTGATAGCAGGCCGGGAGCGGTAGCTTTTAATTAAACAGTCACCGCTGATTTCGCGAACATGTCGCCGTGTTTAGTTAACTGCCTCTTCCTCAGAATGTTAAATGAGAGCGTTTGATGATGTCAGTGAGTCCTTGCGGTGTCATTTGAATTTGAGGCAGGACGACAGGGGAAGATATAGAAAGTCAAATTTGTCTTGGAATATATATCGATACTCACTCTCTCAACATGCGATGGTATGACGTGTTCACGATTTATCCAGCGGGTTACAGAATGAATGCGTTTCTTTGACCGAGTCGGTGTTCAGCGCTTTTCAGATTTGAAATCGACACAAATATTTTATCAGAAATCCACCCTGCTGTCCAATATCACTGTGTCGCTTTCCCCTTTCTGTCGGGGAACAGCGCGAATCAGGGGCAGTGGTGGCGTTCGGCGGCTAGATAGATATTGGACAGCGTGTAAAATGGAACAGGGCGAGTAAAGAAAAACACTAACAAGCGAGGTAACCATTATGCAGTGAATACACACCTAAACAATCGTGGATTGGTCTTCTAGCATTGACAAGCAAAACGAAGACTAATTGTTCTATTCAGGCGAGCTTGTAGTAATAAGCTGGCCATAAAGCCCTAGACACTGGCCAACAATTGAAGCCTCACATATTTAAAGGATTCTACGGTTTGAGAAACCCAGCCCTTTTATCTTTGTGTGTTTTCTGGTGTAATGACTTTCTCGGCAATATTTTCTCTGCAACGAGCGCAGTTTGAAAGCGCCATGCACTCTCAATGGCGCCCGGTGTTTTCCCAGCGTTCGTATACAGCTTTAATGAATGGATCATCGAATAAAAACGCCACTGGAAAACACCATTGTTTGACAGGGAGAAAGAATACACACTCCGGTTTGTAAGACTATATATGCGTGGACTTTTCCGACACCAGGTTTCCTCAGAAATTTACCCGAGTTACTTATGGGAGTGTGATAAGGCTCTTCGATTGCAGGTAGTCCGCGTTACATGTATGCACGATGAAAGTCGTATGGAGTGACACGCTGTGAAGAAATTTGTTTAAAAGCTGTTGTGATTCAACCGTATTCCGGGGCAGGAAATGCAGAAAATCACCTCAATTAGAAAAAATCAGTCTACAAATGCAAACACAGTGATGGGTGAAATGAATAAGCCAGTACTGACGTGTTTATGTGTGTGCGTATTACATGCAACAATGATACGCGTCAAATGAATGGAGAACTCCAGCAAACGATCGCCTTTTTTTCCACAGCTCTCTCCTCGTCGTCATAAGACAAATTAGCGCAGATGTAGTTTTTTTTCAGGAGGACGAAAGCTGGATACGCTGTACAGTGTCTTCACAAAGAGCAGCTCTGAGCGCTAATGTAACAAGTAAACAGAATTTGGTAAACAGTTCGTGAGCAAGCCGAGAAAAGTAAACTCTGACTACCGCATTGGGCATTTTTTGTTTGAGGGAGCGAGACAATGCCCTACATAGCAATTGGTCCGTATTGACACGAACACTTAGGGAAAAAAGTCGGTTAGGAAAAAAGATAACTATTGCCAATGATAGTCGCATGCACTTCTACATTCTGTAATTTTTTTGGTATAGCGTTTCCCCGACACTTAAGTAGGGTATATTTTTTCACAAATCCCTTCATATGGGTAATAACCCTCCACTTGTGTGTGCCCGTCTTCGCTCCCCCCATAAACAACATTCTTCAGCAAACTTTATACTTTCTTTCATCCACTGATCTATTTTTGGACAGCGGCGCGAGGACAGGAAAGGGCCTAGCTACAGCGGTCCAATGGAGAGAAATAAACATGACAGAGGCGTGAACGCTAAATATTTGTCCACAAAAGTATCCACTCTCGGCGAATGTGTGCTCACTAGTTGAGATGTTGGTCTTGGGCAAACGTTTAATATTCATGTTGCTTCCTGAAGTATGTTAAACGCTACATTAGCAAGATCCCCAAGGAGGCTCCGGTTGACAGGTTGGAGCTGGCCGGGTTCAGAGCTACGAGCTCGAGGTCACTGTTGATGGGTTGCTGCGGAGCACTGCGCCAATCGTAAATAAGTTGGAATGAGCCCCACAGAGATTTGAGGCGGGTCTCTTTGGAGCTCCTACCTTTGCGCGGGTGAGAGAGGGAAAGCATTTATTGAATTTAAAGCTGTACAAACGACTTTGAGAACGAATGTCAATAATTGACGGGATTTGATGATGTAGAGCACACCGTTGTGTTTGCCCATGTATTATTTGTCATGCCATCTCCTTAAAGTCCTTAACACGATTGCGCCAAATATTTCACCGTTGGTAATGACCGGCCGGACGTGACCCCCCGACCCTACAAGTCACCTGAGCGAAATCCTGATAAAGTTACTTTATTTTTTACATCTTTCTCCACCTCATCGCTTTCGTAGTAATCCACTATCCATGTCACCCTTTTCAACTTTCTCCCATTTATTTATCGTAGCCGGTCAAAACTGTTTCCCTGTGCTTTTAGCAGCCCCCACGTTCACTCTTGCAACACATCGCCGAATTAGCTCTCGCAGAGATAGATTTCCCTAACCGAGAATGACACTCAATTTGCAGCACTTTCACATGAACGTGTGGTATTTTTGCGAACACCTGTTTTGTACATCACTCCAGTCTGCCTTACTCTAATAAATCAGTGGAAGCTTACATCACTCCGTCATGTTCTTGAAATTACATGCTCGTGTTTTGCTTTTTGTTTTTGGTTATTTTATTTACCAAAATAGATATTCAGAATTAGAAGTCACTCTCCAGCAAAAAGTGGCAACAATAGTTCTTCCATAAGCTAGTAGAGCTAATTGAACGTGAAAAATTGATGCGCCGTGTAATTGTTCGCTGATGAAACTGACACCTTCGCCGCCGCAGTTGACCCCTTTATGTGGTACGTAGATTGGAGGAAAAACACGCTTCATCATTCTTTAAAAAAGGCAAAAGTTTAAGAAACTCCTTGCTACGGCGTGAAAATGGAAATACCATTCTTCCATCTTAAAGGCCTATTTTCCCCAAGATCACGTGACAAAGGCGTAAGTTAAATACATGGGGCCCTCTCGAAACGTGCGAATGTCTTCATTAAGGCCCGATACTTTAATTTATACTTGTAATTTGCCCCGCAGGTATGCTTGACACCTTGCGTAGGACTAATTACCTAGGGAAAGTAGCCCTGGAGACTGTAACACGCATTCTCCTGATACGCTATAGCGCTGTGCTAAAACAATAATTATTTTCCACCGTTGAGTAGCGACCACAACTGCAATTTAGCTAAGGTTGCAACATAACTCACTCCCATCCGCACACCGACGCTGAATTACTGAACTGATTTTTTCGCCACAGGAAAAATTAAAAGAACACTCCCGCTGCTTCAATTACAGTCGAGATTGGGGGAAAATTTATGGTTATAACTTACCCTTAAAGGAAGATATAAATTTGGTAAGAAATTTAGCGATAAATTTATTGACCAAGACCATGTCTGTCGAAGTAAAAGTTAGCGAACGTGTCATATTTATTTTTATGTCCCTTGAATGCGTGAAATTTGTAATCAGGTCTGTGTGTTTCTCAGCCTTCTTTGTTTGGGTAACAATCTACACGAACAAGTCAACGTAATAGGGCTGATACATACAGTGTAAATATCCATGAATGCGTCTTTGTTGTGCTTTTCATTCACGCTTTAATTAAGCTGTGAGTATATAATTTTTTTCCAAGAATTTTTTTTTTTCGGTCACAGAATTTCGATCGGTTTCACTGACTTCCGTTGCACAACCAATATTGTTCTTAGCGCACATCTTTTCAGGCTTGCTCCTTGCAGATATAAGATTAAATATTGGTTTCAAAAATCAATATCCCGGGCCGTGAGTTCGCCAGATGCACCTCGAACTGCGATCAAACGGTGAACGATTTGCTGAGTTTTGGGGCTATACACTCTAGAGAGTTGCCAATTCATCATTATTCAACGTAACAAATCGAGGCATTAATACTACAACAAATTGGAGGCGTACTTTTTGTTGGCCATTTGCTCGCTCTTCCCGGCAAAATCGATCAAGAAACAAATGAAATCCAACAAAAAATAACCACGCAAAAATCACTGCAAATTGAAACAAACAACCAAAGGAGACGCGCGCGCTTGCGCGAGATCACGTGCGCGCGAAAAATGGAGCAAAAAACTCCCACCGTGCATATATTTCATGGTTGATTAAACACGCCAGTCATTCGCAAGTCCGGGCTTTGACAGCTTCGGTTTAATGAATATCACACGTCAATTTTCTCGTCTTTTTTGACATCAGTGTGCAAACATTTGATTAAAATTAGCAAAGAGGCCGTTGTGCCTCCGCGTTGTTTGATGAGAATTCCGCTGAAACCCAATGTGGTTTGACGTAGAGTGCGATAAGTTTTACAGGAAATGTTTCCACTCAGATCATAAGGATATAATGTACATATTGCTTTCGTTTGATCGAGACGATAACATTCGTGATTCCAATTTATTTGACAATCTAACATCAAAAAGTCAGCGAATTTTGCGCATTCAGAAACTGACCAGCTCAGCGACAGTAAAATTTGCATAGCACTTGTTAGCCGTTATCAATATCCTGTTATTAGGTTGCTATCTTGCTGATAAAACTAATGAAGTAGAAGATATTATATTAACACACGACTTTACGTTTTTCCTTATTCTAGATATTGATGTTACCTGTCAGCGTTTGACAAGTGGGTTTCAACGCCACCAACGCATACAATATGACGTTCGGCGTATAGGTATAACGTCAGCGTTTAAGTCAGATTCGCGCTGTACGGTTGAGACTGTCTCTGTGATCGAAATGTCATCTTACCCTGAACAGACTCCCTTATGTCACAAGTAGCATTTGCGAGTAATGTGTTTTGATTTACTTTAAGACATTATTGAGAAGTGTACAAATGACTTGAAGTTATCGTTAGAGGGTGTTCGGAATGAGCAGCGGAAATACAGTACAAGACAAACCAAGTTGAGTTCCGTAACGTTTTGTGGTTAGTCGGCGAGAATCGCCAGAAATACTTCACCAGAAGTAACACGGAAATAAAATAAAGATCTCATAACCTGGCTCTCATTAATTGCAGCAATCACAGAGTTCCAAAAATCTATGAAAAAAGTAAATCACGTATTTTCATAACTGAAGACCTAGGTGGGTTTTTTTTCACCTCGTCCCTATAGATTTTCTGCCTCACTTTGGGCACAGGAGCTGAACGGTTTATCGTGGGCGTTCATTGATAATCCTGGAAGAGTATTCGGTGAAGCAGTTGTCCTTGCAGTCGCTGAGAAAGCCGAACCGAGAACAATCAACATGACCGATGCATCTCCGTCTGTCTCGGTGCCGACAATCCATCTCAAGGTCTCCATGATATATATGGCTAATAATTTTTCGCACAGTCTCCCTTCTGCCCGCTGTCAATTAATTAAAACTGCTTTCTCTTCGCCGTTCAGAGACGCCGCGGTCAACGTGTACCGTTCTCGCAGCTCTCTAGAATTTTAGTCGAAGTTGATCCAGCTTTTTATCAAGGCTTGGTTCATTATTACTGCACCGGGGAGGGGTTGTTAATGTCGATGATATTGCTCGTCTTCAAACCGGAGTTACTTCTAACTTAAACATTAACTCGCGGAAATATTGACTGTCCTTTAATTTTCGATGTAAAAACAGTTAATGCCTCAGTGTTACGTGTACTGGCCCGGGGTATCAGGAATCTTTCAAAGAGTTTACTCTCAAAAGTCGTATCGACTGTATTTCGCAGTTTTTTTTGTTTGAGCAGGTCAAATGGCGATCGTCTCACATTTTCAAAGCCACCTGTACTAATTCCAGACTCTGCGATCGTTGTTTGGGTTGTTTTCTTCGCCGGCAAATGAGTTAAGAAGAACATGTACTTCCGCTTTTTTGCAACATTACTGGAAGACTCACTCATAGTCTTTCTACTGGCAAATTTATCTTGATCAGGTCTCTTCAGGTAGAACGCGGTAGAACGCGGTAGAACGCGCCGAAGTTGAAAGACCCAAACTTTCAAACTTGTGAAATCAAGAATATAAATCAAGTGTCAAAATTCAATACTGGAGAAATAAATTACTAAATATTCACAAACACTTGGAATTCTTCCCCTGTGGTTGTTTAGTAAAGAACTGAAAATAATTATTATTTGTCCTTCCTTTCACAAAATAAACCAGAGACAAATTTTTTTGTGCCATAAGCTTCAAAATGAGTCTCCACAAATGGTAGACCAAAAAAGTTGTATAAAAATTTAGAGTTCGAATATCTCTCCCCTATCGAATTTTACCGTAAACTGATTGGCAACGAGTGGCGTATGAGTGAAAATGAACGAATATGACTATATATGCCAGAATAAGGTGAATTACACAGTATCCATTCCCCCATCTCATTTTCATTGAATCACACACATTCCATTGATTCCTCGTCAGGTGACATCCTGAAATATTCGGCGCCGTACCATTGTAATTTTTGAGTTACGACGCTGCTTCATTGAGGAGGGCGCAAATTTGATCTTTGAACTGTTACACATCTAGAGGTGAAATAACTCAGTCTGGCGTTTTGTTCTAAATTGCCCTATCTGAACTCAGGTGTAGAATCTCGCCCGAGGAGAAGCTGAGGTGAGCATAATAAGCTTGGTTAGGAAACAGATCCCCCCAGTCCCCCTCTCTCCCTCCGCGAGGGGATAGAGCTGGGGAGAAAAGTGAACGTCAGTAACTTGAGCTGACAACGAACCAAAGTCAAATCGTGTCAAAAGTGTGAAAGACAGCGCGTACACAACTGTTATTTAACTCAACCCTTCGCCCGGCACCATCAACACGCTTCGGGGGAGAGGACATTTGCATATTTGGCAGAGAGCGAAGAAGAGATGAAACCTGTGATAAATGCTTTTATCTACTCCCATCTTTGTCTGACAGTTATGTCTTTAAACACTATTTACACGGGCACTAATGCGACAGCGGCGAAGTCTCAATTGAACAAGGCCTTATCTTAGATTAACTATGGACTTTGTAGCTTTGAGGTATTTGTTAAGGGCTGCCTTGAGCTGTTTTATCTGGCGACTGTGTCGCTAGTTAGGCTTTTTTCTTTCTTTCTATCTCTCTCCCTAAAATATCACTGAGAAAGAAAGAAGGGTTAATGATAAAAAGATGTGTAAGGAAGACACGAAGACAGCCGCTGTGAAAAAAAGGGAAGGAGAGAATCAAACAAGCAAATGCACCTGCTTGCTCATGGCGGAGAAGAAACGAAAGTCATGGAGTGTTTTTTTTTTCACCACGAGCCACATCTAAGAAATCCCAGCCGGCTCGCGCTTTCTCGCCGTCAGTACAATGACTGAGGGAAAAAAGGCTGGCAAATTTGCAGGAGACGAGAAAGAGCTTTAATCTCATTGTTCAGCCATATTCACATAATTGCGCCCTTTATGCGACCAGAAAACCACCGCCATCGACTGCAACGAACGAGTTTCCCGTGAAATTGCATCGGTGGAAGGAAACAGACAACAAAGTGAACAAAAGCGATGACTAGAAAATAAAGTGAAATGGACAAAAATCGCGTTTTGTGCTAGACTGATTTTTCGCCGCGTCTGTTATTCCAATCAATAAACTTTCCAAAAAGCGTCGATGCTCAATTTTTCTCGCGATTTACACAAAACACTTAAAGGTAAAGACAGTTCAATTGTACATAATTGACTTATTACTACTTACTGAGAAACAAAAGGCCCGGTAGAGTTTGGACTTAATTAGCGTTTTTGAATGACCACAAAAAAGTGTGCACTCAACGCGGCTTATGTCTATTTTTCGACCGCCTTAAACTCAATGCCGGTGATGTGCGTACAGTTTCAACAGAGAAAACATCTCGCGGCGAGGAGTGGACAACGGCGGTCTAACCCATCACACGGCGACTTTGAAAAGACAGACAGAACAACGCCGGGTTGTTTGCACACTGCTAAAATTGCAACACCTCTTAGAGTGGGTGCAATCACGCGCAATGATTGACCCATCATAGCTACACGGGTGGTACAAGCGGGGGACGGGGGAAACGGTTAACCATATCAATACACCTTTTTTATATTGTCCACAATCGACAAACAGGTGGAGACACTTAATGGCTGGTTACGATTTAGCAATTATCTCGGCAAAACAAAAGCCACCACGGCAACTCCCATCAGTTGCTATTTCCCCTCTATTACCGTCGACGACACCAATCTCCCCCCGAAAGGGAAACACAGAAACAACAAACAACAGCGAAGTCAACAATATAGCCGTACTGACTGACACACGTTAACCATGTATGACAGCACACATTGTACATTCCTTTTAAATTATGAAAGGGGGTTTTCGAGCTGTATCTCACGAAATCAATATTTCTGCAGCGCACTTTCTTTTCGATACGACCCTGAACCTTCTCTCTGCCCTGGCTTCGTGAACTGGGCGGGTAAGAGCATTACTTTTACATCTGTGCCGAACTAAAATGGAAAAAACCTACAAATATGACAATTGGAAGGCAGAACTCAAACTAAAACAGCCGTTCGATTGGCCATCGTTGGTGGTATATATCGTTCACAGAAAAGGTGAAGTGTGCAGGCATGAATAAGCTTTACTCCTTCTTGGGAGGCATATAGAACGAGTAATAGCTATAGGTGTATAGAACGAGAAATAGGTATAGAACAAGAAATAGGTATAAGTTAATAGAATGAGCAATAGGTATAGGTGTATAGAACGAGCAGTGGGTATAAGTGTATAGAACGAGACATAGGTATAGATGTATAGAACGAGACATAGGTATAGGTGTATCACCGAACTGTGGGTAAACTCAATACTTCTCCCGCCCTGCGTGTGACCTTCTTTAACCCAAAGTAGAACCATAGCCTGACGGGTACAAATCTAAACCCATCCACTCCAATACATGCAAAAATGCTCTGATTTTTCTTCCAATATAAGAACGCAACCCCCGATAAATGTACAATGCATTTTATTTCCGATACACATTAAAAATGTTGGGCTTGATAGCGTCAAATGGCCATAACAAATCCAAAAGTTCCAGATTATTCCCTCCCCCCTCTAACTGCAGCGGTAGCAATCTTGCCTTTCCAATGGCATTGGATTAAGGACTGGTGTAAAATGCCATGCGATGCCAAAAACATTGAGTTATTCTTGTATGCACCTATATAACCACTCGGTCTGTTTAAGTTTGTTATTCGGGTTACGGATCTATCCCTTGATAACTCATTACGCTTGTACACTATAAATTATCCAACCTTCTCATCTAATGATTCCTATTGATTACGTCACACCAAACGTGTAAACTATAACCTATCAGCTAACATATCCACTCTCAGCAGAACTCGTTATCGCCAAGTGTGAAAAAATCGAGAGGAGACGAGATACACTAGTATCCCTAAACCTTTTTAAGGATTACTCGTTTATATATATATATATATATATATATATATATATATATATATATATATATATATATATATATATATATATATATATATTCTTTTTAATTGTTATTATTACTATGACTTTGTACTTGAAGTAAGTTGTGTTATTATACGATAAGGTCCGGCAATGTGTTCTACTTTGTACCCTGACATGTGATATCAGATATACACAACACGATCTTACAGGTAGAGAAAGACGTTAACAACAGCGTATAAGAAATCATATAATAGTATTCCTCATATGAAATGTATGTGAAAAATATCAGAAGTTTATGCAAAAATAATACTTTAAAAAGTATTCCACTGTATATTTTTAAATATAATCCTGTGCATTTTATTCCTCGTACATATTTTATATTTGATGAAAGTTTTAGATCGACAATCATCACATAAAACAATGACCGATTATGCAAAATCTCACACTTTAATAGCTGCTATCGTGCCATTTTATTGTCTTTAGCTTTTTGTGCCCTAACATCCGGGCAATTCTTATCCGTCTCCTAGGTAGCGGTCCCTACGACAACCCCCCCCCCCCCCGAATAACCGGAACTGCATTTCTGTAGCGTTGGCCGCAGGCCCAGCGGCGAATAATGCACGACTACTCGTGTGCTAAACTTTGTATAATTTGAAAGCGAGTTTACCTCATCGATAAGAAACATAAAGGAAATTCTTAAAAGGTGTCGATACCCCTCTAAAACTTCCTCTCGTTAAGTTGTCAAGTTAAGTGCACTGGCCTATTTAATGAGGGGACGTGAATGTCGGGCACCGTGCTTTCTTGCCGGCGGGAACATTTGCCAGCAGTGCCCCAGGCAAATGATAACTTTTGCTTGGCCATCATCCTTTATTCGTTTGTAATGTCTAATTGCTATACTATAAGTCCGCTTAAATTAATTCTGACCTGATAACGATAATGGGATATACATTGTCTGACAGAGAATATATATATATATATATATATATATATATATATATATATATATATATATATATGTCTGTCTGTCTGTATGTCTGTCTGTCTGTCTGTCTGTCTGTATGTATGTATGTATGTATGTATGCATGCATGCATGCATGCATGCATGCATGCATTCATGCATGCAAGCATGCATGCATGCATGTATGCATGTATGTATGTATGTATGTATGTATGTATGTATGTATGTATGTATGTATGTATGTATGTATGTATGTATGTATGTATGTATGTATGTATGTATGTATGTATGTATGTATGTATGTATGTATGTATGTATGTATGTATGTATGTATGTATGTATGTATGTATGTATGTATGTATGTATGTATGTATGTATGTATGTATGTATGTATGTATGTATGTATGTATGTATGTATGTATGTATGTATGTATGTATGTATGTATTTAAGCAATAGAGCACACCCAGCGATGGTATACCAGAGATTCTGACCAGTTCACGACATATATGCCGACCGATAGCGAGTGCATATATGGAATGAACTGGTCAAAATCGAGTGGTATACCATCGATGGGTGTGATTTATTGCTTATATAGCATACCAGTATATTTAAATATTGGCATGGAACTTCAAAAGAGGATTTTTGCTCTTGCCGGTAGCTCGCGCATTTGCCAACCGTGGTATATCGCGAATATGTGCCACGGTTCTTTTCACGTCGCGACCAATCAGGTCACTGCATTTGCGCCATCTATATACTGGTATGATATAATATGTATTATATATGTATCCCTCTGTCTATCTATAGATCTATCTATATATTTGCATTGGCGAATGTGTGTGTGGGTGTACGGACGTGTGCATGTCAGTATGACTGGGTTTTTCGTTCTCAAAGGATCGAACTACAAACTAAAGTATAACTTTTGATGATTTTTCGCCATATTGTTTTGTACGTCAATCACAAGTTTATGCATGTCAAAACACCTATACGGAATTCGTCCTGTCAACACATTGTCTATGCGTGTAGAATGCGATGCGATTTAAAATGTTGGAAATCTCTACCGGACATTCAATAGGTCGAAGAACAACTGACATAGTACGATACAAGCAATCACACAACAGTACTAATGAGATATTTCCCATTGGACGATCGTGAATGATCCTTTACCACAAACATATCAACTTTTTAGATTGATTAATTGTAGTAATTTGAAACAAAACAAAGCCCTCCTCATGGGAAATTGATTTCAAGTAATGCCTCTACGGTAAGTTTTGCTACAGCTTTACGCTATTATCCAAAATAAACCACACACTCGTTGAATAACGCTCGGGACGTTACTCTTTCCTTGGCGTGGCTGACCCTATCAAAGCTTGAACAAATCAGATCATCGGTGCGTAAGGCACCTGCTTCAAAATTAATACGGCCTGCCGGAAAGAGTATATATAAATATTGTCGGTCGACTTCGGCAGCTTGCACACAAAACGCGGTCGGTAGGAACATGTGTCTGTTCGTCTCCTTTTCGCTGTTTATTGCAGTGTTTATCAACAGAACTAAAGTCACGAAAGAAAAGTTTATAGCGTCGATCATTTCAAATCAAGAATGTAGGAGTCAAATGAAAATTTTCGCAGAAAGAGAGTATCAATGACACTTTTTTTTAACAGAACGACTTTTTTGCAGCTGACATTTATTTCCTATGCGGACAGAGTGCGCGCTTTTCGTGTGTATGATTAGTGCACGCTGTCCGACTGAAAGAGACTTTTGACGCAGTTACTAGTGCAGTGTTTTGGCGGGAAAGCACATTTGAACATCAATAATATCGTGCATTTATACAAGGTGTTTTGAAAGAGACTGCCGAGTCATATCATTGATTGGTTCTGTCACGAAAGCAAAATGCTTACACTGTTCTCCGTTTATTCCGGTACAAAATACACGGAGAAAGACAAACAGGGACCATCTCGATGAATTCTGACAATATTCCCGCCTTACGCCATCTTCGTTTTGAAACTGTCGCCAACCCTGTTGTGGCACTGGAAATTGACACTTGCCCTGAAAGAATTTGACTGTTTTTGCGGCGATTTCCAAAACACGGCGATTGCATAGGGCTCAATATTTCCTATCGAACCCAAGAGTGCGATGACTTGCGCCTGAATGGCATGACGTCACTATGTTAATATTATTCTGTCCATGTTGAGGTTCCGTTGCGAATTTAGAAACCTAGCGTCGGCTCCTTAGTTGTTCAATCGATTTTAGTTATAAAACCTGGCATAAGCTCATAATGAACTGCAAAAATATGTTTTTTCTTCTGCGTTTGATTAGTGCCACTTGAAGCACACTTTCACATTTATGCTTCCTCTCGTGCAGGACTTTGTTGATTTTGCTAGACAAGGCTTTTTATATTTATTTCATTCTTCTACATATGAACAGTCAAATATGAATACGATAAATAAGGACGAGTGCTCACATCATAAAACCGAAAAAAATACCGGAGACGAGCTGTAATACGAAATTCAAAGATACCCATTTCACAGGAAGTGACGTAGTTAAACTATAAAATGTTGCCGGTGAGAGTTATTTCACAGCGACTGTTTCTGTCAATATCTATATGATATCAGACAAGCTTTAGTTATAGGTAGGGCGGGTGGGAGTGGGTTTAATTGCGTGAAATGTGATTTCCAAATATGAGGATGAATTTCACGGTTTCAGGCTCAACGCATCACCGTTACACGGCGCGCTGGCATGTCACCATGGTGATAGCACGCTGATTGCTGTTAAACTGAAACAACCAGCAAACAATTAGGAAGAGGGAAAACACGTGAACAGTGAAAGAGAATACGAGAATAGAAAAACAAAGCGGGCCACACGGATAATGGCCTAGCTATGGAAGTGTCTTTTTTCAACTTGGTGAAGTCAGATTCGATTGGTTTCACTCTTTGAAATTAAAAGAAAGAGTACAGATCACATTTACCCGTTTCTCAAGTGTTACTGTAGACAAGTTATCGCTTTCCTCTGTCTCCGTCGCTTTTTCCAGCAATTAGGAATTGCCGCTACAATCCATTACCGACAACACTCAGAAACTGACACATGACGTCATGTTCCTGAGAAACAAAAAAAAATATTAAGCACTAGGATTTTCTGGACACTTTAGCACAGAAACTCTTTGCACGACCCCCGTTGAGAACGGTTGTCATTAGCGTGTAGAATTGACTTGCTGTCTGAGGAAGAAGTCGGCGGTTGAGACGTGACAGTCTCTCATTTACATGCGCGACGAATCGCTGCCCATAGCTCACGCCTGATATGCCCGCCTGGCTGTCTGCTTTCCCAGTGGGTTCACCGATCGTCCAGAAACTCATCAACGACTGCGAGATAATTGTACGACAAAAGCGGTAAACGTGGCTCTACCTTCCCTGAATGCTCGTTTTTTATATACCTTAATGAATCGACCGCAAAAAAAATACTGAAAAGTGGCGGTGTCACAATGGCGTTGTTTTGGTGCCGTGTTGTTTAAATCAAAAGCGAACGAGGTGGGCTCACTGTTTTAATGATAGCTTCGATTTAAGTGCGGTCTTTCATTTCAGTCTTGAAGGGAAATCGCGACAGCTAATTTACGCCAGATTGTCTTTTTTTTCTCGTTCAAATCCGAAGGACCGTTTCATAGCGACGATACACCTCATCATATATTGGCGGCAAAAGACTATCGCCACCTTAAAGAGCCAGACAACATCGATATTTCCTAGATGTGTGTCAAATTTTATAAAAGACATTAACATGAAGTTAAGAAGGAAAGAAAGACTAGTTAAAGCGGCGGAGGTTAAAATATATATGTCAAAAAAGTTGATGTCACAGAATGACAAGCACAAGCTTGAACTGGACAAAATAATTATAAATTAATAACTTATACGGCGTGTGTCAGTCCTTTTGAAAAGTCCTCATCGTTTCGAAAAACGAACTTAAACAATGTGATCACAGCTTACGTAAAGCTTACTCTACGAATCTATATCACTGAACGTAATAACACGGTTTATATATATAATATATATATGTATATATATATATATATAATATATATATATATATATATATATATATATATATATATATATATAGTATGCGCGCGCATCTATTTCATACAGACACCATGACAAGTGATTTATACCAACTAAAATCAACATCGCAATCACAACCGGAAATTGTGCTAAAATGCCCACTCCACTTCCCTCCAGTGTCGATGACATGACCTTAAGATATGGAGATCTTGTAAACATCTGATTTCATTTTCGTTTGTGAACATGAACTTGACGTTACGTTTCTCCCTTTTAATACGAAACGTAAATCCTGTACGATGGCCAAACGGTTCATATTTTTGATCTGCAGGCCGCCGTTTATTGTTGTTTGGCGCGCGCACTGCATTTCGATATTGGAGTACAGCAGGTGGCCAAACGGAGATGATGTGATTGTGGGTCTGTCAGCTTTGAGGAAAGCCGCATTTCTCTGCTGTTATCGAGGAATCAGACATAAAACACTCGATGCGAGGGCGCCATCTATCTTTCTAATGCAAATACATTATATTTTTGGAGAGGGCTTGCATCGGCTGGTATCGGAAACACTCGTCTCGTCATCGGAAAGGCGAAGGGGATTTTTTTCATTGCGCTTGTTAAGTCAGGCTGCATCCTTATGCAGTTAATAGCAATATTGCCTAGAGTAAGGCTGATCATTAAAGAACACCGAATGGTTTTCGTCATAACCAGCCCAATTGAGGTGGCAAACAAGCACATCTTTTTGCTTTCCCGGTATGTGATTGGGGTCACGACAGCCGACCAATCAGAACGCTCGGGGTCACTTCTCCCAGCTAATCAGATTTCGCAGTTTGATGTGGATGTATTACCGCATACCCCTCAATGCATCTAGCCATGAAATGAAGCGAATTCATTCCAATAAATAAATATGACCGTAGCGATAACATAGCTCCCGAAAGATTTTTATTCAACTGATCTAGCCCTGCTGGAGATTCGGAAGATAAAACAATAATCGAGAGACCTCTTTTTAATCGAAATCTATTGACTTTTTGACATTTGTAGGTTTTATTACAGGTTTTGGGAGAGAGAAACTCGTCTGCACTGAGATTCCCGGGTGAAATATATGGCAGTAATCCCCCGCTGACCGTTTCAAGTTCACCAATTTTTTTCAATGAGAGAGATTTTCAGAACATGAATAAGAGACAGAACGACAGCCAAGTTGCGCCATAAAAGGACATCACGTCGGCTTGCCGAGGCACCGAAAACAGTGACAGTGCAGCGATTAGT